>NC_134198.1:3043697-3359136 GCF_964188355.1 Buteo buteo | reverse complement strand
ATCTCAGGGATGTTCCCTGCAAAATCCTCTGGAGCAGGTGCGTCCCTTATTTTTGTAAAGCAGTAGGGGCGTAACCCCTTGGGCTTGAGGGTACTTCATAGCTAAAACCAGATGGAGAAGTGGAATCATCCATGTCCTCAGACAGCAAACGGGAAGGATGGTGTAACTGCTGCGATACTAAGTAATACCTTGGGAGATGTGAATTAAGGGTGTGGATGTCCCAAGCTTTGCTTCATGTCCTTGGGTAGATTGGCCCTGCCAGAGTTTGGGCACTTACTCCGCTGGCACCAAGATGTTGTTACCTGTGGTGAATGGGAACCTAAGTTGATAAGGATGCTTCATGCCGGGGGCCTGTGTAGTCTGACCTGTCCTCAGCAGTGGCTGAAACTGTGAAGAAGAATTAGACCAAGATGAGCATACCTGAAAGTTTTGCCCTGATACACTCCCATTCTCTAACTGTTCTCAGCTTAAAGGATTTCCACAGCTTAAACACTTGCATTTACAGATCTGAAGGCCCTCATCTTTGTAAACTCAAGGTATTAATGCAAGTATTTTCCCTGTGAGTGTTTTGAGACTGGAGTTGCCTCTTGCCATAGAAAATGACAGAATCCAGCCTGGTGGATCCCAGAGTACATCTGAAGGTAATATGCATCTTTGTAATATTAAGATGCAGAAATGTATATTTATCATGTTTCTAAGGGAAAGAAGTGAGTCTTCCCAGGAGGGCACCTGCTTTTGAGCGAGTAGCTGCCTTTCTAATTACCCCTCATAAATTTCTTCTCACTTAAGGATTTATTCTGTCTTTCCTTTCACTGACCAAGTTCTCACAGAGTTCCCAAGGGCCTGAGACACTGAAAACCATAATTCAACACTTGGGAAAGTGCAGTTAGTCCATCCAGCTGTGCCGCATGAATAAAAGGTGTTCACCAAGGAAAAGATGGTTGTCAAAGACAGTAGCCTTCAAAGACACGCTTGGGGTTTGGTTTCCTCCAAAGCCATTTCTCGTGCCAAAGTGGCTACTATTGTGTTAATCATCTCAGCTGTGTAGTTCAGTAAAGTATGATTAGCAAGTTGCACATTTCTGTGAAATACAAGGCCAACACATGTAGCATTTGACAATTTGCTCTGTGCCATGGAAGAGAGTGATCGGTTGCCACATGATGGGTTAACGAGTCATGTCAGGTTTCATCTGTAGTTCCAGGGTTCAGCCCATTCATTGCAATGTGTGTTTAAGCAGTTCCCTTCCTCTCTCCCATTTTCATCTATCAGTGGCCTCTCACTCATGTTCTGGCTCCGCTCTCATAGCTGTACCAACAAAGCACCGTAAACCAGATCAGAGAACTCGTCCAGGTTTTAAATAAGACAGTGAGAAAATATTTTTGAAGAGATTCCCAGTGCCAGCCTAGAACCGGTCATGTGAGCTTAAGTAAGGGTGGTAGAGTACATATAACTGAATAAACTCACTAAGCGAGGGCAGCCTCTGAGCACTTTGTCTCTGGGACAGGTGTCCATAGCCCTGCTGAGCAGTAGCTAGCAAATACTGTTTGTGCTCTGGGCATGTGATAATCGGGTACAGTCAGGCCTAAGAGGTGTTAACCTGTCAAAAGCTGGAGAGCACAGTACAAGAAAGTACAGGTTCCTCGTTCGGATCTGGAATATGAGCTGATCTGAGCTGTAAAAACAAGTGGCATCCGTAAACCCCAGATCCTTTCCAGTGAATGCAGCCTGGAAATGTGTGACAAACAGATCCTTAGCCAAGGACCTGGAAAGTCATTGCATGTGTATTACCTGGATACAGACAGTAAGTAGAGTTGGTATTCACATGGTGAAAAGCTTTCATTCCATTTGGTTCTGCAAACTTGGAAGGGACTTACTCTGTATTTGGATTTTGCCAATTTATTAGTTTACTTTTACCTTAACCAGACTAAAGGAGAAGAAAGTTTGCCTTGACTGGATATCTTGGCTTGCATTGGGTGATTGGAAAACATGGAGATACACTTCTTGGGTTGCAGAGCTTAAAAAATGGGGTACATGGAACGTACATGAAATGCTCAGCTCTCCCTGTTGTGCCTTCCCTGCTGGGAGTCCTGGGTACAGTCTTACTGCTAAGGCAGACAATTTATTTAACATACTAAGCACGAGATCTGTGCAACTAAATCAAAGTCTCCCTAGTGATCCCTCTTCTACATCAGCTTTGCCCTTTCTCAGATGGCATTTCCATCCTTGAGCTGGGGGATCTCTCCCTTGCAGCTCCTTCCCTGTAGCAATTCACGTTAAGCCGAACCCTGCCATTAGTTCAAACTTTTCTTACAAACATTCCCATTGCTTAGCGGGAAGCATGTATTATTAGCCATCAGATGTTCCTCTTAACTTTCTTTCCAGTAATTTCTCACTAACTTGTTGACGTTTTACTGACTTTCTTCTAAGGCTGCCAGATATATGGCTAGTCATAAGCTGCAGCAGTCAACCACAAAATCCAAATAACAGAAACAATTCTTTATGAATTTCCTTATTTTACACTCTACCAGATTCAGTCAGCATCTACATTATTTGCCAGACTTACATACATGTAATTTTTCTGCGAACCCTTTTTGGACAAGGAGAACCTCCCTGGCTAAGACAGCTGCTTGAAGTTTAAGCAGCTAAGGTTTAGGTCTGCACTCCAGTAAATTACTCCAAGGTATCCAAAGGATAATGGGGAGGCTCCTTTATTTTACTGCATAGGCTATGTTGGAAAATGGTAGCATAGGTATCTCAGGAGAAGTTGTGTTTTCCAGGACCTTGTGACAGCAGCAGCTGAAAAGCCTTGTAATTCAAAAGAAGCATGTAAATAGCAGAGGAGTCCTACCTAGCCCAGGGCAAATTCACACTGTGCTGTTCCTGACTACAAGTTTTCACAAAGGCATCTCCAATCAGCATGGATAAAATGCCTAAAATTGATTTGAGAAATTAGTCATTTAAATGCTCTTTACATTGTATTAAAATCAGATATGCAAAAACTTCAGCACACCTGCCATTTCTGGGTGTGAAGACCTCATGTGGCGTGAGCCGTCTGCCTCCATGCTCCCGAACAATGTTCCTCTTTGGCAGCCTGAGATGCTCAAACTGTATTACTGCCATTTTCTTCCATATAGCCAGGAATGAGGATCTTGATAAACAGACGCACACTTGCAGGAGACAGAGATGAGGTAATTGAATACAGGTCTTTTCTAATGCTCTCTTTGCTTAAGCGTGCTAAAGGCAGCTCTACCAAGCCATAATTTTACTGGATTCAGTGTATGACACCTTAGAGACATCTATTTGAACTCGCTTATTAATTATTTCCAACTTTGCTTTTCCAGCAAAAATAATGCCATACTCTCTCTACTTTTCTGCTTGTAAGCTTTGGAGTGACATATTCTAGCCAAAGGAATAATACAGAAATCCTACCAGAGTGTACATGCACTTCTTGAGATTGACGCTGAAGTTCTCTGGCAAAAAATGCCCTGGACTTTGGCATCAAAATGCACTTCTAATAACATAATTATCTGCCATTTTCTAAGGTAGATACATTTTCCATACCCTTGGAGATAGGAGTCTCGCACTGTTTCATCTAATCTGAGCATGGTAGACAACAGTCTGCAAAAGTACGTTCTTCAAAATAATACCAAGCTTGGCAAGCTCAGGCTGGGTAATGTCATCACTGCAGAGCTGCTGTAGACTTTTAGGCAGTTTCTGCTCTAAATTTCCCCTCCCCACTCAAAAATCACTCCCTTGACATTTTGGTGATGATCATACATGGGGAGGCTGAATGTCCTGGCCTGAGAAAGCAGCTCGCTGTCAGGTTATGCTAACCTGGGTGCAAACCACTCTGGTTAGCTCCAACCCAGAGACACCACAGAACAACAGTGACAGAAGTAGCACAGGTACTCAGCAAACTAGGAGCAAAGATCCAGCTCTGTAGGAGGGATTTAAGTTTTGACTGTAAGTTTATTTCCATGTTTTTGTACCACCCCCAAACTATTCTGGCTTGCACATGCTGCTTTTTGTACCATGAAGTTTAGGACACAGTTCAAATAAAAACTATGGCATCTGCATGATGTGAGGCATGTTATAAGCTAACTTCTTAAGCGTAGCTTACACCAAAAAATGTTGCAGTGACTTGCACTGGGGAGACTTTTGCTGGACGAGTGTTGCCTGCACCACTTTATGAATGGATCTCCCACAGGCAGCCTGGGGAGGCCTTTGGTATCTCTTACCAGGAAAGGGCAGGGTGTGGAAGGAGAGGAAAATTAGACTTGTGCACTCTGGCCAGGCTAGGGTCCTGTCACAGCTCAGTATTTTCTCTGTTTGGCTTGGAAATGTTTTCTGTGCATGGGGAGATGTAGGCAGTGTTCAGAAGACAGAGTAGGAAACCACACCGCGGTCTTGCTCTGCATGCAGCAGCAAGGGGCAGCCTCAAGGAGAGCCTGGGTGGGCTTGTGTTGGATATGGGCTTCCGCCGTAGCTGCCCACACAAACCACTTGCAAGCCTCCCAAACCTCTCAAGCCACAGCTGCCTTATGAGGGAGGAGCAAAACTGGCACCCAGCCCACAACAGTAGAAGATTCAGGGCACCCTGGTGTTGCCATTTTAATTTCTGAGGAGGCAGTTTGCCTTGACACTAACTTCTCTTCCTACCTCCTGCTGTGGTTTTTTTTTTTTTTTTTTTTTGCAGTCCTGACATCCTGAAAGCACTATAAACTTTGCCAGGTTAGTCAGGCTTTTGAGAAGTCTAGATTTAGCTAAAGCATTTCACAGCACTCCCGGCTGAACTTAACCATTCACCAGGAAACTCTGCTGTGCTTAGGAATCACCATCATTCTGAACAAACACAGATGGAATTAGCATTCTTTCTATCCAGTTCCATAAAAAGCTTCAAGAGCTCAGTTTCAAATGGCTGAAGTCATTTCCGTCAAATCTGGCTTGGCATTGGATCTCAACAAGTTGCAAAAAAAAGAAGTGAAATGTTGAAGTGTGAAAAGAAATTGATTCTCTGTCAAGTTATGTTGCAGATGTGAGCAAAATCTTACTGCAGCATGCACCCCGACTTTCGTGCATGATTTTAACACATGTCGAAAGCTAGCTATATGGATATGACTCAAACTTTTAAAACTATGCTTCTCCCTGCAGAAACCACACATGGAAAACTTCAATCCTACAGGATTTTACTTGGAAATTTCATTTTCATAGTTTGGATTTTTTTTCACCTCTGTGACATACTGGGAATAAAGTGGAGTGTGTGAAAGAGCTTATATAATGGAACTTGTAATTCACATTTAATTAGACAGTAGCAGGATCTACTGCTCCCACTCTGATACAAAGGATTCAGAAGGCAGTATATAAAACATACAGTGATTTCTCAGAAGATGACTTATATTCCTAAGAATAAATCATATTTACAAGTCTGCTGATGTGAAATACAGAGGTTATCCAATAGTCTGTCCAGCATCGTCTTCTATACCTTGGTATGATTTACAGCAGTGTTGATACTTCAGGCATCTGGTGATATAAAAAACAGAGCAAGGTGTTTTCTGAATGTCTTGGGTATTTCACACAACTTCTATTGTGTACCTTTGTCCTCTTCGGAAAGTGATGGTGTTAGAGACTTGTGTAATTGTTTTAAGGAATGTTTTTCAATATTGGATTAACCAGCTGAAATCCATGTAGTGCTCAAAAGTACCAGCTATTTCTATGGTCAGAGCACTGTGATCCTCTCACAGATCATAGTTTCAGGCTGTATTTTTAGCAAAAGACTAACTTATTAAATGTCCTTCTACCAATTCATAGATTTAAGTAGTTTAAAGAAGGTGAGAGGGTCACAGTTTTCTTTATTTCCCTTACAGTTGCTGCCACAGTTTCCAAAGCTTTAACATCTTCAGGTCAGAGGGTACAGCATGCTGCTGCACTGCTCCAGCACAGGTGAGTCTGTCTCAAAATAACTGGGACAGATGGACAGTCTTTTTCTATTCCCTACATATGTTTCAATTACTGTACTAGTTTCTTTACTGTACCTGGAAGGGCCCTACAATAAGACACATGCAGATAATGCTATTAAAAGATAAATCAATCACCATCATATTATCAGAGGGCACATACCCTCTTCATGCTTCCTTTGAAAAGAACAACTTCAGTTGTTTTTTTGAACGTTGTTCCTTAAACATTAGAAATAATTGGTTCCCCACCCCAAAAAGCAGAGAATCAAGTGCGGGAGTATGTATGAAAAAGAGACTATTTGCCCACTTGTTGACATCATTAATTTCTTTTAAACTTTGTAACGTAATGCAGGGGAGCACATGAAGTGGATTACTGCATTCAGAAGCATTTTACCCACAAGAGGTGAAGGTTCACAATTTGGTTAGGTCCCAAATGGCTGACTTGCATGACTCTCGCACTTCCTAACTGAAGTGTTAGGTAGTATAATGAAATTTCAAGGCAAAGAAAAACACGAATAGCTTCTGCAGTTGTGGAAGAAGTAAAACCTTGACAACTAGGTCTCAACCCAACATTTACAATACAATTATGTGGTCCGTTTGTCAAGCAAATTCCTGCTCAGGTAACACTGCATAGAAAGTACTGGACTGGTTTCCTGTGGCAGTTTCTCTTCACTGCACACCATCATAACATCATGGAGGTTTTATTTTTTTTCAGCGAGAGAAGCAAGGCTGCTAGTAGAATAACAAAAAAAGAATCTAAATTCAGAGTAAAGAGGACAATGTGGTCTGAGCTGGACATGCTTTGCAAATGGTGCACAAGAAACAGAGGTTTGGCCACATTTTGCTTAACAACAAACAATTAAATAAAGCAGTATTGTTGTTGAATATAACCATTCATTTATCCAAGGACAACATGTTTTCTCTTTCTGCAGGTGGAATGACTGTAATCTATGTTCAAAGAAAGAATGGTGCAACTGCCAGTTTGATATTCGTAATTGAGCACTTTGCCTGCACAATTCAGGGACCATCTTTTGTGTAGGTCTAGCCAAGGTGTTACTGAAGAAAATAGTAGTATTTCAGTGTGGTATTCTTGAAAGGTTCAAGCCTACCTGCTCCAACTAGCTGAAAGGTTATATGCTGTGCTGATCATGGTACCTGAGCACCACTAAAGTCAAGATGACCACTCATATTAGTTAGGCTTTTGGAGAACTGGGCCATATAATTTCCTAAAGAAAATCTCTATTTAGCTATCAGAGTTTTGCTATGTTGTGGCAATTTTTCTGCTCACAAAGGAACCTTTCATTATCATGGTAAACAATAACAGATTGAAGCAAAAACCCCCAAATATCCTGCTTCTTAGGAAACAAGCATAAATGCTTCACAAACAATTTGGGGGGCGGGGGAAGAGAAGAAAAGGTCTGCAAAGCTGCAGTAAGGGTTATGGTCCAGCAGGAGAGTAGGTGGGGAAACTTGCATGGCTGCTGACTGCCGGACAAAGCTTTTATTGCTACGAGCAACATAAGGACCGGGCAGCCTGACCGAGCACACTGACCCAAGGAAAGCAGGATTTCTGCAAGCAAAAAGAATGGAGCTCAAATCTATGCATCCTAATTTCTCTTAGTGGCTTCAGTGGGGCAAACTGACAGACTGAGGCAAGGATCCTGCTAAATAATCTCCAAAATGGTATTTTGCATTTGAGCAGTAGTTTCTGGGAAAGTCTGCCCTACGTGGTACAAGCCTTTTTTGTTGTTGTGTTTTATTTTGTTTTTTCCAGACATAACTCTTTGACATGTGTAGGGCACCACGCCATGTGTGTCATATTTTCACTGCACATGATCTATAGGTCTGTAAAATTCCCCTGTTTTTCACAGGAAGGGATAGTAATCCAGTAATATCCAGTAAAAGCAGGATTGGAAAAGTCTTTCAAGATTAAATACTCCTTTACTGAAAATAAATAACTTCATTTCTGGAAATTGTTTCTATTTATGAGCTAGAGCTGTCACAGAAAACCATTAGCCTTTATTAAAATTCCTCTGGAAATTTTTTGTTCACCAGCCTATGGAAAAAAAAAGTTTTTCTGGTTGTTCCCAATATGAATAACCAAAAAGATGTATTTACTTCAGTGTACCAGTTTCTTACCAACAGTGCTCTCCTCCGTTGTTTCCAGAGCCCAAGATACCTGAATGTTTAAGCGCTTATCTATATGACTTCAGTCTTGTCTCATGTGAACGTCTGCCAGGCAGGAACTGGGCTGTCAGCTTCATCCCATCAAAAAGCCTTCCAGTGCCATGAGCTGAAGGCAGGTTCCAATTGTTAAGTCATTCTGGCCCGGGCTGAATTTAAAGGCAGGCTCCTGTAGCGAGCGGAAGTTGCTGGAGGCAACGGCTCAGCAAAAGGCATTAAAATCATATGTCTCATAATTATTCTTTTGACTCAATTACCCATTTACTCTTTATTTTTATATCCAGTGGAACCTGAGGGCAGCAAATACTGCATAAGGGGAACAAATCCTGTATAATAGTTCTTGTTTTGGTACATTCACTTAGTGGTGATTTATTAAGGGCTGCTGAATAAGCCTGATTAAAATGCATAAACAGTTCTGAACAGTAAACAACCATGTCTAAGGATGAAAAAATGGGACCCACATGCTGTGCATGGAAATTGCCCTTAACAACATGGCCTATTGTTGAACAGATAGGAAGCCAAAGGTTGCTTGTAATCAAATTTGAAGTTTCCCATCACTTATAAAAGCAACACTTCCTTGTGTAAACGTTTCAATTTGTTGTTGTTAAAAACTGCTTCCTGACTTAATCCCTACAGGAACCCACGATTTCTTTGATTGTCAGGTAGAAAGACAATTTCAGCAACTTTAGATTTAGACAAAGTAAAATAAATACGCTTAAGCGCAAGCGTTCCTGCAGCAATAAAATCTGCATAGTTTCCTAAGATTAATTAGAAAAAATGACTCATTGCAGCAATTTAATCTCTTCTGAAAATTTCTTCTTTTCTTGCAACTAAAATAATGCAAAATAGCAGAGATATCTAGAGCACAGTACAGCAGTACTAACCCTCCTGACTTCGCGTAGCAGCTAGAAGCTCCCTGCAGATTTCTTATTTTTCCCTTGATTTACAAGGTTAATTAATTACATAAATTTTCATATTAAATATCTGATCTAATGTACACTAAAAAATTATAGTCTTGCCATTGTCAGGGGGCTTTGAGCCATGCTTAGAGCAAACACAGGTACATTACAAAAAATAAAAGTTGCTTTTGATTACTTTGGCAAATACAGCTTTAGAGCAAGGAAACCCAAGTCCTGACTGAACTATAAATGCCATTACATTTCCCTCTGGATGCAACAGGAGCTTTGCCAGAGGCTTCCAGGGAGCTGAGATTTCACCCACTGCATTTGAGGTCTCTGAACAAAATGACATCTCCCTAACATTGTTAAAACATATTTTTTTTCCTGTAACAAATAGGAGCAAGCTATATTTATGTCCTCATCTCTAAAACATGATTCTCTATTATCTGTCGTCTTTGAAAGGTCCTAGAAGCTTAGAGGTCCCTAACGACTGGAGAAAGGCAACTGTTGCACTCATCCCCAAAAAGGACAAGCTGGGGAACTACAAGAACCAAGGGGACCTTGTGAGATTCAGCGAGGACAAATGCCAAGTGCTGTCCCCAGGAGGGAAGCACCCCTGCAGCAGCCTGGGCTGGGGAGCAGCTCTGCAGGAACGGGGTTCTGATGGGCAGCTGTGTGCCCTGGCAGCAAGGACAGCCACCTGCCTCGTGTGCGAACAGGGATGCAGTGGGAAGGGACTGTTCCCCATTTCTCAGCACTTGTTAGACCACATCTAGACACTGCGTCCAATTTTGAGCCCACCAACGCAAGAAAGAGACGGACTAACTGGAGTGAGATCAGCAGAGGCACCCGAGCTGGTTGGGGACTGGAGCATTTGCCCACTGAGGAGAAACTGAAGGAACTGGGCTTGTTCAGCCTGAAACAGACACAGCTTCAGGGGGAAACCAACAGCCCCTCCGCACCTCTGGGGAGGTTAGCAAGAAGACAGAGTGAGACTCTTCACAGCAGAGCATAGAGAGAGAACAAGAGGCAGCGAGCATAAATTGAAACGAGGGATTCAGACTGGATAGAAGGAGAAACATTTTTCCCATGAGGACAGTCGGGCAGTGGAAGAGGCTGCTCAGAGAGGCTGTGCAGTCTCCATCCCTGGAGTTTTTCAAGACCCAACTGGATAAAGCCCTGAGCAACCTGGTCTGAGCTCAGAAGTGACCCAACTTTGAGCAGGAGGTCAGACTAGAGACCTCCTGAGGTCTTTCCAGCCTGAATTATCCTATGAGCCAATTCTAGTATTCAGGAACAAAGTTCCTGATGACAGGTCTGTGTAGACTGCGCTGCAACATCAAACCAATTTTTAATAATGTTCTAATTGGGAATTTTCCGTGTAATAGGCTTTACAATGTATATTGAACCTTGAGAGAGAGCTGCCTGAGCTGAGAGAAGGTGATGAAGGAAGAATATTCCTAGATCTTTCTGGAGAACCTCTGTGGCCCTTACTTACAGGTCCTTATACTGGGATAAGACTAGGATCCACAAAACCTCAAGTCCTTTTGTATTTAGGCATCTTCTGGGTAAAGATAATAAGCTCCTATTTTTGCAGATACCCTTTTTTAGACCAAAATACTGGGGGTTTTATTTCATATATCAGGCCATGGCACTTAAGCTGAGCACAGTGAGGACTAGGAGGCCTGAGGGGCAGGAGAGAAGGCATTTAAGAAAAGCCCCACTCTGCAGCCTGGGGATGAGTCCTCGCATTCTGCTGCAGAATTGCTTCTGGTATTTGCATCAGCTGGCTTGAGGCTGCCTAGCTGTACACCTGGCTAAAGCATAAAAAATGGGTATTGTCTTTGTCACTGAATGTATTTTGGCTAAAAGAGGCCCTAACTATTGTATTTAATCTTTTCATCCATTATACACACCTGGATCCTGCTGAACAAAACAGGCCCTTTCAGAAATTTTGGCAAAACCAGGGCTCCAGGGCAGGCTTAGGCATGGGACAGGCACTGGGGGTACCTCTACCTTGGGGGGGGTGACTGACTCCCATGGGCCGTGGGAGAACTCAGAGCTCATGGGGCATTTAACTGTTGAAAATACAGAGTTTGTAGTTGCCCAAAAGCTGGTGAGAAGTCTGGTTGGACCAATGCTGTTGACACAGGGGCCTGTAATCATACTTTGAAGGTTGTGTCTGATAAGGATCTGGTTGAAACCATATGATAAAAATTTCTGAGGGTTTTTGTTGGAGCTAATTGTAGCTAGAATGATTATAGTCAGTAGAAGGATACTCACGTCTTTGGAAATTAACTATTTTATAAGCAGTGTGAACCAGCATTAGTATTTTTTGTCCTAACGGTAGAGTTACACAATTTTTATGAAGTCAAATATAAAAATGAAAGTTCTGTCTCACCTTTGTTTTGGGTCTTACCCAATTTGGGCATTTGACTTAGAAAATTCCTAAGTCAAAATTAGTGAAAAGATCATTATCTATTTTAGGAATACTTCTTTTCAAATTAGAATAGTGTTCATTGTCTTGGTGTACTGATGGCTTTTTCCTGACATGGAGCACTATTTCAAGCATGTGTTAATACTGTTAAGCTTTCAGTTAAGATTAAGGTTATACCTGAAATATTTTAAGAGTGATGAGATTCAGAGTGTCATGGGGTGCAACGCTGTATGCATAAAACTGTGCTGTGGTGAAAATATAGGATTGCATATAAGAAATCCTCTTTTTCTTCTTTTCATACCTTACAGGTTGGCATGGAATTGTTTCTGTAGATTAGAAGCTCCTCAGACGTGAGATACACTATGTTATTACCTGTGCTTGGTGTCTTTTTCAGTCTTCACTTGTCTGCTTTTAATGTGAGGCCAAATTAGCATACCAAGCTGTAGATGTTCATTTACATTTTGCTCTCCAAGCAAACAAATAGCAGGGAAGCCATTTCCTTTCCCAAATTTTTACAAGTATCAAGCGATGTATTTGAGTTTCTGTTATTACTCTAAAAACCTTTTTCTGATTATTTTCACAAAAGTGTGAGAATAAATTTTGACAATAAATGTGATCTAAGATTCATTACTTTAAAATATCTATCTTTTCCAATACTTTCAACTATTTGTTTTCTTTCTCTTCACTAAAATTCAGCCTTACAATTTTTTTCTGCTTTGCACAAATGTGCATCTATTACAGCGTGTTTATATATTACTGGAAAAAATTATATACCTAATTACAATTCTGATGACGTCCCTCAATTTATATCCATTTAATACCGCTCTCTTATTTCATTTAAGGAACCACTTTTCCCCAATGTAAAATGTCACCATCAATACTACATTTGATGATGTTGCATATCAATCTTTTATGTGATGCTAAATCAAAAAGCCTCTTTGTAGTCAACTTCAGATGTCTCCCTACTTCACACCTGCCAGTTTTCATTGTCTTTCCCATGAAGAAGTTAATCACGTTAGTTAAACACAATTTTCCCTTTATATATCCATGCTGACTAGTGCATATCTGTTCATATGTTTCCCAGTTATCTTTCAAGATAATTACTGAAACAATTTTTGTGTTTTGGTTTGGTTTGGTTTTTTAATGTAACAAATCATACCTAGGTAGCATGTATTTGGGAGGAGATCAGTTGGCCCTGAGACACTGGGCCAACAAGGAGAAATTATTTAGGCGATATCCTAATGTTACAAAGAGACATAATTGCCAGGGAATGGCCCTCTGACATGTTTACCATGTGTTATTTAACCTATCACTGTTTGTCAGTCTGTCTGTCCTATGTACATAAACTTTGATTGTGCATTAACCTTCTATAAGCATGTTACTCCACCCAGTAACCCCTGTTTAACCCCTCTTCTCAGCTCATTGAAATAGAATTCAAAAGGATGTGATCAATTACTCAATTAAGGTAGATTGTAATCTAGCCAGGTATTTGCATAGCACCTACTCCCTTGTATACAATTACTTCTCTTCTTTCTTCCCCAGACACTCACATA
Source organism: Buteo buteo (assembly GCF_964188355.1). Classification (NCBI taxonomy): domain Eukaryota; kingdom Metazoa; phylum Chordata; class Aves; order Accipitriformes; family Accipitridae; genus Buteo; species Buteo buteo. The sequence continues at coordinate 3,346,109 of NC_134198.1, read as the reverse complement.
ATTTAAAGGTCTTATTTTTTTACCCTGCAGAAGAATGAAAAACATCTGAATGGTACCATGTAAGAACCATTCCCTTTTCGTTATTAAAATCGTTACAGCTAGTCAAACACTTGCTGACAAAATGTTTTTGGTTGGAAAACAGCCATTTGAAAATACCACAATAGTTTTTGTCTAGAAGTTCATTAACAAAACTGAAAACTTACGTATTGTTACTATCGGCACTTGGTTTTGATGCTAAGATACCAAGTAATCACTCCCATCAAAACAAAACAGTAAAATCATCTACATGTTTCAGGGGCAACACTTACCTGAAATTTCCCTTTGTAGAAAATGGTAATGTCCCAAGTTATTATTCCAGTTGGGAATGCAATTTCAAAAGGTCAGAAGTGATCATGAATTAGATTACTTGCAGGGTTTATGGCTATGTGGTTTTCTGACTGTCCTCGGCGGGAGGGTTGTTCTTTATTCTCAACCTACTTGAAATACAGCGTTGCCAGTCACCGCTACAGGATCTTCCCTTTGACACTTACAGGCAATACCTTATCAGCTGCTGACAATGTGGAGTTTTTCTTACTGTTACTCTGTTTTGATTTGAAGTCCAGTCACCTCTTTGTTTTTTTCCTAGATACCAAACCCATGGCTGTACTTTGGTATAGTTTCATAACTCCACTTGAAGATGCATTTGTAATATCCTAGCATCATCTGCCCTTGTTAGACCCCTGCCCAACCTTTGCACCTCATACAATAAATCTCTCCTCCTTTTCAGATCTCATGCAATCACCCTTTTCTTTGGTCTTAGTTAAACCCGCCTTTATGATTTTTTTTGCCATTTGATACCACTTTAGAAGGCCTAACACTCTTATATCATTGTACAGGATCATACCATTGTATGGGGTTTTGTTGAATTTCATGTATGATCCTTTATAGGTGCTGTACATCTGGTTTATTTTTTACAAAGGTCACACTGGAAAGCATCCATTTATCTTGCTCCTATTCTAGTTGTCCTATTAGTTATCCTAATTACTGCTACTATATTATACTTACTATATTATATTATTTTTACATTAGTGGTAATAGAATTGGAAAGTCTAGAGATCAGCTGTTCATGGTCCATTGTGCAAAGAACTGCATATGCAGCTATAAAAATGGGTATGAGTTTTATTTAGCCATAGGTACATTATGACTATTCACTGACAGCACTTGGAAACCTCAATTTCTATTTCAAGTCAGTCTGAAGAAAACTTTGAAGTTGAGCAGTACTATCAGGTAGAGCATGGACCCTTGAAATGCAGCAGTGAGGGTCCCATGCTATTTGTCAGATTTTAATACATTATTACTTTATTTCTTGCACCTGTGGTGGTGTGCAGCAGACGTTCATTTTTAGCTTCTCCCATCTCACCAAGGACTTATCCCTAGGCACCTGGGAGTGAAATTCTGGTGAACACAACAAAACACAGAGTAAAGATGAAGCTTATTCCAAGTAACGATTTCATCTAATATAAAAATATTATCCTGAAAAATGTTGAAAGAATGATGTTACACACGGCCTCTGCCTGTTTAAGAATGCCAATAAATCCATACAGGAAACATTAAAATCATCAATGATCTGCTGGTGATTTTTATGCTACAATTTATCTAACAAGGCTTCAAGCCATATAGTTTTGCTATTAAAGAGCAATGACTTTTAGTGGACTCAGTTCAATTAACTGCCGACTTAACTTTTCCTCTGCCTTGTAATTAGAAACAACAGCAGCTGGAAGAACATTTTCTGCATTTGTTTGTTTGCGCTGCTTCTGAGACAACAAAGTGAAAATCCCAGATTATTGCTGTGATAGCTTCAGGAGCCTTCATGTTTACAGTGTCTTGACCATGTCTCTGATTAAATATATTTGGAGGCCAAAGGCCAAAATCCTAGGCCACAATCAGACATTCACTGCAGAAGTGCTTGTTTAAATGCTGCTGACCCCCCCATTCCCCCTTTCTCTGCATCCCCAAAGCAGAGATGCCAAAATAGATTGTGTAAGTGGCTCTGCATCTTCCTGAATCCCAATATCAGCAATATCGATACATTTAATAAGCTGTGAAAAGCTGTTTAGGATAAACTCAGTGACTTTGCAGCGAAGACAGTGTGGGTCCTCACATGAGCCATTTTGGACACGCTGCTGTTTGAGGCCATGTTGAAATTGCTGCTAACTGTTTTCACGTTTTGCCCTTTGGCCCTCCCACTTGTCGAAGGTACCATGAAGTTGGAGGTGGCTGCTATCTTCAAAAATTCCCCGTTCATACTGCGTGTGACCAGTGGGTCTACCACTTCACCTCATTGCATCCTTCACAGCATGTCCCTTCACTCTTCTAATTGCCTTTGAATGAAGCACAGAATTTTCCACTGGCCTCTTCCTCCCCCCTGTAATTCCTTTCAAAATTATATTAACTATTTGGGCTTAGTTAAAGGTAAGCTGAGATGAAACAGTTGGGGGGCTGGAGCTAAGGAACTCTGAGAGTTTTAATCTTATGAGTCGAGGCAATTACATGGAGATGGCATAGTAACTAAAAATAACCAAACTGTGGCTGTGGAAATCCCAGGATTTTGCTTTGTAATGGCTCTCAAACAAGCAGGGCACAGGCTTTTCTATGGTAGGCAGTGAGCGTGAATAAATCACACCTGATTTGCCAGGCAGGGTTCATTGGCCAAGAATTGACTATGAACTTATTTGTCAGCAAACGTACAGCACTCCTGCACTGTGCCAGTGACCCAAATCCATTCTGGTGAGTCTGAAGGGATATGACATTTCCTTAGCAAACTGTCTTGTTTGTATTTATTTTACATTGAATCCACTGACAGCACCAAATTGACTTACACAGTAGCTCTTTTTAAAGTAGAAAAATTCCACATTGACTAACAAAACTAGTTTTGCTCCCGGGGAAGATACACGGGTGTCACGCAGTGCTACTTTTGTGTTGCTGGTATATTAAAACAGAATAACAAATACTTGCCATATGTTTCTCCACTGATTTCATAGCATAATGTAATAAGAGGAATACCCCACCTAGATGCCATTTATGTGCAGACAACAGTTTTCCTACTTCAGCTTCCCACACCTAGCCAAACCCAAAGCTGTAGTTATTTTAATGTCAGCTGCCCCTTCTTAGAGCAAAACCTCACACAGTGAATGTGGGAAATGGCCACTAACTTAAGTAGGTTCTCTGGGTGGAAGGATACCTTATTGTGAAATATTGAAAGGCATCTTTGCCAGAAAAAATTATCTACATAATTTTCCTGTTTCCCTAAAAAATAAAAAGCTCTTAGGGTTTGATGTAAAGTGGGTCCCTTTGGTTTGCAAATCTGTTTTTAGAGTCTTTACAGAAAGTGTAGAAATTCTGAAAATGATACCGAAGGCTGCCGCCCAGTGAGCTGCCTGCAGCTGCCCAAGGCAATGAGCACCAGCTTTCAAAGAAAGAAAAATGTTTTAAAAATCAGTACTTTGGGTTTTCATGTCAGAGCCTTAACTACAAAAAACCCAGTTTAAAATACGGTCGAGACACTACCTACATTGTTGTGCTCAGAGGCTGAATGCTGCAAAAGCCTTAACAATCCAGCATCTTATACGGGGAGATGTTTTATACTGAACCCAAAGCCATAATGAACTGTGTTGTTGTCCACTAATGGCACACAGGATATTTACCGAAGATGCTGACACTTTGTAGAGACAGGTAGACAGGTGGACTGCGGCCCAAGAAGAGCAAACATGTTTTGTAGATGGCAGAAGAGCAGTTCTTTAGTCTTATCTTGGTTAGGGTCAGACTCTGACAGCCTTCTGCAGCTTTGGTAGTGCATTACTCCTTCAGTAACTCAACTGCAATCCAGGAGAAAAGGAGCATTATTCAAGGCAGGTAAACAGAGCAGAACCTGGCCCTCGGTCAACAAGCGATTTGCAGAAAGGTCTTTTAAAAAACCTGCTGTGAATGACTGTTTACTTGCCTTGAGGCAGCAAACAAAGACAACCTCCAACTCCCACTATAGCAATTGGCAAGTGTAATCCTACCCAGCGTATTTCAGTTCATTTCAAATACGCTGTCCTAAGTGAAACAGGAATTTCAAGGAAGCAAAGTTAAAAGATGCTGGCAAATGAATCTCTGCTACAAAGGCTGAAATGGGGGATTACAAATGAGCGATCCCTTTAGTTAGCCTGCTAAATTGGTGTGCAGGCCTGGAAAAAGAGAACAATGAACACCTCCTGACACCAGGCTGTTTGTCTGGTGAGTATCCCTCAGTGCAAATGTTGGTACTGTGTGAGTATTTTTTGTGTTTCTATAAAGTCCTAATGAGCTCCTTGGGTGAGAGTGAAACCCTTTGCTTTTTCACACTGTGCTCAAGACCCTTAAACTTCATGGGGTCAGGCCTAAAGAAAGGGTAATGGACCATGAGGTCCAGCTTAATAGACCTGATATTAACACAGCAGCAAGAATGTCACCAAATGCAAAGTTTAGGGCAGGCAATGAATGAAGTATTTGTTACACTTAAATAATATACAAAGATTATAACAGAGTAGTGGCACTATATCAATGTCATCACGCGGGACTTTGAAAATCCCCCATGTATGAAATAAGTTGCAATGCAGCCTTGTATTATAAACACCACAATTTACCTACATGCCTTAAATGATTAATTAATGTGTGTTAAATGTCATATCTAGCCAATAATATTCATCAGAATTTCACGTTAATCTTGGACCTTGAAAAACCTAAGTGTAAGAAAACCTCTCTAATCTATCAGATCGCAGTAAGACAATATTTGCATATGAGAAGCAGTTTATTCATTCAGTGGCTGAGATTCCAGTACTGGCAGATCAACGATTTGATTGGAAAGTGAATGAGATTTCTCACTTTTAGTTTAGCCCTGAAATGCTTACTTATGCATATAGCATCTCATCTGACTAATGAAGTTAATTGATAACTCATGCTAGTTTATGAATCAATGTGGGGCCTGAGCCTTTGTGACTCTAACATGCATTTTAATATGAAACAATAAAGTAGCATGTGCTAATGAAAGCCCCAATTAAAGCAAAGGAATAAATACAGATATTTAGGAACACCAGGGATCAGCAATTCAACAGCCTATTTGATAATTATTTAACTTCTTTTCATAGGCAAACGTTTGTAAGCCCAGAACTGCCTAACACTATATTTGAAATAGCCCTATATGAAACTTTATTTGTAGATATGGATCTTTTATTATCTCCACTTTGTATCGTTAGAAGAATTAAAATGTAGGTATAAATAGTGATTTGGTGAGCATTCTGAAAGTGGCAAAAAGGTATTTCTAAAAAAACATTTTTCATTGGGCAGAGGTTACTTTGTCTTTTAATGACTGACTGAGAGCAAAATACTTTCCAAATATATACTTCAAGGAGCAGCCACTCTATGAGGAGTGTGTATTGTCCCTTTGAAATAAGGCCCCACACAGATGTGTGGTGCTCGAAATGGAAAACAGAAAAATTAAGCAAAACAAATATTGGTAAAGTTACTGATAATATTTAATTTGACAAAAATAACTTCTTTTTACTTTGAAAAAAAGAAAGTTCCCCACGTGTAGATGCCTGACATCATTCTGACCTGGCATTCACCAGTATGCGCTTGCAGCTGATGGGAACGAAGAATGGCCCCCAGCTGCCTGGGCAGGAGGTCTCTTCTTTTGGGGAGCAAATGAAAATAATGGAGCAGCATTGCCTCCTTTTCTGCCAGAGGACAGCTGCAAACAGGTTGCCTAAAACATAGATTGGTTTTTTCCTTCTGAGGGTAATTGAAGGTTGATGGGTTGATGGAGAACAGGTCCTCTTCTGGGGGACTTTGTGTAGAAACTCACACATTGCTGAGCTTTCCCTGAGCTGGCCAGGGAGATGGCAGGAGACGCTGAGCTGGGCTGGCCCCATGTCCGGAGGTGGCAGCAGAAACTGCACAAAACCATGGTTGTCTCACTGTGGGACTCCGGTGAAGACCTCCCTGTCCAGCATGAAAACTGAGCCCACAGCAGTTGTGTTTCTAAAGCCAACTTCAGTTGTCAGTCTAACCTCAGGTCCTGGAAAAATTATGGAGAAGATTATACTGGGCACTATTGAAAGGCATTTAAAGAATAATGCCATCATCAGGCATGGACAACATGGGTTCACAAAGGGAGAGTCCTGTTTACTAATTTGATATCCTTCTATGATAAGGTCACCTGCCTAGTGGATGAAGGGAAGGCGGTGTATGTAGGTTTTCTGGATTTTAGTAAGGCTTTGATACTGTCCCTCACAGCATCCCTCTGGACAAGTTGTCCAACTGTGGGATGAGCAGGTTCACGGTGCACTGGGTGAAGAACCGGCTGAAGGGCAGAGCTCAAAGGCTTGGGGAAGAATGGCTGGAAAGCTGCCCGGCAGAAAAAGACCTGGGGGTGCTGGTCGACAGCCGGCTGAAGATGAGCCAGCAGTGTGCCCAGGTGGCCAAGAAGGCCAACGGCATCCTGGCCTGTATCAGAAATGGTGTGGCCAGCAGGAGCAGGGAGGTGATCGTCCCCTGTACTGGGCACTGGTGAGGCTGCACCTCGAGTCCTGTGTTCAGTTTTGGGCCCCTCACGACAAGAAAGACCTTGAGGTGCTGGAGCATGTCCAGAGAAGGGCAACCAAGCTGGTGAAGGGTCTGGAGCACAAGTCTGATGAGGAGCGGCTGAGGGAGCTGGGGCTGTTTAGTCTGGAGAAGAGGAGGCTGAGGGGAGACCTGATCGCTCTCTACAACTACCTGAAAGGGGGTTGTAGTGAGGTGGGTGCTGGTCTCTTCTATCAAGTAACTAGTGATAGGACAAGAGGGAATGGCCTCAAGTTGTGCCAGGGGAGGTTTACGTTGGATAACAGAAAAAATTTCTTTACTAAGAGGGTTGTCAGACCTTGGAACAGGCTGCCCAGGGAAGTGGTGGAGTCACCATCCCTGGAAGTGTTCAGAAAACGCGTAGACGTGGCACTTCAGGACATGGTTTAGTGGGCATGGTTGATGGTTGGACTCCATGATCTTAAAGGTCTTTTCCAACCTAAACGATTCTATGATCTATGAAAGGGTTGTAGTGAATGGGGCTACATCTGGTTGGTGGTCGGTCACCAGCGGTGTTCCTCAGGGTTCTGTTCTGGGGCCAGTTCAACATATTTATCAATGATCTGGATGCAGGAGTTGAATGCACCATTAGCAAGTTTGCTGATGATACCAAACTGGGAGGTGCTGTTGACTCTTGAGGGACAAGAGGCCTTGCACATGGATCTAGATAGATCGGAGCATTGGGCAATGATTAATGGGATGAAATGTAACAAGTCCAAATGCCAGATCCTGTACCTGGGATGGAGTAATACCAGGCACAAGTATAAATTGGGAGAGGAGCGGCTGGTGAGCAGCCCTGCAGAAAGGGATCTGGGGGTGCTGGTCAACAGCAAGCTCAATGTGAGCCAGCAGTGTGTGCCCGGGGAGCCAAGAGGGCAAACCCCATCCTGGGGGGCATCAAACACGGGATAACCAGCTGGTCAAAAGAGGGGATTATCCCACTGTATTTAGTGTTGGTGCGGCCTCACCTCGAGTACTGTGAGCAGTTCTGGGTCCCACCATTTAAGAAGGATGTGAAGGTCTTTGAATGCATCCAGAGGAGGGCAACAAAGCTGGTGACAGGGCTGGAAGGAATGTCCTGTGAGGAGCAGCTGAGGACTTTGGGCTCGTCTAGTTTGGAGAAAAGGAGGCTGACGGGCAACCTCATGGTTCTCTACAGCTTCCTGAGGAGGGGACGTGGAGAGGGAGGTGCTGAGCTCTTCTCCCTAGGATCCAGTGATAGGGCACATGGGAATGGTTCAAAGCTGTGCCAGGGGAGGTTCAGACTGGACATGAGGAAGCATTTCTTTACCAAGAGGGTGGTCAAACACTGGAACGGGCTTCCTAGAGAGGTGGGTGATGTCCCAAGCCCATCAGTGTTCAAGAGTCATTTGGACAATGGCCTTCATGACATCCTTTAGCTTTTGGTCAGCCCTGAAGTGGTCGGGCAGTTGGACTAGATGATCATTGTAGGTGCCTTCCAACTGAAATATTCTATTTCTATTCTATTCTGTTCTGTTCTATTCTATTCTATTCTATTCTCAACTGATGAGCCTGTCCACATTTCCAGACCTCTCAGGCCTGGATGGCAAGCGAGGCTGTACAATGGAAGAGGAGGGTATGAAAAGCAAAGAGACAAATTGCTTCACTGACCTCTGTCTCGTGACTGCTAGAAAAAGATGAGGAACCAAGGTAATTGTCAAGGCACGCAGAGAGCGTTAATATTACCAACTGCAACATTCTTCTCATACTGACCTCAAAACATAGCACTGTACCAGCTACTAGGAAGACAATTAACTCTATCCCAGCTGAAACCAGGACACTGTTGCAGAAGTATTCGGTGCTTGTCCTCCATTTTTTAAAGTTAGTGGTTTAACATTTCATTTAATCATGAAAACATCATAAAACATAATAATCCTTTAAATATTAATCATTACTCTTAAATTATTTTGAAAAATGGTTCTCTGTGTTTTAAAACTTACTGTTCTTGAGTAGGGAAGGAAAGCTCGTTGAACTCATGTATTCTAATATAATGTCCCAGACTTTGGTATAGCTCAAAGCTTTGCATGCAGAAGCCCGATGTGGCTGAACCTGGCACTTTCCAGTAGCAGCACTGCTGGCAAGTTACCTCAAGAACAAGGCCACCAAAATTATAGTCAGGAAGGTGAGGCTGTGCTAGACCACCATGCTGGATGGAAATGCAGCTCTAGTACAGAAGTATGCATGTCTGCATGAAGTATGAGCTTAAATTGTATCAATACTAAGTGAAATTAAAGTAACATCTTTAAAACCTCTTCCCTGACTTAGGACTCTGTTCCATTTTGAATTTGACTTGGACACTTAAAAAACAACTTCTTCCATCTGTCAATGAGGACATACTCGGCAATCCAGGAGAATAGGTGCCTTTTTCCTCACTGCAATGTGAGCAAAGTGACCAGAGACTATCAGATCAGAAGGAGAACAAAGTGACTTTCAGGTTTATCATCTGAGGTTACTTCATACCATCCACAGTTGGCGAACATATGTTGCAGCCTTGAAAGAAAACAACAGCTCTGCAGGATTTTAATCTTTTTTATTGAAAAATTATTAAACCAGCAATTCAAAGTTAATTAAAATCCAAACCAAACTATTCTAACTTTAGGAAAACTAACTACAATGAAACAATCCAGTTATGAATTAAGCTTAATGAGAATCAAAGTAATTATTGTATAAATAAAATATTATGCAGTCACAAATTATTCTGAGCAGTGGGAGAAATCATCAAGGAAACACTGTGTGCGTTAAATCATGAATTTATGTAACACAAACTCAGAGGAAGACTTGAAACCTGCTGTCTCAGTTCTTGAACAAGTGTTATGTGAAGTATTGAAATATGAGTATATACACGCATATGAAATATGCCTTAGCTAAAGAGGCAGGTAGGGAGGTTAGGCTTTTCTGTCTGGTGTTTTCCACTGGTTAAGGTTAGACAGCTTCCTGCTCATCATTTAGGTCTTCCAGATCACTTTTCAGGTGTCATTTCAGGTAGCAGGTTTGAGATGCACTGATTGAATGGGGACCTATGCTCTGATTTTTTATGATCTGGCTCAGACCACATGTCTCATGAAGTCTGGTGTAGATGATGCATTAGGTAAGGAAAAAGATAACATCTTCAGATTGTACGGTCTTTGGAACATAAGGGTTAGAGCTGTGGCCAGCCAATTTAATTTCTGTTTGATATTTCATACCATGCAGTTCTCTTTAATCATGAGGCTCCTCAGGCTAGCATGGTATGTGGCTTCTTACTGTTCTCATTTGGCCTGAAGACATCGGTGTTTTCCAGAGAAAACCATGTGTCCCAGGTTTTCTAACTCAATAAGAAAGTACAGTCCATACTCAGAGGCACATACTCGACTGGACATCAGTCTAGCATGCAGCAGACTTGCATTCAAAATATACAAATCATGAACTCCAGAAGAGGTGACTCCAGAAATTGTTTTGTCCGTCTCCCAGCTTCTCTATGAGGAATAAAAATCCCTCCTAAGGAATAAGAACACTAAGTGCATCTATGTGTGTATACATATATAAGTGTATGTATTTTTAAAAAGTACAACATACTTTGAAAAAATAATAAACCTTGAAAAATACAGGAATCTGAAGTTTATACATAGTAAGTTTTATACCGGTTTATATCTCTCTGCCTAGATATGAGGTCTTGACCTATGTGTCTATGGAAGTTTTGAACAGGAACTAGTAATTTTAGAAAGCTCTTATGTTATGCAGGGCTCTGAAGAGCAGGAGTATAAACACACTCAGAGCCTCTTGTGGAACGGAAGCAGAATGTCCCATTTGTAGGCAAGGAATGTGCTTTTATAATGCTTTTTCTCTCTCAGGACCTGTATAACTTCTGAATTATATTTTAACATTTATACTACTACTACTATTAATAAAATAGTCACTTAGCCAGATGTTGTTCCATCTTGCTTTATTGTAGATCTAAAAAACCTATTGTTTCCTGGGTTTACACTGTTACAAATAAATGAGAGAGATCTAGCAAACTCTGAGCAACTGGACCAAACTCTCCAGAACATGCAATGCCATATATCTTGGATCTTGAAGTCTCTTGTATTTAGACTGTAAGTATTCATTCCAATAATCATTCATTCCAATATTCATTCCATTATTTCATGTATCACTTAGCTTTTAGCTGGAATTTTTCTCTCTCTCAGCAAAGACGTACTGTAAGTGCTAGTACATTTATATAAGTGCTCACAGAGTCCAGAACAGATCTTATCAGAAGTGGCATATCTCAGTCCTGGTGATGGAGAGAACAGAAGCGGGATGCAAAAGCTGTTGCCACAAAATTCTAGCTTTGTAGAAAGCCTTCCTCAGGAATGATGTAGCGTCTAATATATATTACCATATTAATATACTTAGATTAATAACATATGCCATTTTGCAGTCGTCTGACAGCAAACACAGTACAATCTTCTCCCTGACAAAGATGACAGAAGAAAAATATAGCGATAACCTGTTATCCTGTTACATTCCTTTGCAATGACAGAGCTTGGTAAATGCATTTCCAGTAACAGCCTTCACACAAGGCTGCGCACTAAGACCAACAGACAAGTCAGCTGGCAAACAACCGTTCAGGGCTGTGACCAGGTTTCTCACCCAACTGCCACTGAAATCCTGGACTGCATCTGCCAGGTGGAGAAGAATGGGTATGGGAAGGCTAACTCGACTTACTTCAAACTCAACTCATGCTAGTCAAGAGTACAAGTACATGTGACTCCAAAGCAAAAGGCTTCCATCTGCCGAAAGTTATAGTGTAAACAATGGAATGAGAAATACCAATCCTTTCCTGGAAATCTGGAACTGTTTTTCCAACATGAAAAAAGACCATTTTTCAGTATAGCAATGGTAGCAAGATCTCTGCCCACAAAAGTTTCCGAGTATAGGTAGCCTGGGGGGAAAGCCTGCCTGTTCAATAGTGTCCTGGGCTTAGATTGTCTCTCCAGTAATTGTAAAATAACAGTTATTTGCATAGACAGAATTGAAACAAAACCAGTGACTAAGTGAAGAATAAATACTTTGTTCTCAAACCTAGGCAAATCTTCAAAACTTTACACTCGAATGATCAGAATAATGGATCTTCTCTTCCTAGTGTGAAGGTACAAAATGTGTAACAACCAATATTTTCCCATCCAGTTAAGTACTGAAGGGTCTCTTCTACACTCCAAGCAGAATCACGTCAATATATCAACTCTGTTTTGTATTGTGCTAGAGAGAAGCCTTGCAAGGACGCTGAGAGACAACATAGGACACGTAAGCACCACTAACTTTCCTCTATTTTTATAACCCATGAGACATCATTTCCCTCGTAGGCAAAATCAAACATCTGAATCACTCCTGCATAATGGTTGCATCCTGTCTGAATTCCTTTTATTTACAAATGGATTTGCAGTGTACTGAATCAGATTAAGTACCAGTCTGTCACAGTGAAAACAGAGATAACGCACTTCTTTAAGTGGCTAAGAGTAGAGGAAGAAGACTGTAAAATATAAAGGCAAACACTTTCAATCCAGTTACTTTACTTCAGCACACAGAACTTGGGAAGATTACTTTCACAGCAAAATGGGGTCCCATAGCGGACCCCTTAGGGTCCTATAGGGACCCTATTTCTTCTGTTAATTAAGGCAACTGCTTCTACTTAAGGGTTTGGCAAAGATGGGAATGCTGGATAAGGTTAACCTCCATTTTGGATTATTATTTTCTGGGGAATAAAATAGTGCCTCTTGAAGACAGAGACAGAGAAAAGTATGTTAAACTGAAAACATGCAGTGAACACGCAGCCTCTGAGCACCACTCTCGACACAAAAACATGTTATCCAGCACACGGGACTCATGATCAGAACTCAGGTTTTGCATTTGAAAACAAACAAATGAGCAATCCTCCCCAAATGTTACTGCCTAGTCCTGCTTCCTTATCTATTGCAAAAGGAAAGTTCCTATCGTAGTTCACCTGCCATTACTTCAACTTGGTGGCTCTCCATGCTGGGGGTTCCCTCGCTCTCTGTAAAATCAACATACATTGAGATCCAGTTGGTGAAAGCTGCTGCTTTTCTGTCTGCACCTGGGGTTTCCTTGCTGAAGAGGGGGAAATGGGCATGTCGGGGTCGAGGAAGGAGATTACCCGGCACTGAGAGTAGCTGGAGATGGCAAACTGGAACTTCGCAACTTTGGTTTTCCACCGATGGGAGGTCCAGACAGACTTCACTTCAACCGGACAAGACGGGACATGCCTGCCTCTCAATGGGAGTTTCTAACAGCAGTAAGTGAATGAAACTCAAGGAATTACTGTAAGCTCCCCGACAGCTTCTCCTTCACCCTTCTTCTGCTCAGCTGTACTGAATGCAACTTAGAGTGGCCCAGCTGGAAAAAAAAAAAAAGTTTTTTTTTTTAAAAACCCATGGGGTAATGCCTTTTTCTCTTTGGTGGAGTGGATTCAGTGGGCTAGGGTTTGGAAAGGGAAAAAAATATATCTAAACAAAAAAATTTAAAGTTGACTAAAATCTTCAGTATTACACTCTCTTATTTTCTCTTTGTTAAATTTTGCCTATTTTTTTAATTCTTGGCATGAGGATCCACAGGAGGAATGGATGGAAACTCCATGAGTACACTGCACCAGGGCAGCTTGTTGTTGTTGCAAATTTGCTTCCAGTACACGTATGTCAAGAAAGGACTCCCTAGGACCAACACCACCTATTTTGGGGATCGATTTTCTAGAAGTCTTTCTCAGACTCTTGTGTGGTGAACAGGACTGCTGTTCCATGTTGCAACCCCCATGCTGGGTTGGCAAACCTAAATTTTCAGTACCACAAGTTCATTTGTGCAAGTGAAGGCTTTTTTTTCCTTTGAAAAAGCATCTACTAGGCATTGAAAAAAGTAACTGGGAGGCAAAATGTGACCAGCACTTGTGTATTTTCTTGTGTATTAATCCTTTGCATGGTTAAAAATACCAAAACATCCTTATTCAGTGTAAGTTATGAGTTAAATCCTCTTTATGGAAGGAACTTACATAGAGGGAAAATAAATTAGTATATTTGAATATAGAGTGCATAAACCACACAAAATGTTTTCCTCCTTATATTGTGTGTGGTCAAATTTAGATCAAAATGCCAGCAAATGTCTAATTTTTTTCAATTGTTTAAAGGCCTCCAGAGGTTTAAAACAATAATTAAATGCATTTTTTTCCCTAGAGAAATGTCACCTAATCTGCTGTTTAACACCATTTCCAAACCCCAACCTGTTAGTATAACAAGCGTCTTTTTTGTCTCTCTTCTCTTTCTTATTTTCTCTTTTACTCTTTTCTCTCTTCTCTTTTTTCTTCCCCTCTCCTTTTCCCCTCCCCTTTTTCTTCTTTTCTCCTTTCTCTGGGTGAGTGAACTCTGCTGTAGCCCTGGGCTGAGGTGGTAAATGAGAGCATGCTGCCACCAGGAGGCTGGCTGCCTTGCTCTGGGTTTCACTCCAGCAGTTCCCTTTCTGCTTCAAAGGCAGCTTATAAACAATCCCCAGCTCTTGGACATGGCTCGTGGGTATATAAATAGCAATAAGGGAGAACTAATGAGCTACCCTAGGGCTGCATATAAATTATGGCTAAAAGTGACTTTAGTTAAGTGGCTATTAGTGCCTACACTGGGCATGCATGAGTGAATGTGTGTTTAATTGCACTAACATGATTGCCACATACTGCTAAAGACAGCGGTGGAAATCACTCCGCGCTAGCGGTGACTCTTTCAAAACGGGTTCAGGAAACTAAGTGCCCAGATGCAATAACTATGTACTCTTTCTTATAAGAACATGACAATTTGATATTATTAATCTTACTAGTAAAACATTATATTTGCATTAGGGTGGGGTTTCTTTCAGTTACTTTCAGTGGCAATTTAAGTATATTTCTAGATTACAGACATATACATACATACTGGGCAGGTGTAAGTCTCCTAACGCAACTGTTAGTGGAGCTACCTCAGTATGTACCAGCTGAAGAGCTTTCCCTTAGAATTTCTCTGTAGGAAAATGCTGGTACTACAGCTACATGCTGCCCTCACAGTCTCTGATAATTTATTTAACGTAATTTGTGCAAAAATCTATACATCCAAAAAATATTTTATCCAAAGCTAATGAAGAGTTTTCTTTTTTCTAGAGAATCTAACTATCCAGTCCTGGACTATTCAGCTAACCTTTTCCGTAAAGATCCATTTTTATAGACAGGCACAATGCTCTGTAAATAAAAACCCCTCATCTTTACTGATCTGTGAGTCTGGAGACTCTCCATTGCCATTCCTTGGTCTATCAATGATTTGTCCTGTGGTCTTGGGAGAGTTTCCTAGCCTAGCAGTGTCTTGTAATCCTTAGATCAAGATCAACTAAATAATCATCAGGAGTTATTAACCTCTATGGGATTGGAAAGGAGTTCTGAAGCATCATGGCCTTTCCCTCCAGCCAAAATGCCTAGTAGCATCCCTTCCCCCAGAGAGTGCAATAACATCTGCCGAGGCTTTCTAGTAACAGCTTGCTTCTGACAGTGGTGAGTGACACTGTAGGGGTGAAGCAGCTTACAAATGCCATTTTCACACACCCCATCTCAGTACCATCGTTATACACACCATTTTATAGATCCTAATGAACACTAGTTAATAAATTACCTATGTTTCCATGAAAAGCCATCCCAGGTATGACTGGGGAAAGGGCTCGTTTATAGTTCTGATTAACAATTTCATTCATCTAGACCCCTTAAAAACCCCAAATATCCACAATACCAGGTAGACAGTTGGCTCCCTTACTGACACTGAGACCATCTGAAGGTGGCTGATATGGCAGTGGGAAGTGGGGACAGCTCCATAATGTTCCTATGGGCTGGCAGGCACGGCTGAAGCGTCCGGAGCTCCCAAAAGCAGCCAGAAGACATTGTTTGCTGTGCCCGTAGCTCTGCTTTCCCACACCTTTCCCAAAAGCCAGACAGATCCCGGCAGTTTGGCTTAATTGATGGGCACCTTTCCTGAATCAGGATGAGGCAACTTCTCAATGTCCAGATATTCAAAGCCCATAACATTTGTATGGCCGTATCACAGAATCATAGAGTCATAGAATGGTTTGAGTTGGAATGGACCTTGAAGACGATTTAGTTCCAACCCCCCTGCCATGGGCAGGGACACCTTCCACCAGACCAGGTTCCTCAAACCCCCATCCAACCTGGCCCTGAACACTGCCAGGGATGGGGCATCCACAACTTCTCTGGGCAACCTGTTCCAGTGCCTCACCACCCTCATAGCAAAGAACTTCTTCCTTACATCTAATCTAAAACTACCCTCTTTCAGTTTAAAGCCGTTAACCCTTGTCCTATCACTACACTCCCTGGTAAAAAGTCTCTCCCCATCTTTCCTGTAGGCCCCCTTTAGGTACTGGAAGGCTGCTGTAAGGTCTCCCCGGAGCCTTCTCTTCTCCAGGCTGAACAACCTCAATTCTCTCAGCCTGTCCTCATAGGAGAGGTGCTCCAGCCCCCAGATCATCTTCATGGTCCTCCTCTGAACTTGCTGGAACAGGTCCATGTCCTTCTTATGCTGCTGGCCCCAGATGTGGATGCAGTACTGCAGGTGGGGTCTCACCAGAGCGGAGCAGAGGGGGAGAATCCCCTCTCTCAACCTGCTGGTCACGCTGTTTCTGATGCAGCCCAGGATACAGTTGGCTTTCAGGGCTGCAAACGCACATTGCCGGCTCATGTTGAGCTTCTTGTCAACCAACACCCCCAAGTCCTTCTCCTCGGGGCTGCTCTCAATCCATCCTCTGTCCAGCCTGTATTTGTGCTTATCTATGTGCATATCTATTTCAAAATGTAAATAGGAACAGCCAAATTGCAAGAGCCACTCCACTTCTCTTTAAAACAATCACCTATTTTCTAGTTTTATTAGGAGCTAATGGGTGGCCTTTTTTTCTTTGTACTGGTGGTATTTATTCTATTTCCTCTACTAAGCTGTTCTCCTATTCACAAGAGATAACATGTCTCCTCTGAATTTGTGAGTGTGTTGTACCACTGGCCATAACCAAAGCAGCCAGAACCATCTGGTAATTCATTCTTAATGAAAGCATATGTTTAGAAAATTACCATTTTGCTTTGTTTTCTGTCTGTACCCTGTTGGTGTCAGCATCCTCTTCCTATATTCTGCACTTCAAAAACAATAAACGCATTTTAAATACTAAGTCCAGCCTGGATTTTCAGGGATGAGTGCAACAACAGAAAGTTTCAAAGAGCTCTAGGAAATGGAAATTCACTAAAGAACTAACTAGTCCCACAAGGCTCAGGCTAATGAATGCACAAACAAACTTCACAGGAGCTGCTGCTAGTCTGTGCTTCCAGGCTTGAGCTTCCTACCTACTTTCACTTTAATGTACGTTTTCCCTTGGTGACTCACTTTGTCTGCACAAGCCCCTGAAGCAACCACTCTTTCCTTTTTTATACATCTTGGTGTATGGAGTCTCTTTAAACTTTGACCAGTTGAGTCAAAAGGATGCTCCACAGGTGCTGATCCTTTGACCTCACAGGAAAGGAAGATTTTCCTCGTCTGAGGAAGCTATAACGAAGCTTTGCGGATTATGAAGGAAGAGGCTATCCTCAAGGAAGCCCAAGCTACCGTACAGATGAGGAACCCACCAAAGAAGAGAATCTAATGCTCAGACTTGGTTAGACCTAGTGGCTGGCCTTCCATGATGCTTCCATGACCCGCTATAGCTCCCTGTGGGGCCAGAAAGAAACTATTCCTGGCGTTCAAGGCTCCGAATGCTGCTCGAAGCCAGTTAGTCTGGAAACAGCATTACTCTTCCCAGTAAGTGGCAGAGGGAGGTTCCTCCAGGCTGACTGAGGTAGGAGCGCTGGGGTGAGACACCCCACTTCTGCGGGCTGGGCACAGAGAGGTGCTACCACTGCCCGCTTGATCACCCCTACCTTGGTGTGCAAGTAGGGGAGGAGAGGTGGAGTCCTTCTGGTTGAGGTATGAAACAAGCACAGGCTATAACGATGTTTATCTGGTGCTCTTGTTACTGTCCTATTAATTATTCATGGCATGGTACATTGAAAGAGTTTCACATTTTTTAAAATAGTTACAATTTAATTTTTTAACTTCTTTTTTTTCTTACAATTTTTACATTTTTTGACATTTTTTTAAACGGTTACAATTTTTTTAAATGGTTACAATTTGAATTCTGCTCTGCCAGGCAGGACCATGGCTGCCCCAGCCCACCTCCCAGAGCCTGCTGGCACGATGGCAAGATTCTGGGGAGAGATGCTTTTCCTTTTTGGATATGAGCTGCTATTCAGTGTTTGGAGTCTTACTGGAAGTTTCCTTCAGGAAGAAAAACTGCTGTTAAAGTCAGATCTTTTTCTGACTTTTGTCCTTTTTATGTACAAAGACTAAAAACAAAGTTATCAAAAAAGGGCAAGCACTTTATTCTCAATTTCAAAATCCGTTCAGCAGAGCTCTCACGGAAAGACATCTCTGTCTATAGACTTTTTAAGAGGCCACATGCCTAATACTTGCTATGGTTATCACCTTGCTTTTCTAATGTGTCTGTGTCAGCCTGTGATAGTTTTGCTGCTTTTCTTCACGTCCAGCTCCATCAAACAGTGCCCACAACTTTGCATTTGTATTCAGCCCAAAGAAAACCTTCTCTTTTATCTGGGATCCTTACAGTGGTGTACATTGATATGTTCTTGGCAATAGTTCTTTTTGTTTCAGCTATCTAATTCCACAAAGGAGCTTTACTGTTTCTTACATTTTATTCTGAAGGAAAAACAGCTCTTAGGACCAACAGCTACAAGGAGATTTTGTCCAAGCCCTAGCCTAATGCACCCTAACCCAACCTCACCAAAACCATCTTTCAGAACAAAATTCTGACTTTGAGATTTGACCTTTACAAAGGTCTGAGGTTCCTAGAGAAAACCTCTTGCGCTAATTGGATGTATCATCAAAGTTGAAAGTTCAGACTATGGAGTCGGCGATGTTCTTCTTCAACAAAAAGAAATATAAAACCAGACCAAAATACTGTATCATGTTACTGCAAGGCAGACATTGCAGCTGGTCTGGGAATTCCAGGCGTATAGCTGGGGGTAGCTCAGCACCTCAGTTTGTTCCCCTCATGACCACAGAGGACTCTTGTCTTACACTGGGGTCCTTCCACCATCAACCGACCCATCAGCGCACCAGTCTCAGCTCACAGCCAAGGTGTGCCGGGCTGTAATTTTAAAGAGCAGTTGTGTCTGATGTCTCTTGCGTCTAATCTGCACGCTCAGATGTCTCGTGCATGTCACAGAGCATCACTGTTCCTTATTGCTAGAAGACCATACCAGGAGGATGATCCCCAGAAACATCTGGGGAAAAGCATGTTTAGGGCCCTTTGTGGGACCAGGAGAAGTGTGTCTCCAAGGGCAGAAGCACCACAAACATGTGAAGGAGGCTCTCCAGGGCCCTAAGCAGAGAGACAGGCATGGAAGGGATGAAAAGGGACCAGATTTCCCTCACACCAGTATAGAGGTGAGCCCCACTAAGGGCTGCCCCCCTCCTTTACCTCTGCTAACAGAGAGATGGATGGATTCCCACATTCCCCAGGAATGGCATGGGAAGGTTTAAAATCCTCATCTCCTCCCTGAAATATTGGAGTGCTGTTCACAGCCCTCCAGACTAGAGCAATGGGGTGTTTTCCTTCTGGCTTGTACAACCTCCCTGTGTCTTAAACCAAGCCCCAAAAACAAATCGAAATCCATTTTCTCTGTGCTGAGATGAACTGGAGATCAGTGGGTGTTCAGCAGGAGCTTCTTGCTGCAAATGCAAAGGGTCAGTCACTGCCAAGGCAGCCCACTGCTGGTCCCTGTGCCTGGCTAAAATGCCATGTCCTTCTTCTCTAATGCGTGACCTTGTGTTAAAAAGGTCTTACCAACCATCAAAACATAAACGTGCAAATGGCAAATGCAAGAGAATTTCACAGCGCTGCACCCACAGGTAGCTGCAGCATGTGTATGTTGTTCGATGAGACTTCTCAAAAACTGCCGGTCACATTTGGAAGCAGAAAAAGTCACCATGCAGAGGCAACCGAGTCCAGCATGGAGCAAGACATTTATATTCAGTGGCTGAGAATAAAACTGGATACAGTATTTTCTGTGGCATTTCAGTGGCAGAAATCCATCACTCACAGAAATGATCAGGCAAATTATTTTATGCAAGTTTCCTTCTCTGTTGCAAATGATGTAAATACTGTATGGATAATATAAACTTGTTTGTATTACACACACATAAAGGCTGCTGTTGAAAAAACTTGTAAGGTCTGGGATCTTCAAGTTAGCAAAGGCTTTTGCAACTTACATTTTGACACTAACTGCAGTTACATTATAAAATACTATTTTCACCACAGGACCCTTACATCACTCATAGGGCAGAATGTGGGACCCACTCAGAGAAGAAACCGTTTGGTGTTTTTCTTTAGCCACACTATCCTGCATCTACCATGGTCCGTGTGCAGGGCTGTGTTCTACTAATTTTCCTATGGGCTCTGCTCCGACACTCCTTCTCTGAAGCAACTCTGTCACAAGCACATATTCATGAGGCTTCCCACAGCAGAGCTTTAATATTATCTTATTTTAGCTAGCTAAGGCTCCATTCCTGAAAGCACTACTTATAATGTGGACCTTTTTGTCCACATAATAATTATGTGTAATTATGTTGTTGTGGTTGTTGTTGCTGTTTCTCCTGTAAGACTTATGGGAAAAAAGTAACATGATGCTGTCTTATGGAGTGTAAACTAAAGTACACACACTGGGTAAACCCACTAAGGATGTGCAGACAGACAGAATTTTGGCATTTCCTAAATTCTTCTCAATTAATATCGCAGCCATTTCATGTTGTTTAATTATTTGTAATGTCATTTTAGAAAGAGTGACAAATAATACGGTAGTTTGACATGCCACATTCCTACAGCCAAGCCAAGTGGCTCCTGCTTAAATAAGTGCACCAGAAAATAATGGATTATTGAAAACAATTTTAGCAGAAATTTACAGAATTAATATTAGTCTTGTCCAGTTAAGGGTGACATTTGCAGTTTAGGGATGGATATTTAGAAAGAGGGTAGTCTCCTAGCAAAGAATTAAATAAAGGTTAGTGAGCCAGGCCCAATATTAGACTTTGCTGGAACAGTTCATGTACAGGGCAATTGGAGTATATGGCCAACAAAAAAATCACTAAAAGTGAACACAACCTCTTGGGGGGGTCTTGAGGTGGAGGGAAGGGTCCAGTTCTCATTGCACCCTACCCATGGTAAGATGAAGGCTGTACTGCAGTATTTCCACAGAATTTACTGTATCTGTTTAGAAACTGAACTTCATAATTGATGCAATACAAAAATATGGTGGTGAAATTGCAAACAAGTAGGTAGCGAAGGTAGTAGGTAGTGTTTCTGAAGGGAACTTGCAAGTTAATATAAGCAGAGTTGATCTTCTTCTCGCTTGTTAGCAGTAAAAGGCTGTAACTCTATCCATGCCTCTGCAGGGTACGCACAAAATTGATCAACGCAGAGGTGAACTCTTCACTTGAGCTGTGGTTACTGAAAACCATCGGCTGCTTTCAGGGGAATCAGAGTTGCTGATGGCAACACAAATAAAGGAAAAGCATCCCGGGTGTCCTGAGGGGATATCACATAACGGGGAACCGACTGATCGTTCAACAGTACCTTCCACGAATGTGTTGCTGTGAGAGTTAGCGTGATTTAATGGGCTATCCAGTGTGGGTGAAGCGTGCCCCAAACAACCCGAATTTACTGAACTGATTCTCTTTAAACTTGCCTTGAAAGGGCCACAGCAATCGTGTAATTTAGTTTCTGCATACTTAGTATTATGTGGAAAATAATATGCAGGGCTATTTTGGGTTGCAAGGGCATATTGGCTTAGAGAGAGAGTGCAACACATCAGGCATGCTACCATGTTTATGTAGCTTCTGGACTGGCTGACTGGCAGCTAGTCAGCTCATAGCTTGGGCAAAACAAGCTCCAAATCTGTTCACGCCCTTCTGTGCATTGGCAGGGATGTGTCTCCGCTCACATCCCCACACTGAAACATCGAATTTAACAGAAAATATTCTCGTGGTATTTGACTTTGATTTACTGTTTCCCTAATATTTTTCCTTCAGAATGGAAGGTTAGGAAGAGTAAGAATGAAGAAGCAGGAGCTGTAGTGATTTGGTGTCTCAGACCCACGTTTGAGAACGGTCACATCTGTAAATGGGGGGAATTTCTTGCTTTGAAACATTAATTTCCAATTGCAATAAGCAGAGTTACTGTTCACAAAGCAATCACCATGGCTTCAAATTGCAAATCGGGAAAACTGCTGCAAAATATTAAACAGATCTTCTGGTATTCTGCAGGATCACAGTACGGCCTTGACCACTTTGTGATCTACCAGTTCATCAGCATCCTGGACCCTGTGGTTGGGCACCTTGTTTCTGTAAGGAACGAGATGGGTATAGCAACCTTCAGAAAGAAACTCGCTTTGAGATGGAAGGGGAACGGTGACAACCTTTACCTGGAAAAGTTCAAGCCACAGAAGAGCATTATGTATTTTCTGTATTTCCCCTGGTCTGATTACAATACCTGATGTGAGGATGTTTCTGCTGCAGCCTATGTGGTCACAATAGCGAGGAGCTTCAGGTCTTCACACACCAGCCTGAGAAATATTTCTGTTTCTCCTTAGAGGAAGTCAACGAGTTCCTCATCTGCATGGTTAGCCTTTGATCCTACAGTGCTTGAACCCAACTAGCTGATTTCAGGAACCTGGGTGTCAGGAAAAATGCTTGTGCTATTTCTTGCCCTTTTTTCTACAACCAGCCCCAGGCCAGTTCTGAGTACAGGATACTGGCACAGTCATACCTTTAGTTTGAGCAGCTACTGCTGCTTTTCACCTCAACCATCAGGTGAGTGCTTTCAAAGGCTTTTATTTCTTGTTCATGGAATTTTATGTACCTGCATTTGGGGGAGAACAAGGTCCTATTTAATTCCTGTTTATCTCACTCTTGAGTTTCTCTGGGTTGGTAATACGTCAGAGGCAAGTTGTTTGCAAGATGTCATCTCACAGCTCTGTTGTGAGCACGTTCATGTAAAGCTGCATTCTGCCCTTGTCCACACTCTGCAGCCCCAGTGGTTTCGCTGGGGATTTGATGAAGGAAATAAGGTCAGGATGCAACTCTTTGAGTCCAATCCCACCGAACTTACTCTAGCAAAAAAAGCTCGTGGGTTTCCTCCTCCTAATACCCAATGCAATGGGAGGAAACATATGTTCCTCCAAGTGACCATGGAAACTGGTGCCTGGGTTTCCAAGGTGATTTTCTGGCAAGCAGCCGAAGGAGGAAGCGGTAACAAAACAAGATCCCGTGCAGCAGAAAGCATCCACATTCCTGGCGATGCAGCAGCCTGCCAGCTGAGGAGGCCGAAGCCACAGAGACAAACAGAGGAAACTCCTCACTTTAAAATCACCGCAGGTGTCAAACACACGGCAAAGGATGGGTAACTCAGTCTGCGGTCCCAGCTGCCTCACACATCTATCTGCTTCCTTTCCTGCTTCTATCTGGTGAAGGATATCGGTCTTATCCAACTAACAGCTTAAGGCTCATATAAGCTTACTTTCGATAGAAGATAAAAGAGAAAAATGACACAGGGTAAGAAAAAAGAAGCTGCTTAAAGCCAACTCATACCTTGAGGTTAGGAAATTCTCACACTCTGTAGATATATATATATATTTTTAAAGTTTCATAGTAGTAAATAAGAGTGTTTTTCTATCTTGCATTTTGCTAGACATGGAAGATATGTGAAAAAGGATCAATTTCTCTTTCAAGTGCAATAAAGAGACTTTGCAGAGCACATTGGTATTCCTCCTGAGGCTCCAAACCAGCATATAGCAGAACCCCTCCTTCCACATCTTCCAGGAGGACCAGGATTCTCCTTATCTGCCTATCAGCGTAATTCCTTCCCAGAGTACAGGGGCAATACAGTGAGGTGCAACATGGCACAACGGAGTGGCGAAGGAGGAAGGACTGGTGACAAGACCATTCCCTTTTGCAGCAGAGAGGAAGGGGAGTTGAGACACACATGTAGAAATCTGTTCTCCTCTTGCTCCCGCGCAAGCATCAGAGCCTGTCACAGAACACTCTCACATCGTGAATTGTGGAATCTACTGATGTACACCAGTTACATGACCACAAGCAAGTACAGACATAGCTAATCTAACGGCGGAACAACCCAGCAACAGGGATGTTACTGAAGATGGAATGAGGGACTGTTGCAAATTAAGACCAGCCCCAGCAGGAAAGCTACCCATCCTGATATAAAAAGTCTGATCCGGAAATAGCAGAAAGCTGTTTCCTTTCTGCTGGAAGAGAAGGAGCCAAGGGAGTTTGAAGCTTCCCTCTACCTGTCGGGAGGAACTGCTGAGTATCAAAACCTCAGACATGAATCAAACTGTTGCTAAGTGTTTCCTTGTGCTTTTATATTCATGCTTTCAGCTATAAGTAAAGCCTTATGAAACTTGATTGCCAGGTTTTTCATTAAAGCCAGAAGGTCCTATTCTCTCCCTGCAGAATACAGTTATTGACAAGTTATTTTAAGATTGTTTCATGGCCACAGGATAGAACCAAATTATCCTTAAAAGTGCTGTGAAGTATTTTGTCATTAAATCTTCACTTATCTAATTGTGGAGCTGATTTCAGAATTCCTCTTTCTTCCTCTCCCTTCAACTTCTAACGGAAAATCTGTGCTTGCAAGTGGTGGGGGAGATGTACAACAGCAGTCACTGAAAGCACTTTCCTTACCACAAACACAGAGCCTTTCCGAAAGCATGTGGAGGGAGCACTTGCTTATGCCACTGGAAGTACAGCAGAAATGAACAACTAGCTGCAGTGTGGGGTGCATTGGCAGTGCCAGTAAGGGGAGGTGGTGACGATGAGGGGAGGGGATGTAACCTTCATGAGTTAGTCTGACTGTGCCAAGACAACCCTTTCCGACCTTACCATCGATAAACTCCCGTTTGCATATTTGTCACAAGGTAAGTTCAGGTTTTTCCTCCGAGACTGTATGTCCCACTAATAGCACTGCCCAGTGTAGCCTGGACACTCAGTTATATCTTCTCAGAGCGCTAAGACAAAATCTGTTTGCAGTCTCACAAGTGTGGGACATACCTTGTCCATCAGGTGATCGTGATGCCCAGATACTGCCGCTAATTCAGAGCAGCTTGGTATATCCCCATGTAAAGGGCAGCAAAATGCAGAGGTACTAGCACAGGCTTTGAAAGGACTAGTCATGTTAGTAATGTACCATACCTGAACTAACTAACCCACGTGGGTGACTTTGCCTTCCATACCACCTACCTATAGTAATGCTTGCAGTCTACTGAGCACTTGCAGCGTAAGTCGGGATAACTGAGAACGTGCTCTCTCTTGAGGAATGAGTAAGATCTGCTATAGTCATTTCCTGTGACTTAGGGATATCCAGACAGATATGAGACTAAATTGGTTTTTTGAAAGTACAATTAAAATATTGTAAAACTACTATAGCACACTGCAAATTAAATGATTGTATGCCATCGTTCGTAATTCACCTGGTGAAATAACCCCATTAACCCCCTGAAATTTAAATATGCTGAACTATTTGAGTTCAAACATTTGTGTTAGAAAAATAAAACTATTTGAACTCTGAGTCTATTATTCTAAGATATCCATTGGCCATATATAGACCTTTCCTAAGAATTAAAAGCGTTGTATTAAACAGGTCAGAAGCATCAGACAAAAAGTTTGCTGTAAAATTACCATGTCTACATCCCATACTAAGGACAGCTAGTGAAAGAAGGTAAAATGAACACATAGGTAGGAGCCAGCGGAAGACTTGGCAGCACTTATGAGACTTCTACATAAAGTAATTACACACGCCACTGGTCTGAGATCAGGTATTTATATCCTCTTTTATATATTGTAGTTCACATTTTATTGGCAATTGTTATTACCAATTCACTTCAATAGAGGGCAAAAGAGACTGAAGTTGTCATCTCAGACTGGAAGTTGCATTGCAAGAACGAGAATTGAGAAATCTGGGAGGATTACAAACAATTGGAAACATGACCAAAGTAAAAGAAAAATACTAGAGCTGGATGGGGTTTCGGTAATTTTAATTTCCCTTAATGCTTCACTGCTCTCCCCATCTGTGAATCACACTGAAATATGTTTCACCAGAGCTTGGTGAAACAAAATGAACTCCAAACTCTTCACAGTCAGTCTTCTCTAGTCTTGAACAGATAATAAGCACTAATTTAACAGTACCAGGGAATATATGGTTTGGTGAACTGGAAGTACATTCTCCTACATCTTCTTTTGCTGACTTTTAATGCAGCAAATTTCTGAATAATTCAGTGCACTTAAGGGAATTTCTTGTGGGGAATGACCATTTTATTTGTTTTTATTTTCTCTCTGATTTTATTTCTCGATTAGAACAAGGGCTTTGCAGGCTATCTAATACAGCATTTCAAATAGTCTCTTTTCTGTTAACTGAGGTTCAAACAGTTCCAGTAATGCTTTCAATTTCACCTGCTTTCAGACACAAAGGTACAATATCCCAGCAGTTATTAGAAAGTCTAATGTTTTATGAAATGTGAAATAATAGGCTTTGTTTGGTCTCCAGGATAATTACTCCTTTCATTCCACCTAAGAATGCAGAACAGAAAGACAGTTGTGTTCTCTGCTCTGGAGTGAATCCCACTGTGATGGACCGCTTCGACCTTCGTATCCTTAAAGAATTCCTCACACAGTGATACTTGTCTCCTGCTATTCTTCCCAAATTTTGTCTTCACTGATATAATTTGCTGTAGCAGCCTTAACACAGTTTCTTTCAATAGCTGACAGCTTTCCCACAAAACTCTTTCCCTCCAAGTTTTTTTAAGTACACTTGACCTACCAGTCTTCCACATTTGCTGACTGTCTGCTTCCTTGATGCTCATGGTCTTTATTCTGCTATGACTGGTTTAAGCAGTATGGATTTTGTCCCCCAGCAGTTCGCAAGCACTGTGAAAGACAACATTTGAATCCAAAGTTATCTTGATGAATGAGAAAGAGTTGATCAAATGAGGAAAGATAATAAAAGCAAGGGGGAAAAAATGTCCACTTAGAAGCAGAAAATCAACTACAGAAATACAAACGGGTAAATAGCGTGACAAAGAACTCAACTGCAGAAATTAATCTAAGACTTATTGCAGAGTGCAATAGAAATATGAGCAGACGATGTGATACTGCAGCAAAAAAAGTAATTGTTGCTCTGGGATACGTTAGAAGGAGCATCACATTCAGACTGGTACAGCAATTGTATTCACTGCGGGTGAGTTGTTACCTGGAATACAGTATTTGTTGTTGGGCGCTGTACCTTAAAATAAAGGGTTAGGCAATGAAAGAAGGTGTACAGAGGTACTGACTCGTAATGAAAATATTAAGATGTCAGAAATGAAGTATGAGTAGATATAGTTGCATGAGCATGAGAACAATGTAAAAAATGGACTATATTTGTAAACAAGGACACAGTCCACAACAGTAAGATCGAGGACTGTTGCCTGTGTTAAGCCCAGGAGGCCTGCACTCCAGTAAAACCAGAGAACAGATTGCCTGTCAGCAGAAGACCCTACCCTCTAACAAGAGGAAGATGGGAAGAAGGTAACGGCACATCATATATGCCATTCCTTTTCCTTTCAGCCCAGCTAGGATACAGACTATGGCCTTAAGGAACTTGGAGCAGACTTGCCTAAAATTTATGGAGGTGGAAGTGAACAAATTCTGACACAGAAGAATCATGCCACAGTGATTTTGGGCTCTCGAGTATAAAAGACCTGTCCAAAAATTAGTTTCTCATTGCTTAACAGATGTGATGAGGCCTGATACCTTGTGTCCGTTCGCAGATTCACAGGTTGGAAGGGACCTCTGAAGGTCATCTGGTCCAGCCCCCCTGCTCAGGCCGAGCCACTTAAAGCCATTTGCCCAGGACCATGTCTAGATGGCTTTTGAATATCTCCAAGGACAGAGACTCCATGTTCCCCTAGTCCTCTGTACTGGACACAAGTAACCCTGGCCAGACCACCTGAACACTTTGATCTTGGTTCTTCTAAGTGAGTGAGTGTGGGAGTGTAAGTGAATTAAATCATTGAGAAAATGACTGTGAGTGGGTAAAGCTAATGTACTTAAGAGATTTTGTAAAATAACATCACCTTCTCCTTCCATAGAGTCTCACGCTGAGCTTTTTACACTAACTTTTTATCAGAGAGGAAAGCACAGACATTGATACACACTGGAAGGCTGAAAGACCTGAGTTTGTGTAGTCTGGATGAGAAAAGCTTCAGAGGCATTAAGGCGATAGTTTTCCACATGTAATATGTTATTATTAAGAAGACCACAACTGGCTGTTCTCATGGACACTGGGAGAAGGACAAGAAGAAAACAGCTTCAATTGCTGCAAAATTATTTTGGCTGTGTAGCGACAGGAGCGAAACTCTGGCAAGAGCTTACCTGGGGACCACAACGGGCTGCTCACCGGAGACTGTGAAGGACATGACCGGCAAATATTTGTCGCCAAGGTCCGGATACGTTCAAACCTGTCTTACTGCGGGGGTGCTGGACCAGACCAGCGTTCGACAGCGTATTTCTGATGCTCAGTGCCAGATTCATTGTTGAAGGCCCTGTGACTCAGAGACCCTGGTGCCAGCCCAGATCCATGTCAGTTAGAGACTTGGTGCCTGCGCCAAAGTTTTGTCACTGCTGGACTAAACAATCTCTTTTCGTCTCTTCCTGACCTATGTTGTTATGGTTGCTATGAAACCCTTACCCATGGAAGCAATTTTTCCACTGGCTCCATGGTCTTCTGCTCTGTTTCTCACTACCAGGAATGTTAAAACATTTTTATTTCTTCTTCAATAAAATTGAAAACAGCCAGGCTTGAACGGGGGGGCGAGAAAAGAATTTGGTTTAACCTAACTTCTTCACTTCAGCTGACTTCTGAAAAAGTCTGTTTGTTGGCTAGAGGTTACACAACCACAGTTCTTTGAGTGGATCTGTTGTTATTATCAGTCTGACAAAGAGATGGCAGCAGGGTGGTGCTGTTGCATTTTTCTCTTCCTTTGCTATTTTTTTTTTAATCTCTGTTTATCAGGAGTAACAAAACCGAGCTTCTGAAGCTTTGGTGCTTTACGAGAAGTACACATGGAAATATTTGCTTCAGGCATAAAGTTAAAAAACAAATAGCTATACATTTTCAAAAAGTTTTATGGGAATTTTAGACACAGTACTCTCATTGCCTTTTCAGATAACTGCAAAACTCAGCTCTATAGTAATCTATGAAATTGAATGTTCAGGTATTGAGGGCTGAATGAAGCCTACAAAACATTCATGTTCTGTAACTGTTGGGAGAAATCTTACAGTCGACTGAAGAGGTAGATCCTCTACCTGTATTTTTAGTAGGATCAAGTTAAAAAAACCCACACTTCGTGTATAGCCTTCTGGTTTTGAAATGCTCCTCTTTTCTACACTTCCCCCACCCCCACCCCACTTTGCAGGTTTTTAATTACATTTTCATTCATAGAATGCGACAATAGGAAGTGTGTAGCTAAGGTAACAATGATGTCCCTGGTGTGTATGCGAGAGTGCACAAATCTCACGTCAGAGTCCTAAATTGGACCTTGTCTGTAACAATCCCTGCTCTCCTCCCACCATTTAGGAAATAAGGTCTCACCAGTGGGACCACAGTTTGGGGAGGACCCACAAGAAAGGAGGGCAGCTGACTATTACAGAATACAGGTATATAACGATGTGGCTGCAACTGTTTGCCAGATGCACTGAAACCATGTGGTGTCTGCAGCTGAGCCAGCCTGGAGTAAGCGTTCCTTGGAGCGGCATAATTCACTCTCTCTTTGTAACCTCACTAAGTGCAAAACCTGACAAGTCATCCTAACAGTGAGTAAGGCACATGCCGGGATGGTCAGAGGCAGACTTGCTGTGTCACAGGGCAGCACACCAGATTTCTAACTTGGGACACAAAAACCCACATGTCTTACTATGCATCATTACCCTCTACTGGGTATCACCCCACCGTATTGCCCTCCGTCTCCAGTTCAGCTCTGTGAGGCTTTCTTTATCTAACAGAGTGAGAAAAATGCTCGGTGTCAGATGGCGCAGATAACGCTATTTTGCTAACAGGGGTGCTAGCATCAATAAGGTCAAGAGGGGTAGTTTCTGTTCTGATTGATTCACTTATGTCTTTACAGACCATTTCTCTTTTCGAGCGATGAGTGTGAGGGGGGTCTTTGCTAAGCAGAGTTGCTTCAAAACTTTCCAATTAAATTTCTCAACTCATTTTTGTCAGAAAGCACTTGCACTTAGACTCGCTGTACTGCCAGGCCCTGCTATGACCCTAACGCACAGCTGCTTGACAACAGATAACCATATTAGCAAGCGATAAGCTTATCTGACAAATGGATTTTGGTCCAGATTCTTGGTTTCTATGCTTTAGACATCCTGGCTCCTGTGGGCCATTTGGGTATCAGCAATAGACTAGAGATTGAAAATAGATTGCTTATAGGGCATTTATTGCTTTATGCAGAAAAAAAAAAAGGTTATCTTGCTCTTCTCTTATCTTCTCCTTTCCCTGAACACGACTCCCCCATTTCTTCAATCCATTTTTCCAGTATTGTTTCCATTTCTCCCCACTATTCAAGCTCGGTCCAGTTCCTCTCTGGGCACCCCTCCAGATGTCTTTCAGTTTTAGGTACCCTCTACTTCCCCCCTGGAACCAACACATGTAGGTTGATTGGTGTACTGCTGAGGACTCAAGTGCCCCTTTTGTGAGTACTTCTGCCCCCACCGCGTTTCTGCATAGTGACCATTTTGCATTCCCTGTGTTGCAAGACTCTCCTAGTTTGTATCTGGAGACAAAGATGGAGCTGAGAACAAGCTCTTGTGAAACAGTCAACTGAGTTGAATACATCAGTAGAGCTCTAGAGATGGGCTTTTTATTCAGTCTGTGAGCATTCTCCCTCCAACTTCTGCTACCTTCTCCAAATAACTCTGCCGGTATTATCAGTTTGGGGCTTTTTACGTATGCGGGCTTCCCATTTTCAGAAGTATTTGGCAATGGTGAGTTCTTCAATGCTTGGGTACATAATTTGGCCCACTTCAGGAAGACCCAGGGGTTTCACTCCTGAGCCAGTTTTCAAAAGGTAAAGATATGGGCGAAACCAGAGGAATCGTTGTAAAATCTTCACCCTGGATCCCGTCAAGAAAAACTGTTCCCTAACAGTTTTAAGACGGCGTTTGCTCGGCTTGTGATAGGATCACGTATACGCTTCTGACGATGGGGCCAACTGCAAAAAACCAGAACAAAACGGACAATGAACACACGTTTTATTCCACGTCCCCCCTCTCGGTCCTTCAGGATGCTATTCGTGAAGTAAATAAGCGCACCTGCTGCCAGAGCGCGGGCTGTGACCACCCTCCCCGCCTCCCTCAGCCCAAGGACCGAGTCCCTTCGCCCCGTCCCGCCATCCCCCGACAACGACGTGAGGACATGGCGCCGGTCCCGCATCCCGCCTGGGGCTCACCTTTCCCCAAATCCAGCGGTTTCGGGCGGGAGCTGCCACAGGCTCGCTCTCCCTTTCTCCTGCCCAGGGCCAAGGGCGGGATCTCCCCTCAGCGCTTCCCCGCCGCTCCGCCTCCGGGGCAGGCCGGGCCTCGGGGCGGGCTCGCCTCCCCGGCGGCGGGAACGGGCTGAGGGGAGAGGGGTGGGGGGAGCGAGGAGGAGGGGGGGGGAACGACACACCGCAACTTCGGGAAGATGAATGCGGAGAACCAAGATGTGCTGCTGGAGCTGGAGGAGGAGGAGGAGGAGGAGGAGGAAGATGATGATGGGGAGATCGGTGAGTAGGGGGCTGGAGCGGGGAGGGTCGTCGTCCCCCGGGGAAGTTGAGGCGGGGCGGGGGGGGCAGCTGCTGGCGCCGGGCTGGCACGCAAGGTGCTCGCCCCTCAGCTCACCTCCTTCTGGGACAACTTCTGATGGTTTTTCTCTGGAAAATACGTGCTGGCTCTGTCCGTGCTGTCCGGGGAAGGGGGTGGCCGGGGGGGGGGGGGTGGGGGTGGAGGGGGTCTTCCTCAGGGAGCGGCGTTGCCGCCTTCCCGCTTTCACCGCGTCAGCCCGGGGGAGTTTTCAGAGAAACACCGAAAAACTTGACCGGTTCCCTTCCCTCTCCCGAGGAGGGAGGGAAGGAAAAGCGTGAGGCGGCGGGGGAGCAGCACTTGGGATGAAGCGCGATGCCGGAGACCTGGCGGTGTTGGGCAGCGATCTCCCAGCCCGCAGGCACAGCCGGGGCCGGGGGGGGGTTGTCTCCCGTGGAAAATGCGAAGCATGCCATCGCCCACGGACACCCACGGGCTCGCCGCAGCCCCCGGGGCCGATCCCTGGGGCTGGCAGCAGCTTCAAGGGGCAGCAGCTAGCCCCACTCCTGCCAGGCTTGCCTGTCTTCGTTTGACAGCCAAGGAAAGGAGGGGGGAAATTATCCCCCCCCCCCCAATAAATAAGGGGGGGAGAAAATTGGCAAAGCATAGAAAGATAGTAATTTTGCTGGGAAACAATGCGTTTTTGTGTCCGCCAGAAATGCAGACAGCAAAATGACCGGAGAGTTTTAAATTCAAAGGCGGTGTATCTTAGTCTCGTCCCAAGAGCAGCAGCCCAGGACAATGACATTTGTATGTACTGTGGGAGTGAATTCTATTAAAGTATTTCCAGAAAACAGCCCGAAAGGGGTTGGTTCCCAGCTGGTTCGGGCTGAAGGGGTCTATTCATTTCACAGATTTACTTCAGTTCAGAAGCTGTTTTCAGCTGCAGTACCCAAGATGTTCTGAAGCCTTTTATTTCTACTTAATTTGTTAAAACGAATCTGACAAACAAGGAATGCAGGCAAAGGTCAATTAGACAAGCAAGTAGAAGACAGATCTGTATATATACGTTTTATCAAATAAAAAGGGTTCCTGCTCATTTGTGTTCACAAGGTTGTGGATATTGTTACTGACAAGTACTGAACTTTGATTTTTTAAATTTTTTTTTTAATATTGGGACTGAATTTCTGCATTAGTCAAAATTTCTAGTGGCATTAACTCCCTCTGACACTTATGTTGCTTCCAAATACTAATCCTTAATAATGGCCAGTACAGTTTGCCTCATTTATTCAGTTAGCTCACTCCAAAAGTGTATAAAGTTTGAGTCTCACCCAAGGTCTGTGGCAATCAGGGAAAGTCATTCCCCCAACATGACTAGCCTTTGTTTCAGATGCTGTGGGAGTATCCTTTGCTTTACAGCAATAGTCCAAAGACAAATTCAGTTTTCCATATGAAGTGAGGTGGAGGGATTGTTTGACTCCACTCCCTGAATCAAAGGGTGGATCAGCACTGCAATGTAGTAATCAACACATGCCTTTTTCTTTCCATTCTTCACCCCAGAGAACAATGAAATTGTTTCCTACTCGTGACTCTATCAAATTTGGGGTTAGTTCAGCTCCCAGAGCCAGCAAATCATGAGCTGCATGTTCTGCTTGCAGGATACAGCAGTTTGGAAAAACACATGCTATGTGGCAAAATCGACTAAAAATTGAGCAGTGATGATTTCATGAGTTGTTTCGCAAAGCCTGTTACGCAGTGCCCGGCTCTGTCACATTTGCTGTTCTGCCTTGCAAAATGCATGGATAACAGTCTCGAGGATTTGACATTAGGTATAATTACGGGAGATCTATTTGATTGGTCTGACAAACTTGTAAATCATCCATTTACCTCCAGTTTTATTGTACCACTTGCATCTGCTTTTTTCCCAAGAAAGCCATCCCTGCTTTAACAAGGAAGCAGGACTTCTGAACTATTTCCAGTCCTATTCAATATCAATCCCAAGTGTTTATAGCTCATCAGGAAAAGCACTATTATGGCATATCAAAGCTTGTAGTCATGGCACATAAAGGGAGAGCTCTGGCTCATATTGGCAGACAGTTGGTTTTGGTTATCCGTGCTGATGACTAGCAAACCACTCATGTCAGAAGCAGACTTTGGCAGGAGTCCAGCAAAAGAGCTGGACTCATGAGCCCCAACCCACAGGAGGGTACCACAACCGCACTGCCGGCTGTACATAGCTTTGAAATGGGTTGTTTCGGTCAGACTTGTGCTTAAGGAAGAAAGTCTTGTCCTAAGGTTAGGCTTTTTTGACAAGTTGAAAACCTTTTTTTCTAGTGATTAAACAAGATGGGCAACTTTTTCTTTTGGACTCAGACTGTTTTTAAGAGGATTGTTACATTAGTGGCATCAATTTTTTTTTTTGAGATACCTTATTACCAGGCAGAAATGATGGGAAGGACATTGACCTGCGGTTGCCACAGCATTTACAATTCTCCAAACCCATTATTTCCTGCCTAGAAACTGCAAAGTTTTTCTTTCCTTGGTGCCAAACCTCATACCATATCTAAATTAGTTTGCTTGTTTGTGTTTTGGGATTTACAGAATATCTGAGTGTGTTTTCCAGAAAAATTAACTTCTGCAGACAATATTCAGAGGCATCCACTCTGACTAACCATTCCACATGAAATACTTTTCATTGGCCTGTGTCAGCATCTTGCTCACTCTTTGTTGTCTTGGTTTTGCTCAAATACATTCCTAGTTGTTCCCTGAGCCTTGAGTGTACAACATCTTCCCATCTTTTGACACCGCTGCAGTAATCATTAGGCCATGCGTTATAGATGACCAAGAAATGGATGTTCACATGTTAACCTTTTTCTTGTCACACAGTATAGATACTGTGCTGATGAGGATTCCAGCTCTTCTTTCTGAAAGGGATTGCATGTTGTTCTTCAGCAGACATTTTTACCAGCTACAATAAAAATGTAGAGCGGTGCTGGCTTATTCAAGCAACATTATTTGTGGAGTTGCAGCCTAAAATAAGCAGGTGTGTGCAGCCCACTGTACAGCTGGAACCCTGTCCTAAGGGGTGGTGATGTAGTCCAGATGGTGAAGAGCAGGCATAGCTATTCTTCACCTCATTACTTTTTCTCACTCTTCTGTTCTCTGCTTGTTTCCTCATGGCCTACACTGAATTTTATCGTATTGCCTAGAGCTTCTATTTTTTCCTATTCAATACCTTCATTAGCGTGACCTGCTTCTCACATGACCCTACAAATATTATTGATATCATATACTGTACTCCAATATGAATATACAGGATACCAACAGTGTTCTACAAATTGCTCCAGTGTTTGCCTTCATGATGCTGTGAAGTGGTCAATTCTCTACAGAAGTCTTCTGAAGGCATTGGAAAGCCTGAACAGTTAGATTCCTTGTTTGACAAATGTGGCTTTGTCCTGCCATTTATTAACTGTAATCCCCACACTGTGGGAAATTTAAAAGTGGTCTACTCGGCAGTAGGTGCAGGGATCAGATCTGATAATTTCATAACATGCAAGGCTTTATAAGCAGATTCTTTTAAAAAAATAATCTGTTTCTGGAAGGACAATATCTTGCTTTTCAGTCCATCTACCACAATGAGTAAGACTGTCCCAGCCCACTCTTACCACACCTGGTTTTCTTCTCTTTTTTTCTCTGTTTTGTAATCAACCTAAAAATTATTGGGGCACATTTCAGTCACCCACTCCCCTGAAGAAGACTGGAGGATGGGGATGTCTGATGAGCTGAGAATCAAGAATTTCTACTCCCTATTTCTGTGCTCTGTTCGCAACTCTGTTCTCGCACGTGTGCATCCAGGGGACGAGGAACAGGAGCAAGCAGGAATGGTCTCATTTATTCTGGTTTGCTACTGGGGCAGTGAGAGACTTTTCATGGTGAGCTGGGACTTGTAAAGGTCCAGGAAACGCTGGCCTGCGATACTGGTCAAAATTTAAACTACCTTTCATGCCTTCATGTTGTTCCTCTTATATCTGTTACTGTGATGGTTTACCTGTGTTTCTTTCTCTCTTCATACTTCAGTAATTTTATTTTTTTACTTTCTACCCACTTCACTTTCACTGAATCCAAACCACCCAGGCGTAACAGCCTTGTCACCGAGTATGGCTGTATTTGAACGCTATGCTGCTGGTACCACTCACTTTTTAATTCTGATTCAATGATTTTTCTACAAAACTACTAAAAAACACATAGTGAGAGTATAAATATTTAACTACAATATAATTACTGTTTTGCAGCTATTTATAATTCATAAACTCTGGAGGTGATCAGAGTATTTCAAGAATCAGAAATTAGGAAACTGATAGACTTCACAAATTTACCAGATCTTTCTCTTTTTAAAGTTTTTTCTACTATAACAGAATTCCCAGTTGTCCATTAGAAACTTCCTTTACTTTGAAAGTATTCTTTGTGCCTGTGTTTTAGACTTAGCTGTACTGAACAGATGAGCGCGGTTTACAGGTAAGTCTGCAATCTGTAGGACAGACTTGTTATCTGCCATTGTATCAACTTGTGCCTTTTGCACAAGGTTAATAGTAACAGTTTTGGATTTCTTCCTGGTTATTAAGTCATTAATTTTATGTCAGATATTTATCACAGGTGATTCCTTAAGGTTTTTCCTCTATTTACACAGCTCACAAGTTCTTTTAAAAGGAAAACCACCCTATACACCTTTATGCTCAACATCTTAGATTTTTTAAATTACTTTTCAAGCGTTAACATTTGTAAAAAAGAAAACTTATTAAAATTGATGTGTAGGAAACAGCCAGGCATGTGTTACATGGTACAGAACTCCAGCAGTTCCATAGTTGTTGCAGTTATTGAAAGTAATGCAATCAAAAACTCGCAAAAAATGTCCTAGTATCAGCTGATTTGGAATTTACACAGTATATCAAACTGCAGGTAGAGAGCTTGAATTTCAGGAGACCAGAGACATGGAAGGGGTGATCTGTGTATGCCATAACAGACGTCACACAAATGGGCCTTTCAAAAGTAATTAGAGAAGGATTATGAATAAGATCTGTTACGATATGCATGGAAAGTTCAATAAAGTTGTTATCATTTAAATCACCTCATCCTAGTATTTCTTGGTACCTGCCATTTCCTAGGAAATGATGGGTTGCATGCTATGGCATTAAGGCCTAGTTTGCCACCAGACATGTGGCAAACTCCAAGGGGGAACTGATACTAAAACTGATGTATTCTGCTGTGGTAAAAAAAAATACAAAACACAGGAATGATTTGTATGGGTGCAATTGACTGTCATAGGTTAAATAGTCTTTGTAATGCCGTCCAGCTTAGCCCTTAGAAAGAATGATGGATTTTTTTCTTCTATTGTTTATTTTTATTTTGAGATAATACTTTCTTGTATCCCCCCTAAGAAAAGTGAAATAAAAAAGCATTAGCCTAAGTTTGGGATTAACTGGGGCAGGCCAGGAAAAAGAGTTGCTCATTATTGTGAATTATAAATAATGCACAAATAATGAAACTAAATGTCCTGTGCTCGACATGAGAAGATCTTTGAAAAAAGGCGCTGCAGGCTTTAAGCATATGTAGCCGCTGCAGGTGTGTGTTTAACAGGATAATGCATTTAACAGGGTGTGAATGTCACAGAGGAGGGCACTGAAGAATGGTGGTGACGTGGGTTGGATTGTGTATTGTTTGTACATTCAGAAAACAAAGGTGGGGACGGAACTATTAAGCAAGTGCTAATCTCTGTATCCTAATGAATAGAAAAAATAAGCTTGCTTTTACTGGATTGTCTGTTGCTTAAGTGCATGTCTCTGGCATAGTCCTTTCTAACAGTCTGAAGTATTGCTCTGTAGAATATATATGTTATTAAACTGATATTTGATTGATGTTTTTAATATAAAATTAAAAAAGCATTTCACCAAGGCACAGGCCTAGTAACACTTGTAAGTTTTTAGGAGTATTTGATTCAAATCCACACTCACAGTGAATGTAGCTGGAACAGTTTTCCCACTGAAGAACATATGTGTTCACTCGCTGCACTGGCCGCGATGAGAGCCTGCTGGGACCTTGTTAACATTCTGTGTTAGGGTTCAGGTCTGATGAATGTGGAAGCTGAAATGAAAGCCATAGGCCGTAATACCACAAACACGTCAAGCCAGCGCCAATTGGCTTGGCTACCAAAAGAAGTATTCCCCCCACAACCACCTTACAGCGGCAGCTTAATACTTCGTGGCATTTTGGCCTTATTTTTCATTGGGGTGTATCAGTGGCAGTGTGGTAGGAATGCAAAGCTATAAAGAAGGACACTGTACCCTTTATTTTCTTATTTCCACTGTCTTCTGTGGGAAACGAAAACTGGCAGTCATGTGAATTTCCGTCAAACAATGGATTATGTTAGATAATCAGCCTAAGAAAGCAAACATCTGAGCACAGAACCCTTTGTCCTCTCCACCCTTCACACTTTCCTCAGGCATCCCACATCTATCTAAGGGCTTCGTGACAGGATAAGTGTCTTGATTGCTTCCTGAGGAATTATGCAGGCATCTGAAATATATTTTTTGCTTGGTTCAATGGAATTGTTTCTACCCCTTGTTCTGAGCTGTCCCAAACTCAGCATATGATAACAACAGGACACATGTAGGCACAATGCCCTGCATGGACTTCCGAAGTGACATCCTGAAGCATCACTAGAGCCAATGAAAAAAAAGTCCTTAACCTCAAGTTGGCTTGATTTAATCTCTGAGCAGTCTCCACTCCTCTGCAGGATTCAGAATCACTCCCCAACCTCCTTATGTACACATGGGATACCTTCTGTCAAGAGGTGTGCCCAGGCCCCATGTTTGTATATACGTGGTTTAGCACTCTGCTTAGGAGAAGATAATTCACCTAAAGCAGTTGTTGGTTTGGCAGGGATGGGCTGCTGAGTGGTGAAGGGTAGAGAATGGAGAAGACTAACACTCGCATTAGCACCAGGCAGCCTGGCATATATTCTTCCATTGCATGAAACTATCAAATGGGAGTATAATCCCTTTTTCCCATTCATGTCCTGCATGTCAGAGCCATTTCCTCTTCACAGGCCTTTCAGTTCCAAACCTTATCAATATAGATGGTCCGTTTCCTACACAGCAATTGACCTGTTGAAGGGCATAATATTACTGAATGCAAAATAGGCAGAGCCTAGATAGTTTTGCTAACGGCAATAGCCATATTAATAAAATGTGTGTGTTATGTTTGTAAAAGGGCGAGATTCAGACCAGCATAGACCTCGTTAGCAGGAAGAACCAGGAAGACCAAATGGTTTTGGAAAGAGACCACATTTAAACATCTTTAATGAACACCAGATTCAAATTGGAAAATTAACAAAAATGTATTAAAACACAAACTGACTGAACTTTAAGCAGTGTAGTTACAAGTCTGCTGGAGCATAAACATTCTTTAATTGATTTTATGCCTCATGTGGTAGAAATTGCAGCTTAGTTTCAAAATATTGTATAAAGGCTGAATAAGATTGAACCCTTCAATTTAGTGTTTACATTAAGTAATTTCCAACTAAACCACAATCATCAATATTCTTTAGACATAACTGAACATCAAAGTTTTGTAGGAACTGCCACCAATAGCAGATTTTGCTTTGCTTGTATAGTTTCCCTTCCCTTCATTTTTATGTTGATGGGTTTCCCCTGACCCCATTAATCTGGTTAGTCAGGTTCTCCAGCATTTTTTAGATGTGATTTAGCATAGGACGTTAAATATTTGCATAGGGGACTGCTTACGGTACAGTCATCAGAATGAGCTGCTGTGCCAGTGTTCTTCTGTAGGAAGCAGCTACCACCTCTGTTCTGTTCAAGCGCTGTTTGAGAGCAGTTGCTGCAGCAGAATGTCTGATAACTTGGGTGTCCATGGTGTGTTTCTGTCCCGTGGGCTTCTAGCTGGGGTGGATCTTTTGCTAAGGCTGTCGCAGTGTCTACAGGAAGATCTTTGTTCCTGCTCCACTGCTGCAGCAAAGACCCGTGACCTGTCCCTCAACCATTAACTACTTTGGGAAATTACAGTCAGATGAGGAATCTTCACTGGGTAGAGAAGAGAATTTGGAACGAAGAGTGGGAGCAAGAAGCACTTGTGTTGAGATGCATTGAGTCTCCAATGCTGTGGTGGTGCTGATGGGGTTTGGTCAGGAGAAGAGGATGAGATTAGTGATTTTTCAGTGGGTGAAAGATTGTGGGTTCTTCCCTTCCTTTGTGGGAGGAATATTTAACTAGAAAACGTCATCTGGATTGCAGATCAGGGTGGAAAGTATGAGAGCCGATAATAAAATGTTGTCAGTGTAGCAACCCTGCTGAAGATGCTGGGGACTGATATGAGTAATCCAAGGACTGTGTAATCCAAGGCTAATCCAACCTGCTGTGATCTGACACAGTGCAGGAGTTGAAGAAGAGCCACCCACGTCCTGGCTGTGGAGAAGCTGTGGTCTGTGGCTGTCAGTGGAGGGAGCCTGAGATAAGCACCGAAAACTAGAACTTAGGTCAGTGGAGAGACTCCTGTCGCACATACTGGGGTCTTGGCTGAAGGGTCTGGTAAAATAAGAAGTGTCGAAGAGATGAAAAGTGTTAGGAGATGGAAGTAAAGGCAAAACATCCACTGAACCCTGGGTACAGACTAAGAAAGAAAGTAAGTAAAAGGGAAAGAGGAAGAACTCTTAACAGTATTCATAAGGGTAAAGCTGACCAGTGCAGCTCTTCACCTATTTATCTGGTCAGGAACTCATAAGCAGTGGCATAAAGATTCTTCCAAGTCAGTTCATCAGGAAAATAAGCTACAGCAAGGGACTAAGGTAATATAACTGTGGGTGCAGTGAATTGAAACAATTAATCTGTGGTGTTTTTGTGCATATTTTTAATATATAGTAAAAATCACAATGTGTTCAAAGGTAATTTATCCAGAAGGAAAAAAAGACAGTCTTTATACCATTAATTACTTGCAAAAAACTTCCAGTGCTCTAAGTTTGGCGCTGCACTTAGAGATAATAACATTTAACGAAACAAGATGGAGATGGTGATCCAGAGGGCTCTACCATTGCCAGAGAGTTTTATTATTTTTTTGTGCAATATTAGTAAAATTATTAGCATTCTCTTTCTATGTGTTTTTTCCTTAAGTAGTCTAATGGAGTTTTTATAGACGTTAATGAACAAGGATGAGGTCAAACAATGCACACCTTACCCTTGTGAGTAGTCCCATTGACTACAGTGGGAATAGCATTATTTTTGTAAATGCTATTCATAGTAGAGAATGCAGAACTAGTCCCTAATGGAGGAAATATCTTTATTAAATCTTTCATCATCTTCATATATACTGATTTATTCTAGGAAAAATAATTAAATTCATTTAATTATTCTGCTGTCTATAAAAGACAAGAAGGGATTTGCACAAAAGGACAGTTTAATCTATAAACTGATGGCTGTGCTTAAGACAAACAGCCCAGCAAAAACTCCTACAATATTTGGTAAGACTTAAATATGTAATGTATTATTTAAAAAAAAAAAACAACAAACCAAATCAATATGACCTGAAGAATAAATGAGTCAATGCTGGATTTTTATTTCTTTTAACTTGTTCCTTGCTGATAATAAAGTGAGGAGAGAAAAAGCTTCAGGGGCAATGCAGTCCAGCCAAATAGAGCTCCAGATGTTTTTCTAATTTTATTGGTATTTGCAAGAGCAAAGGTCTCTTTTAGACCTCTTACACACAAAAGAGGGTGGGTTTAGGTAGGAGTTTGTTATTAAGCTCCA
Organism: Buteo buteo; assembly: GCF_964188355.1. Classification (NCBI taxonomy): domain Eukaryota; kingdom Metazoa; phylum Chordata; class Aves; order Accipitriformes; family Accipitridae; genus Buteo; species Buteo buteo. The sequence continues at coordinate 3,304,681 of NC_134198.1, read as the reverse complement.
CTTGTTAGAAGAAAAATCTGAAGAGTCCTTCAATTGCTAAAACTACAAAGTATTTCCTGATTAGGAAACAGAAGAATACAGTTTATTTCTAAATCCTGGGTCCAACACTGGGAATGCTTGCAGTCATGAGCCTTTGCACCTACACACACAAAGTAGCTCAAAAATGCCTGTAGGTTTTGACTTTAAACTTAATATTTTCATAGTCAAAGTAATTAAAAGTATCTTGCTGGGAGTCTCCTGTAAACACACTGTATAACAGCTAAGTGTAGGAAATATTTTAAAGCAAACATTCTGAGAAACTCATTACAGATATTCAAATATATCTCCTTGGAGACATGTAAATTTAAGAGCAATGGGTATAATTTTATAAACAGATTTCAAACTTAAGATTCCTAATTAGATAACTCATTGATCCATAGGCATTGAAGTCTAACCAAACAGCGATTTGCAATTACAATTTGGTTAATCATTTCAGTTCCCAATGAAAAGGCTCCACAGCTGCCTGGAGGCTTGGCATTGGTGAGGAACACCCTGGGATCAGCTTGGCTGCTGAAAAAGCTGCGTTTGTATCTTGGGGCAACGGCTTCGTATGGGCTATCCTCCCGTAAAACGCACTCGTTTCCCATGTAATTGGGCAGTAATTTTGACAGTATGCTTGGGGTTGATCTTGGCAAGTCTATCTCATGGCAAAAGCAGCTTGTCTTCTTTGTATTTCCAGCCTAAGGACAGCTGATTTGGGTTAGTTGCTCTGGGATAAGAAAAAAAAAAAACCAGCCTCACATTATTTTAAGCCATGAAGAAAAACCCCTTCAGGTTTGAGAAGGCACTCGGGGACTGGCAGAAGTCCAGGTGCGTTTGTTCAATGATGGGCTTCAGCGCTGGAGCGGGTGAAAAAACAACTTATCACACTCTTGACTACAGTCCCTGCCAAAGCATTAGGTCACAGTCCTTCAACAAATCAGCCTTCAGAGATATGCATGTTTATTAGGCCAGGTTCTGGGCATGCATGTGATCTAGACACAAAAATGATAAACAGCTTATGCTGCTTCTTGATTTTATCCTTTGTACCTCTTAAAATATCAGCAATGTTGTGGTTTAACAGAGCTGATTTAAGTCAGATCTCACTAACAACTCCTCTGAAATTTCTCAGGGAAAGAAAACACGTAAACCCAATGACATTTTATGATGTTTGGACCCAAGTAGTGTAGTGCTTCTGATAGCTGTTACATTGCCACAATTTCACGTACTCCTCTAAGCCCATGGTAGGAATCCTGATTTTTACAGGATTACCTGCAGCTTGCTCCTACAGTCCTTACACAACAGCATAAACCTCTGAGGTAGCAGGCTGCTGCTCACCTCTGCGCACCAGTCCGCATAGGGACGTATTACAAGCCAAACATGACACAAACACGAGAACGATCCTTTTGAGTTAAGTGGAACCGTCAGCATCCATACAGTTATTTAAGTATGTAAATGTTGCAGTCTCAGCCCCCAGAGACTGTGTATTGCTGAGTGGGTTTTTTTGTGTTGGAGGTTTTTTCCAGTGGTTTATCTTCCAAAGCTATTCATGATGGAAGCATAAATATCTGTCTAAACAATGGTACTCCATTTATCGTCTTTCTTTTTTTGTTTCCTTTGAGTTTAATTAAATGTTTTGGAGATAGATGTTTATCCTGCACTCTAAGATGAGACCAAATGTGTCCGTCAGAGGAGTTTCTGCATCTCTCACTGCGTACAGTTCACTGAACAAACCCACTGACCGTTCTCCTCAACAGAAGGTTCCATAGGAACACCTTGTGTACAAAAATAAGCTCCAGAGAAATCCTGTTTGGCTTCAGAAAAAGTCTTTCAGTTCTTTTTCATCCCCTTCACTATTTTGTTCCTGGTTTTACTGTGTCACCTTTAGGGTCAGTGATTCTCTTGGCCTTTGGAGTGCCGAATTTGACTCCATATGAGCAGATCTGGTGCTTGCAGAAGAGAAATGTCACTCAGAAGTGACATAATGTGCTCTCAGGCTCCAGACTGCACAGTCAAAGTGCCACCCTACAGCAAACAGAGGGAGAGGAGTTACGTGGCCATTTCATGTTTCAGCATTGCTCCACTTTGCAGATACTAAACCAAAGTCTGTGGTGTCAGGGAGGGTGACCATTGAAATCCCAGCTATGTGAGTTCAGCATGAACATAGCCCATCAGGGCTGTGTGCAGCAGGGGACTGATACAGCGAGTACTTACAACCTTTAAGGTTTTGTCTGTGTATAATGCAGGTCAAAAATATGACCTGCAATACAATAAGTAAGATTAAAAAGCTTTTCTTTTACATGGTCAGGCAGCTTTCGAACTGTGCTAATGTAGGGAACTGAAGTCTACAGAAGTGAGAAAATGTGTATTTGATATTTTAAAAATTCCTTGCAGTCTAGCAAGCAAAGTTTACTTTCAGGGAGGTTGAAATGTGGAATTATGTGTGTTTCTGGGGATCAGCACCGCTCTTTTTCTCTTTGTTTCTGAAAGTCTATGAGCAGAATTTTCCGCTATTTTTTAACTGAACATGATTGCTTCATTTCATAGTAGAAGGGAAATGAAAGTGCCAGCACTTTTCTAAATGTGGGTTTTTCCACCACATCTGTGGACCCTTGTCTAACACGTCCCCTTGATATGGGACAGTAAGAAGTCGGGCAAGCCAAATCTCAGCTAAAGGTTTTGGTCCTAAATGTATATCCCTGCTTTTTGGAATGTACATTGCTATTGAAATCAGTGGAGATGTTTTGCATCGTTCATTCTAGGCATAAACAGTAGTTTTTCAGTAACAAAAATATGGCTTGGAATTTAGCTGTCCCACCTTAAATATTCCTGAAGTTTGTGATATTTTTGTTTTTCGTTAAAAGCTAAGGCATGCCCCTTGCAGAGAGCTCAGAGGGGAGGCCACCGGAGACCATCTGTGCCTGCGAGAGACCCCTTGCAGTCCCCCCAGTGTGTGACTACATTAAAGAGTGGCTGGCACAACTAATGCTGTCACCTATTTGCTGTCTCTTTTTGGTGTTTGCTAGTCCTGAAGCCCTCTTCTCCTCCTTCTCTGTCCTGCCTCCACCATGTGAAGGGAGAGCATAATGTAGTGTTTTCACTGTGCTAGCAGAAGATACAGAGATTGATTCGTGTGCTGCAGCATCTCCATCAACCTGTCACTCTAAGGACTTTCAAGAAAACTGATAATCAGTTAGAAGGGCTGAGTGCTAAATCCCTCCAAAATTAAGTTTGTGTTTAAACTTAGAGCTCTAAATATAATGGCACTGTGAGTTTTGGTTTATCAATACAGGTAGGCCTAAAAAAACAGTATAGAGAAAGTAGATAGTGGTTTGTCTTTGGATTCGTCTGTTTCTGTATGTTTGCTTACAGCATTTGTTTCATAGCTTGTGTGGTTTTTCACTGAGTTATAAATGAGTATGGCCAAATGTCAAGTTATTGATTTGTGAAGTCCATACTTAGGATAAAGTGTAAACAGATTATTTTCTTGATGGATTTACTGGATCTTACTTTGTTGTCAGTTTCAAGAGATCTCCTTGATTTCATGCTATCAGTCTGCAATTCAGTAGTATCTTCGGAGCTGAGAAGTTTATTTGCCTTCAGCCAGAAGTTGAAGTTGACAGAAGAAGTAGGAGATTAAATCCTCTGTCTTGTGTTACAGGGATCAAACTGGATGACCTTGTTGGTACACCTTCCTGCCTTACAATCTGTGAACTGGATTCACGCATTTTGAAAGGTCGTTTTTCTTCCTCTCCACACAAAAAAATGAATCTGCAGTGAAGCGACTCTGGTCTCCTGTTAAAAATAAAACAAAACTCAGTGTAACCAGTGTCAAGGGGTTATGACTAGCCTCCTAACAGCCCATCACACTTGCTTTTTCCCTACTGTTATAATCAGATGTGTAAGCAATCTTACCTTAGCTTAAATGAAAAACACATCTGTAGAGGCTGCTTGGGTTTTTTATCTGAAAACTGTTTTTTTATATCCTCTCACTTCCACAGTTTTGAAGAAATGGGTTAGAATCTCAGTGGAAATGAGTTTGTGAAGAGGGGTATGGCTGGGTGCCTCAGCACTGTTTGTGGTTTCATGAAGATCTGCAATGCTGTATGAAATGAGCAAGCCCCGTGGTTGTTCCCGTGTTACTGCCGTCTGATATGTTCATAATATCGTAACACAGTTTAGGAGGACTCTGTAGACACCAAAGTAAAATCTCTTTCCATGTTTTCCAAAGCAAAGCTTGCATCTTCTCTTTTGTGGGCTTAATTAAAAATTTCATGGAATTACACTACGGTATAGGTGAGACAGGAGGAAAACAAAAGAATTTCTGTTTGGCTTTTTACTCCTTATTATTCTTGCTGCTTGGTTTTGTTATAGCTGAACGGTATCTAAGATTCAAAGCCAGTCATTTTTATCAGCGTCATTAGTGTACAGTCCTGACTTCTTTTTGCTTTCTCCTGAGATAAGCTATCAAAATACCTATTCTCCACATTTTTATGCTACCTGCCAATCAAAAGGAGACTTGTACTTTAAATTTCACCTGCATTCTTTCCTGATGAGTCCTTAGACTGAATTTACTCACTCTGGGATCCTAATCTTCTAGGAAGGTGCAACAATTGTTAGAGAATTCTAGAAATGACACTTATGCCGAACTATCATGTGCTTACTTTGGTGGGTCTATAGCTGCCTCCACTGTTCCCACTCTGAAAGACCTATTGACAATGGTGGTCAATGCTGAAATCTGAAGTGTGACATGACCCAGGGAATGATCCCTCTATATGCGTTGCTAATAAACACAAATATCTCTAGATACCCAATGCTTTATTAACATCATTGCACATCAAGCACTAGAAAGCTCTCGCTATCCCATGGGCAGCACTGTTGATACTTTTCCTCAGGTATCTATGGCATCTGCCTTAAGGTGTGGTGTAATACATAATGTATCTGAGAAGATTTCTACTGTGCCACCTCATGGAGTGGAGGGGAATAAAGACTTACTGGTCTTCAGTCTTCCCAGGGTCAAGAAGTGTAAGCAGCAGTTGTAGGTTCAAAAGGTGTAGAGAGAAATTAATTAATTAAAAAGCCATGAGATGATCTAAAACCAAAAAGATACTGCTTCTGTCTGATTGCGTACCATGGGAGCTTTACTGCCTCTGTGCCTTCATCTCACACTTCAGAACACTGAGTGGTGGTTTTGGCCCTGAGCACCATTGGTCACTCTTGGGGACAGGAGGCTGGGCTAGGTGGACCACTGGGGTGATCCATAAGCACATTCTTGTGTTCTTATGTGCCCTTGTTCTTCTGTGGCTGCACAGGCACTCTGTTTTTTAAAATCACTGACCTTGTGCAAAACCGGTGAAGGGAGTCAAAGCCTTACAGTCAAAAGGCAAGGCAAGAACATGGACAGAAGGCAGGCTATAGGACAAAGACTCCATTATAACATAAAGTTGAGGACTGGGAGCAGGCAGTCTGTCCAAGGACAACAGCCAGGTGCTAGCGCTAAGGCCCGCAGCTGAATGACCACGGGCAAGTGCCGAGTTTCCTTCTTACATCTGATAGAAATGACAAGCCACCAATGAGGCTCACAAGCCAGACCACATCTCATCCATCCCAACAAGAGGCTGACTGCAGCCAAAGGTGCGGTCTGATGGTGGCATTACCTTAGAAAGCCAGTAGCATTACCAACCCTGCGTAAGCTCAAGGCTTGATCTGGTAAATGTGCAATGCCTGATCTGTGCATTCACGTCGCCTAAAGCTGGGGGCTCTTTACCAGTGACTGAAACAATCAGGACTTTCAGCATGGCATTCTTTCTCCAAAGGAATCCACTGCATTTTTCCATCCTTGTCTTGTAAGAAGACTGTAATGACTGTTGAGATCTTACCTCCTTCTAATTCCAGGTTCTCAAAGTCCAGGGCGAAATGTTTGTAGTCACTCTGGGGTTTGTTTTTATTGCCTTAATATTTTCCAAATGTGTTTGTGTATAAGTTTCTTGAGTTGGTATTTTCACATGCATCTATTTTTCTCTAGTTGTATAGTGGACTTTTCAGTGCCAGGCAGAGGGAGCATATTCTTATTTTCCATCAGTCTGCCCACATTACTGTTACTAGAAAGCTGCATGCACACATGCATCCTTCTTGTTAATGCCTCTTTTCCCAGAAAGTAATTTAGAAACCTGTGTCTTCAAAACCACAGCTGCTTGGCATGAAGCTACCAGACCTTGCCCAGCTGTAGTTGCTGGGCATCATGAATTGAATTGTCACCGGGGTTTTTTTCCATCATGGTACTGAATTTACACTAATTACATTACTCTGAACTGCCTTTTAAAACTTAAAAATTTGATACGTGAGTTGCTAAGGAAAAGTGTCCATAGTTATGATGATTACTTTTCTTACAGTGCATTTTGAAATTACTCATCAGCAGCACAGAGTGCTTCTACACATGGACCACTAATCAAATTGTCTGATTAGGTGAAATCCTAGACTTTCAGCAGTTTCCTCATGCCAAATTGCAGTAATAATTGTTCCATCACTTCTGCTCAAGGGAATCTCTCAAATGCTTCAGATATAATTTCATTTCTAAACTGACTGTATAATTAAATAATACAGTATAGCCAGCAGTAATCTTTCTCTATATTTAAATGTAAATATTACCGGTTGCCAACAGGAACCATAGCATCCCTAATTGGCTGCGGCTAATTATATATTATGTCTAAAAAATGTTAACATTAAGGTTATGAAGTCAAGCACTTAGAAGTTGGGCAATGTCAGCATTAACGTTACCCAGGCAACTTCAATTTTCCTGCCATTTGTTTGCATGCATGTTACAGTTTTTAATTACACAATCACTGTTCTTTTTTCCCCTCTTAAGTCCACTGCTTCATTCAGTTAACTGGTAGTAATTGCGGATTTCTTTTTATCTTCCTCATTAAGAGCATGGCTCCAAGCCTTGTTTAACTCAAATTATCCAAGCCTTGTACAGCATATATTTTCATTCCTTTCCTCCTCTGTGTTTCTATGGTGCTTTTACCACATCTGAGCACTATATCCAACAGGAATGGGAGTCTCAGGAATCCAGACCCCCGTGATAGGAATGCAGGCTGCTGAGGTGATAGGATGTGGGCACTGTAAAACACTTTTGAATGGATTGTGCAGAGGCAAGATGCTGAACAGAGACACCCACATCCCACCGGCAGGCGTCCCTGGAACATGTCTATTGGAGGACCATGAGAAAATAATTCATTTTCAACCACTTTTGTACAATTGGGTCTTAACACTGTTCTGGGTTTATGGTTGATAAACTCTCTGCATTTCACACAAAGTTGTCCAAAAAATGCTCACCAATCACCAAAGCTTTGGGACTGAATTTTCAGAAATAAGAGCATTTTCCAATCTTGCTATTCCAAGTACCACACTGTACTTCTCCAGCTAACTTAGTGACAAATGCCCAGCTCTGCTGTAAAAGTGCTGAGTTTCCCAGCTGTAACACCCTGGGCAGTTAGCTTGAAAACTCTGCTGTGGAAAGCTCGGCAAAACTTTGTTCAAGGAGCTTGCTCAGCATCACGTGTATTAGATCCCAAAGCTGGGGCATACATAGAGCATTTCGCCAAGGCCGCATGCAAATTCTTTGACAATCAGAAATCTTTCTTCCTTTCAGTTTTCCTACAGTCTCTATATCCTATCCATCTTTTGCAAAAACAAGTTAAAGGTCTAGACAGACAAGTTCTCTTCCTTGGCCAAACCTGGAGTCATCCTCGTTGCGGTATACAAAAGGAGGTAGGGTCCTGAAGAAAAAAGAATAGCAATTTGGGGTTTATAATGAAAAATTACTTCCTTTGCTTTAAAATCCACCAGCATCTCCTGCGCTAGATCAAGTGGTACTGCTGTGTACCTTTTACCTTTTATGGAGTAAGAACCACTTCTGAAATGGGATGAGCAGGGTCCAATCTCTTCGTTTGTCTTCCTTAAAATAAGCATCAGTGATGACAGACAGTCCTGAACCAGCACTATTTCAGTGTTCGTGAGTTTGAGTTTGGAGTCCTATTGATCTGCTCAATTGCCATATTTGGCTACAAATTTCTATTTTTTTTACAAGCCCTGAAAATCAGATTCTACCATGTAGAGCAGTATTAACTAAAGTGGAATGATTGAAGTTAGTGATTCAATTTACAGCTCGTAATAAGTAGTAACCCATACAGAGTTCTTAATCATGTTTTGAATTTTTATTTTAAAGGCTTTCTAAGAGAAAGAGGTTTTTCTTGTTGATTGGTAGAGCAGCTAAGACAGTAAAACCCTTGTGTTCTGCTGGATAATGACATTGCTGAGGGTACCACAGGGGCTACACCCAGCCTGGTCCCTGTTGACCCCCAGGGGAGATGCCCACGGTGCGTGACAGTGAGGCAGGAGGCTCCCGTCAGCCAGCGGCTACATGACTATTTTTTTGGTTTGTACTTCTGGACCCGAATGTTTTGGTTACTCCCAAATCCTGTTTTAGGTACCTACATCCCTTCTTTAATTCCATAGACACACATTCATTTCAGCAAGTATATAGCTCAATGCACACTTACTCTGATTTTTAATTTCTTGTTGAATGACTTCCTTCTTAGCTACTAGATAACAACTATTTACTCTGAACTTGTATTTAGGTGCATCTTGTTGGTAAGTAGAGTTAATTATAGAGAAAAACAACATGCAAACATGTTTATTAGTTGTCTTAAAGATGCTGAATACTTAAGAAGAATGTGCATTTATAAAACATTTTGCATTTAAAATAATTTATTAAGCAAGGGAAGCATTAACTGTAGTTAATGAAATTGATGGATTGATTAATGAAATTGATGGATTCATTCTGGTCACTAAGGGCCATACGCTGTGTTTGATGTAATTTGGCATAAAAACTGTCAATCTGCTTGGACACTTTTGAGTACCCCAGCAGGAATTTATCTGTAACTTCATATGCCTAACACCTTCCGCAAATCTGTCCTAATGCCCTTTGGGTTTTTAGAATTAGCGGATCTCATCCTCTGCCACCTGGATTTTATTTACTGCAAGAAAAAAACAGCAGCCTGTTCTTCTTGATCCCCTTTTCAGACTTAAACAGATTATTCCAAGTAAAGAAAATTTTCTCTCAGAACATACTAACAAAACTAAAAATAAAAGTTGTCTGTAAGCTGGTGCTGGATTCAGTGACCCAGCTGATCCCTGTATGTCTTATGTTCTTACTGTGACTGAGGGTTATTTCTAGGGTTATTTTCCTTAACCCTAGAAATTAAGAACTTGCATTTTTGACAGCAGGAATGACAATGTTTGCACTATTGTTAAAAATGAAAGAAATGAAGTATATATGTATGTGTGCCTCAGTTTGTAACAACGTGATATAGGTTGAATCAATCATGAAACAGGCTCATTTGGCAGTCAACATTACAGCAGTTTTCTACCTGATTCCATACATATTTAAAACAAAACAGCCCTTAATTGAAAAATTTAAGAAGGCTCATTTGTTGCATCATTTTAATATATTTAAATTACTTAACAGATTATAAGAAGGTGTATGTGGAGAAGACAGAATGATTCAAGCCCACATTCCAACCTGAGATTAATGCCTGAAAAGATTATCAGCCTAAAGCCTTCTGACTTAATCAGTTTAGCCCATTATTTTATACTCTGACAAAGCTAGCTAGCTGTTTGACATGTATGCATTCAGTGTACAACCAAAAAGCATACCAAATATTGTTTCAAATTATAGCAGGTAGGCATGTTAATACATTCTAAACCCAAAAATTGTTTCTGTATCTATATACTGCTTATTGACAGATGAGACCCAAAATAATTCTTCCTGACAGCCGTTTCAGCTGAAGGTGGGTAAATTGTTTAGCTTCAGAAAAAGCATTTGGAATAGTCTAATTAGCAACTGAATTTCTGCAGTGATTTACAGTCAACTGGTGTCTGATGCGCAGACTGGATGCAGACAGGTTGGTTCTGGCGTGCAATTGCAGCAGTGAAAACCAGGAGCCAGCATTTGCATTTTAGCGGATTACTCTGGTTTCACAGAATTGTAACTAAAAAGTCATTAGCCCAGTGTTTGTTTTCGAAACCGAAGTTGGGGCTAGTCCAGGGCTCATTGAAATGATTTAGGATTTTTGCCACAGGTTTTGGGCAAGTGTCCCACTTTGAGCTCTGAACACACAAGAACTGTTTGACAATTTGGTTACTGAGCCCCTTAAATCTTCCAACTCAGTGCCTCTTAAATATTTAGGCACTGCTATCAGCAGAATCATTTCCACAAAGTCTAATTTCTTGTTCTATAACTGCCTGCTAATTACTTTATTATTTTTGGTGAGTACCATGGTTTAACCCCAGCCAGCAACTAAGCACCACGCAGCCGCTCGCTCACTTCCCACCCCACACCCAGTGGGATGGGGGAGAGAATTGGGGAGAAAAAAAAGTAAAGCTCGTGGGTTGAGATAAAGACAGTTTATAGGACAGAAAGGAAGAAAATAATAATTATAATAATAACAATAATAAAATCACAATAATAATAATAAAAGGATTGGAATACACAAAACAAGTGATGCATCATGCAACTGCTCACTGTTCGCTGACTGATGCCCAGTCAGTTCCCGAGCAGTGATCCCCTCCTGGCCCAACTCCCCCCAGTTTATATACTGGGCATGATGTCACATGGTCTGGAATACCTCTTTGGCCAGTTGGGGTCAGCTGTCCTGGCTGTGTCCCCTCCCGAGTTCTTGTGCCCCTCCAGCCTTCTTGCTGGCTGGGCATGAGAAGCTGAAAAATCCTTGACTTGGTATAAACACTGCTCAGCAGCAGCTGAAAACATCAGTGTGTTATCAAGTTATTCTCACACCAAAACATAGCACTGTACCAGCTACTAGAAAGAAAATTAACTCAATCCCAGCCAAAACCAGGACAGTGAGCTACCCCGAATCTGAGCTGGCTGTTTCAGGACATGGGGTGTTAGACTAGCAATACTCTGTATTATATTCCCAACTGATTATTTTCCTGTTTAGGGTTAGCCATGAAAGAGTATTTATTTTTGAAAGTCACACCACATGTTCCCAATCCTTTGTTTGCACAGCTGTAAGAGAAGATAACTTAATGGAAAGAATAGTCTTTCAAACAGGAAAGAATCATCTTCCAAGACAGACATTTCACTTCCTTTGTGATCCAGCAGCATCTATAGCTTCATATTGGGTATACTTGGGTGTCTGAAATGAAAATCAACGTTTTTCTTTTTCTGTGGCATAGATTAGCTTTTGAGTTGATGATACCTGCAGATCTGCTCTGTGTGAGTACGCGAAGAACGTAATTTATTGACAGCTTGAAAAGCCATTTTGGCATTACTAATTGTCATTGGTTTTCTCACATGCTGTAAGACTGCAGGCGACCATAAGAAGAGAACAAGACTTTCACATGGAAGGCAGCTGTATAGATCCCTTATTAACTATAAATAATATACTATAAGTATAGTTTGTTATAAAAATAATTCAATTTCGCTTCTAATACCTAGCTTTTCCGAAAGTGAAGAATATGGGGTTTAGTAGCATGTATTCTTCAAATAAGGTCTACAGGTATGAAACAAAACTAATTTAAATACATTCCAATCAAATAACTGAACTTAAAAGAATGAATGCTACTAAATGCAAGCCAATAGTATTTTGGTGGAATGAGGTGAAACCATTGATAATTTGTGATCATAATGGCAGCCCTCATATATGAGTGGAGAAAAGACTGTATGCCAGAGAAGAGCTAATCTGGGAAAGTCACTTCAACCCAGACAGACCTTTAACCATCAAAAAGATCCCAATAATAATGTCTTCACCTAGCAAGGAGCAAGGTAAAAACATCAGACCTACATTTTGGCAGAATAACCTAAGACATTCTTTTCTTAAGTCTTTGCGTTTATTCATTTACTCTGTGAAGTGAAAGAAATTAGGCCAACATATCATCCTAGCTAAGGAGGATTTGATGCGGGTTTTTTGATTAAAATTGTTTAGGTGATTAAACGAAACTATTTTATATGTGGTTTGATATATAAGGATCAAGACCATCAAGAATATTTTACATTTAAAACTTATCTTTTTAACAAAGGAAGTAGCTCAAGGAACTTCATGGCCTTGATTAATTTTGTTTTGGAGCTATAGATCTCATTGCCTCTTTCTTTGATTCATATATTTAAAAAGGAAAATACATATTCTTGGTTTTTCAGCTGCTAAATATTTTCTTGGCTCTGAGAGTACTCCTACACAATGAACTGAACATATGAAATAAACTACAATAAAGAAATATTCTGCACCGGCAAAAGAGATTGTAGCTGTCAAAAACCAGTATATCGGTCCAACAGTTTCTGTTTCCAGAAAAATTCAACTTGTGCAATGGTTTTACTTCATTTCAGATTTCAGCAAGTATTACATATGGCTTGAATAGCTGACATTTAACTGAAAAAAATATTTGTTCTATGATCAGTCCTTAAAACAGGTTGTGATCTGTTCTGATGGGCTTTTTTTAGTAATAACTACTAGATTAATTTTTTAATTTTATATATACATGTGTAATTAATGTATAAAATAATATATTAATTTTATATGTGTTGATATATTAAATATATATAGTTATATTAATATATAAAATCTGATATAAATTAACAGGAAGGAAAGCAATTGTTTTGTCTAGTCTAAACAGCATGTGTTCAAAGTTTTCTTTTTTCATAGCCCCAGAGCTTGTAGTCATTTTTATAACAATATCTTCACTTCCTGGGTAAGTGTTAAGATTTGGAAAAGCACAATCTTCGCTCAGTAGGGAAACTCCTTTGTGTTGTCAGTTCTCAGCCTTTCTGATCTTCTGGAGCATTTAAAACAACATGGCATAAATTTTTCCCCTTCTTCTCCCCCTTCTCTCCCCAAAAGCCAGGACAGAATCATATACTTCAATACCATAATTTTATTATTTTTGGACCAAGAGACAGAGGGCTGGACGTTCTTAAGGAAGCTGCCATCTACATAAAGACTCTTCCAGGACAGTGGCTTTACTGCAGTCCCCAGCTGGTATTCAGGGATGACTCTGGATCTTTAGACTGATTCACCTGCTAATGATGCTCTCCATTATTATTTCCACAGTTTTGCTACAGTGATTGCCATTTCTTCACAGGGTGGCCTGGCTTGGATATGTCAATACTCATCCTTTCTGAGAAAATTAGTCTCTCCGAAACAGCAGTAGTTTGTTCTTTTTTATGCAATAAGGTGAAAGTAATTGGACTTGATTAGAGGATGGGCTTCAGAGTAGTTTTCATTCATTCATTCATTCCAGGACTCAGTTCATATCCAGTGTTTTACCTCATGCCTTCTCCTGGCTTCTGAGACACTACCTGCGAGGTGAGGCTTTTTGCTTCATTGCCTCTTGGGTACCGTGTGTGATGGTATGACAAAACTGATCTCTGCTAGCAGGACTGCAGCCTGCCGAGGTGGGGAGGTACTGCCACGATGTTGGTCTGGTTTCTGAGGAGGTGGGTGATGCAGGATCAGCTCTACTTAGAAAGCAGTATCATCGGGGCAAAGCCCACCGTCTTTGGATCTTCTCGTCTATCCCAGCAGATGGGAACAATCTGACTCCATCCAGTTCTCTGAGCCTCACGGTGGCAAACGTGATGTGATCTTTTCATTTGGTCTTCATTAGAACAGATAGACTTTGCTAATGACTATTTTTTCTGTTCTAATGTGGCAGCAGGGCTGTCAAACAAAGATTTCAGGGAATGTGTCGATTCAGATAAAAATTGCATGTAAACATTTCCTGATATTTTCCAGCCAGTGAAGTATTTTGTTATTAATTTTCTTTGCAATCTATTTGAGGTCTAAAAGACTTAAGTGTGTCTAATTGTGTATTTACGTTTTTACTTTTCTGTGTGTCGTGACCATTGTTGCCTAAGGCACAGCTACATGAGGGCAGTGCTGTGAGCTAAGCTAGAGTGTGTGTTTGAAGCACACCATCTATTCAGTGTTCTCCTTTGGTAAATGCCTGCTACCCTTTCCTCCCATGCCTTCCACCTGCATTTGCCGTGCGACAGCATTGTGTGTGCAGCCAGGCAATGCGGAGAAGTTGATGCGCCCCAGCACTGCGGTCTAGCTTTGCAACAACTCGTTTTCTGTAATCACGCTGTAAACTTCCCTGCTTATGGAGGAGGCACTCTATGCAGCAGGCAGATCCCACCGAGGGGCTGAGTGGATATTCTTGAGCACATCAGTTTTGTACTTAGGAGAGCACAGTATTCTATTAATTTATTTTTCCCCCTGTAAGAACAGGATTTGGGACTTAGACTTTTTAAAATTTCTGTGACAGACAGAATTACAAAATACTCTGAGGGAAAAGTGAGAGGTGATATAATATCTATAGCAAAGCAGCAATGCCTGGGGATTCCAGACATCGCTTCCTGGCTTTACATTCGTGATTGCTCATGAGGTACCATGTTCAGTGCCAGGGCTGAGATCTTGTCCTTTGCAATGTCTCACAGGTTTGTTGAGGGAAGTGAAGTACTAGGTGCTATGAGTTTGGTTTTGTAAAACCTTTTGGATTTCTCAGAATAATTCTGTGCCTATTAATTTGGCTTATGTAGGTGATTTACAAGCTTAGAGTGCTGCTGCCCTTTTTCACATTTGATTATTTCCATTAGAGAGGAAGTTGATCATAGCCAAGAACTTCTTTGGCACAAAATGTCTGGCAACTTCAGGCATGTTTGCAATGTCTGTGCTTATAGAGCCAAGCTCAGTGGTCTTTTCAGACATCAGCTTATCCAATATCTTTGTGGGTTTCTTGTCATTAATGTTTTTCTGGGCAGCATCTTTCTTTTCACTTCTGGATACTGCTTTTTTTCCATCCCCAGGCCTCTTAATTTACAGTCTCAAAAAAGCTGTTTCATCCCTACTGCCTGTGCTTTAGGCAGCTTCTCTTATTTCACTATTCAGATTCCAAGGAAGGGTTTAATTCTTCTTTATAGTTATCCTAAAGGGAGAGCTGCTTCCATGCCCAGCATTCCATAGCCTCTCACCTCTGCCATAGCAATAGGTGGAGATTGCTAGTAGTAATGTTAATGAAAGCCTTTAAAATTGAATTATTCAATGGGAAGATCACTGAACTTACAAACCCATTCACTGTCAATATCAATTAACTAATGAAAAGACATTGAAAAGCCATCTTACGTTGGCTCTCAAGGAATTTTAGGATCTTTATTCAATGCAGTCAGAAATGCTGGCTGACCTTTGAGAAAGCAAAGCCATAGAGAAAACTCGTAAAACAAATCACAGGTAGAATCAACAGTAGGATTCATCTCCCAGGGCCTGGCCCAAAGTGTGGGATGTACACAGGTTATAAAGAAGCAGCATGGGATTAACATAGGCTTCTTAGTACTTGTGTATAGGCATATTTGAGGTAAGGTGTGAAATGCTGACAGCGCAATTCAGTGTCCTGGATTGCAGAACCATCTCCAGGCAGCTGGAAATACCACTGATACATTGGCAGCTCAGATACCACTGAGATGTTCTTGTAAATTAGCATGCACAGATTCAGTACTTAAAATTTTTACAACAGCATATTTTGTAAGAACTAAATCAAAGACCAACTGGTATCACTGAGCAGGAACTCAAAATCTATGAGTACAATTCAAAGAAATTAGACAAAATGTTCTGACAAAAGCATATGTTGCCAGGATTACTTGAAGATAGAAATTGATATATTGGTCAATTAAAATCAGAGTATGCCGGCACAAATCCAGTAGATTTCTTTGTTCTCTTACACCTTCTTTGCTTTAGTTGGCTGGGTGGTAGAAAATAAGCATCTACACTTGATGTGCTCTGACCCAAACATTAACAGGAGTGATAATGCTTCTGAAGTAGAAATAGGTAAGGAGAACTATTATTTTAATATAAAATCTCAATACACTGGTCTTTTTTGGACATAACTATGAGAACACAATGACCAGCCTTACACTCAGAGGAAACTGGGTCTGGAAAGGACCTCAAAAACTCATCTGGGTCATCCTCCTAAGGTTCATGCCAGATTCAACTTGGCCTAGCTTGTTCCAGGATATTTAATTAATCTGTACTGAAGAATCTCTGATGTTGAAGACCTCACATGACCTCACCTGCCTTCCCAGGCAGTCTTTTCTACTGCTCTCACTCTTAGAATGTTTTCCTTAATGTCCAGACCCAAACTTTTGTGCTGCAATTTTCTTTCTTGTCCTCCATACTTAAAACTGACCTTACCATAATGCTGGAGGGGAGGTGGGAGAAATGAATGAAGTGATTTTGGGGGTAGGGAAAAGCACTTTGTGTGGGTGCAGGTTTTTCTGGCAAAGCTGAGTTTTTGCAGGTACCGTTTTTGTACTTCTGAGATGCTAGAACCGTCTCTTCCAGCTGAAATCTGCACAAATAGGCACAACTGTCCTTGCAAACCACTGCCAGAACAAATCTTATCTAAGTACACGTTCAGGTAGTGTCAAGGCTTTGTATTTTTGGCTTCACACAAACATTAATCTGTATTTAATTTGAGAGAAGTTCTGGGCTAATGTCCCATAAGAAGTGAGAGTGGCAGGTCCCTTTTGCATAAGTCCTTTCATTGCCCCGGGGGCTGTACTGAGTGGTATTTCAAGTAGAAATGTGTTAAGATGCTAAATATTGATAAAATGATAATGTGTGCATGACACTCACCATATCATGGGGAAGATGTGCTGGCCAGAGTCACTGAGGCAGAATCAAACTGTACTCATGTATAAATTTCTCTGGAGGATATTCCTGAGCAGCCTTAAATCCATCAGGATTTGGGAGAACTGGAGTTATCCTTCCTGCTGTGAATGCCATGTTTCCCTCTTCAGTTCTGGCTGAAGGGATTTCTAGACAGCACTGATGAGGGTTGTGTAGTTACACATCGTGAGGCCTAAGCAAAAAGTCCATTTTAACTCATGATTCTCGTTACTGCAGTTCAGTGGCTGGCAGAAGTCTTCGTGTCTGTATCCACATCTGCTTGTTTTGTGTAATGACACACAGAGCTTCAGAGCAGATGTTTATATTTCCAAGCAAGCAAGATGCTTATATTTCTCCTTCACTCTGCCCATTATATGTGGGCAGAAACATTCCCTCTCCTGTGGGTTTGCACAAGCACTTTGTCTCTGGGTATCTTTGTGTCCAGATAGAGAATAAAGAATGCCCCAAGGAATGTAGGGTGATGCCCATTACACTGACATCAAGAATATGTCTTTGCCCTTCTCACACTAGTCTGAGCTGAACCCATTAAAACATAATGATGTGCATATACAGCAATCTTGCAGTAGCTGCTGAGATGCTCATTTTTTCCGAGTCCTCATATTATTGTCTCACCATGTAAAGTTTGTGTGCTGCACTAGTCCACATTTTCCTGCTCTGTTTTTAAATGCTGGGAAATGTTTCTAAAGATGTTAATGTTTTTGAGAGCTCACAGACTTTGATTATTCAACTGGCCAACCTTTGGGTTATGACTCAAATGTTTCTGAAGCAGTGTTGATGGAAAAATTCATGGAGCTGCTTTTGGCTCCTCCCTAGAGTACACACTATCATCACAGTAGAGATCTGGAGACTGACAGCTCAACATCTGGAACGACGTCCCTACCAAACTCTCTGAAAGAGTATTTAAACCAGAGAATTCAGATGCTTAGATGCCATGAGAGAATTCTGTTGATTTGTAAAGAGCGGTCTTCTTGTGCTCTGTTTCTAAGTGTTTTGACATATCTTCAGCTGGTATAAACGAGCATCATTTGTGAAAAAAAGCTTCTTAAAAATTCTTGAGAATTTAGCCACATATCAATGAAGTTTTTAAGCCAAAAAAAAAAAAAAAAAAGCCGGGCATATCAGTTATGTTTGTCCTGGCATAGTATCTAATAGGTGTTTCGCTATCCTAACAGTACTATAGATTATTTTAGAGTTTGGGGGCTTTCTTTTAGTATTATAGTATTTTTTGATAAGTTGAGGCTATCATTTCCCAACAACACCGGCATTTAGGTACCACTGATATCCATGACCCTTTCCTCAGTGCAGGACAGACTTAGCTAAGACACCTCTCTATTTTAAGGATCTAAAAATAACACATGGGGTCCATCTGCCTGGCATGCATAGGTAGAAAGCAGCCTTCTCCCTTCAGCTACTTGATGTTATCTTCAGCCTCAGGTTGTTATCTGGCTTTCTCTTAAGATCCAAAAATATTTGTTAAGAAACTAAAACCAATACCTTGCAGCAATTGTAGAGCTTCTGTAACTTATTTCCAGCAGCTTTATTAGGATGAATTTGTGTGTTATCCAGTGCTTGATCTGGTGGCGAGTATTATGGAGTGGCATACTTCATAAGATCATTTTAATTTTATGCTGTATTTTCAGGAAACCAATTCAGTTTGCAGGTTGTTGGTTTTTAACAGGTATTGAGGAAATGGGTGAGGAGTAACTGGGGCATCAATACACATTGAATTGTAGGTGTGTTATTAGATGATGTGAAAATCATTCCTGTTATAGAGTGAACGTTACAGCATCACTGCTTATCACATCCATTCTGGGATTTTTGAAGAATTCCCTGGTACTGTTATTTGTTATTGCCTGACAAGTACGGTCAGCATGGGGTAGGGTTATTTGTGCAGGTGGAGCCAGTTCTGGTACCCTTATTCATTGAAAGATAAACATAACTACTGCTAGAGTATGGATAGAGTTTTGAAACATTAAATAACACATACTAGCAAAGGGATGCTTTGCATCCCTGTAGCTTGGTCAGGATGCTCTCCTAGCCTTAGCTTGTCATCCTGGTGAAATTTATGTTTTGCTCTCTTGCCACCTGCTGATTATAACTGAAGCATGAGATACAAACTTTCTGTTTCTGAAATACTAAATAAATGCAATAAAGTGGCTTCTCCACAAATCATTAGCAAAATTCTAAAAAACCCCAACACCTACCACACAAAATGCTGAAATGTTTTAACTTTTTATGTCTATTTTTAGTCTTGGAACTGAACCAAGTGATTATTCCCACTTACGGAACTGTGCCGGATCAGCAAAACCTTCATACTCCTGAATGGGTGGGTACTTCTTTACTTTAACTATGACTACTTGTAATTTTTTCTCATATAGATATGCAACAGTCAGTAGCTGTTCCGGAAGACTAGCATTCCTTTGCCTTTGCAGCACATGCAGTTCGTCAGCGTGACTGAATCTGGGTTGCTCTATCTCTATTTCCCTAAAAGATACCTGAAGTCATTGACTCAGATGTGAAAGTGCAGGTTGACACAGGCGCTGGACTCAATTAAAAGTGACCAATATATATTCACTATAAACTGATACACACACATACACCTCCTCCCTATACATAATTTTGTACATGCATGTGTAGGATTTCTGTGTGTGTATGCAAGGATAAATAGTTATGAACACACCCTACATATAAACACACATACACTATAGAGTCCATACACAGCCAGGTATTAGTTGGCTGACATGTGAGTTCAGGACTCATTTTTACAGAAAGCCTGGAGACACCAAGAAATTCCTTACTCCAATCAGAGATTGAAGTGACAAGAAGAAAAAAGACCTGGAGGTGTCCATTCCTTTTATCCAAAGCTCAGGTTCCCCAGCTCGCCTAATGTTTTCTGCAGCTAACAGGCTTCTGGCTCTAACTCAGGATCTCCTCAGATCTCCTTTATCATTAAGGGCTGGCCAGTTGACCCCAAAAAAGCCCTGCAATGGCACATGCTTTCTCAACCTTATGCCCAACTGGCATGCTGATACATCCAATTTTCTTTTTTCCCCTAGAATGGTACAAGTGTGGTCTGCAGTTGCACAAGGAGATAGCTATAAGCCTGGATTAAAAAAGGTGTAAAATCATATACTTATCCTAAATCTAACAGAGCAACTCCATTTAAATAAAAAAAAAGCCTGTTCTGTGTTTCGTTACTCTAATGACAGAGGTTAGTGTCACTGGCTTTGGGTGTGTATAGGTTGTCTTTTCTATTCAAGCTACCTCTACGAGTGGATCAGTGTTACAGGAGAATAAGGCATAAAGAAACAGGACCAACAGTTTCAAGAATTGCTTGTTGGACCTATTAATTTTGAGCACCTAAGAGCTTCATGACAATTTTCACATAGAGAAATCATTCAAGAAAGTACTGTAATGGTGTCACCAAGTAATGTGAGCTGGAGCTGATTCCCAGTCAGCCCCATCCAAGGCATTGACATTTAAACTATCAGCTATTTACAAATAATTGAACCTGCCTGTGTGTTTCTTTACCACTGCCTACTAGATCCTGCTCCAGGAATGACAGCCTGCTACCGCTGCTACTGGTTATCCCTTTAGCTGCACAGAGGTCTGTTATGACTGTGGAGGTCCAGGTCCTGCTGACTTCTCTGCCTATAAGGAAATATGTTTTCTTTATATGACTAGGAGAACATACAATACAATGAAGAGTGAGCTAAAAAGTTAAAAGACGCAAATCAAGCATTCAGATTCAGAGGGTTGAATTAAGCCTGCCCTGTCTTATATGTAGATATTATGACTGGACATGTTTAGATAATTTATTTTTCAGCCTGGCCACCAGACTGAAAGCTATTTTGATTCATATCAAACTGAAATGGGAAATAGTCATAAAAGAAAGAGGCAAAGGATTTCTGTGGTGTTAGTGCATTTCAAAAGCAGTGTAAATGAAGGGATAGATTCACTGTTCCTTGCACCAAGGTGCACCAGAGCCTTGGGGAGCTGCTCTAGCAGCTTAGCTGGCAAAGTGCTTGTCATAGTTATGGGTCAGGAGGGTTTGTCCTTCCCTCTGGTGTAGGAAACAAATACCCAAAGCACCAGGAAATTACTTTCCTTCTGGGAGCTGGATACCCTCACCTCCCCTGCCCCTGTCCCAGTGTTTTGCAGCAGGGTATTCTTTGTTTGAAGCTGCTTTGGTCTCTGGAAAAATATTTAAACATTTTTTGGAGCATGAGGTGTAACCAAGAGCTTCCATTTCCCAACTGAGTGCCCTGACCAGGATGTTATAAAAATCCTTCTTAGCCTCTCTGTGGTTCAATGAAATTTTTTTTTCTGTATTTATATGATGTGAAATAGCATCAAAACAGCTAGAATGTCATATACCTTGTGGTTAGAACAGTCTCCTCCGAGCAGTCTTGGTAGAATTTATTTTTATTTCTACTGAAAATCGACTGTCAAAATCAATTTTTATTTTTGGTTACTCATGTTTACCAGCAGTTGTAATTTCTGCTCAGTTTTAGCAGCATCTTTTCTGCACTGCTCCTTCCGAGTCAGGTCTTCCTTGTCAGCCGCTGGGCAGTTTCAGTGGGGTGGAGGGGCCAGAAAGATAAAATTGAGATCTACTGAGCCTGTCTGTGAAATGGATGAGTGCTAACTGTAGCTAGAAATGGAAACTAAATAGGAAGCCTAACCTTAAACGATTGAATAGAAGAAAAGTACTGCACCTGTTGTCTAAACTTAGATCATGCTTTGCAGCTGGAAGTATTCTGGAAATTTGATTTGATTTTGCAAGTCATCCTGGAGTAGCCAGGACTAAGTTATTGGTTAATAAAAATGGTCCTGTTCTTCTCATTGTGCCGTCTCCAATTAGAGGACCACATGCTAAGTTTGCCACAAGATCCCTGCCTCATCTGGCACAAGTAGGATATTAATCTCCAAAAAGCCCAAATTCTGCGAGAATGTTGTTTGTAGTACTTCAGCATGGTGTAGATGTGGCAGGAAGGAATGTGCAGGGAAGGAATGAAAGGCTCTTACAACTAGAGAAACTCAGTCCAGTCCTAGATAATTGGATTTTATCCTTGCTCCTGCTACAGGGTTTCTGCGCGAGACTTGCAAAGTCACATCCAGCTTTTGTTTATTTCCTGAGTGTCAAAGGGGAACATCTGTGGCCCTGTTTGCATTAGTTCAAAATAGTCACATACGGACCTGAAAGTGAGTGCATTGCTCTTTGAAAAGAGAGAATTGCTGAGCTCTCTGGAAAGATGTCACTGTCCTGGTGTCTCAAGCAGGAACCCCAAATTTAGAAGACAGTCAACAGGTTTTAGCATTGATCTCTAGATACTTTACGTGATCACCTTTAAAATGAGGGTTATAGTGTTAATTTCTCTCCTGAGGGATCTTGTAAAATTAAACTTCTCAACATTTGTACAACACTGAGATTCTATGAGGAGAGTACCACAGGCATAGTCAGAAGGAAATCCCTATTTTAAGCATTCGGACTATTTAGATGAGGTGTAACAAAAAAAGGCATTGAATGAAGAAGATAATAAGGAGTATTCTGTAACTACTACAAGGAGGGTAGAAGTATGGCGTGTGGTAGTACAATTAAGTCATGTATCATAAACAGTATGTACAAGGAAGACAAAACTGCATAGACAGCATTCATTCAAGCCTTTTCCAGCTCTCAGACGTTTCATTTTGCAGTCTGATCTGCTTTATAGGTAGATAGTTTGAATTTGGATGCAACAGTAAGATTTTTTTCTTGAGAGTCAACATCTGCAGAGGGGAGGATAACTTCTTCAAACTTTCTGTTACTGCTGCCCCTCAAATACAATTTCTGCAGCGAGAGGCTTCAGGGAAGTCTGAAAGAGTGAATTTCCCAACTCCTGCATCCCAGGAAGAGATGGGAGGTGCTGAAAAGCAGGTTTTCAGCAGCGTACCGTCTTCACCTTTCTTTAAAAGTAAGTCCATTTGGTCTCTCTCTAATCAGGAGTGACTGGAATTCCTTCTGCAGCCAGCAGTGACCTGACGCTCAGACAGGAAGTCAAGTGGGTGTCTGGTCCAAACTTAGCTCAGGGGACAAGGCATCCCAATGCCTGGCCGGTTACCAACTGCTTTCTGCTGACAGAAATGTGACTGTAACGACGCCCCGTATTTTTCTACTTTGTCTTTAGCTTCAGTTTATTTCAGTTTGTTACACAGCAGAAATTTCTTTGCATGTTGAGGAAGTGGAAAAAAAAAAACCCACCTTCTTCTGATTAAGTGCTTGCTAATAATCTCATTGTTGCTAAAAACAGAACTAAAACAGTCCTCTGTTGTTATTAGCAAATATGAGTCACAAGGAAAAACGTTAAAGACATAACAGTTTTATGGCCCTACGGAGACAGACCCACATTAGTATGTGATATGCAAATAAACTTATATCTTCCAGAAGTATCTTATATATTGTATATATGTATCTTATATCTTCCAGAAGTAAATGCTTGTGTTCGTCTTAATGTCAGAAAGTTGTCTCTATTGGTCACTCAGAACATAAAGTAATAAAAGATCTTGTTATATAGCTGTGACAGTAAGAAGAACTTTATATTTCTGCAACATTTTCTTCAGATGATCTCAAAGCACTTTACAGATAATTATGTTTCATGATATCCTGGTAATATAATTTGTTTCCTTTTTATTTACTTGATTTGAAGTTTCCTGAGGCCTGTAGAGAGAAATAACTGTGCTCCTAAACAGGCAGTCTGAAATTTTCACCTACGTAAAACCCACAACTGAAGTGTAACCTGCGGGTCCCCCGCAAGACTGTTGCCGTGCTCCGGCGGGAGGATTTTTTGCAGGTACCTGTCAGCAGAGGCGATGTTACACAGGCTCTGCTCTGCTCCCTTGTTTCCCAGAACTGATTTATTCCCTGGCATGCTGCAGGAAGCTGTTTTGAAGCATATCTGAAAATTATGTGAGGTCGCAGACAAGTAGTTTATCCCTCCAGTAATGATTACATTTGGTGCTATTGACAGTCACGCCAAAGGCTCATGGGGACAAAATAAAGCATTTTTATCCTTCCAGTTAGATAAGTCATTCCTGCAGAATTTCTTGTTCTTTAAAAAAAAATCAGCTTACAATACTGTGCTTGTTCAGAGTGTAGTAAAGAATAAATAACTGCAATTCCTGAGCAGATATTTTTCTTCACGCTTGCCTCCGTGCCGCCCTTCCCACCGCTGCCCCCACTGAATGTTTAACAATATAATGCCTAGAGAAGCCCAGAAAAGCGAAGACAGGTTTCTTCATAACGCCACCATTTTTCCTCCCCTGGCGTGGAGCATCACGGCTGCCGAAGGGAGCTTTCCACTGGCGTGGTCTCCTTTCATCTCCCGCCGCAGGCATCGCGTGTAGCCATGGCTACAGGAGCGCTCTCAAGAGTAAGACACGACAACTCCCCTCAGATCCCGGCAAGCGATCCCGGTTATCCGCACGGAGGAGCACACAGTAGTCTCCCTCCTGAGGAGCTGCGAGTCAAGGGGCTGAGGGTCGGGGCCATGATGTTGTCACTTGAAGTCACACCGGTTACCTCAGCCTGCGTGGAGGGGCCAGCTTGTCCTCACGGCCAGCTTGTCCCTCCTCCAAGCGCCAGTCTGTGCCGGGGGCTGGGAGAGCAGATGCTGTTTACCGACAACTGCTTGTGCTGAATTAGCAAAGAGCGCAGGAAGCTTCTTGTTCCGTGGCCGCAGGGGGCTGGAGTCAGGGAGGACAAAGGGGAAGTGTGTAAATGAAGGGGTGCGTGGGCAGAGGGCTGGCGGCGCGATTGATGGCATCAGGGCAGCGCTTCCCAGCTCCAGCTGTGCGTGCGTCC
Organism: Buteo buteo; assembly: GCF_964188355.1. NCBI lineage: Eukaryota > Metazoa > Chordata > Aves > Accipitriformes > Accipitridae > Buteo > Buteo buteo. The sequence goes on along the minus strand of NC_134198.1, from coordinate 3,280,063 downwards.
TCTGGAAGCGAGGACCCAAGCAGTGGGTCTGTAGAACGAGGCATTTGGCGCTGAGGAGGTGGTGTCTGGGCTTTTTTTTGGCTACCTCCAGTCTCATTCCTTGGAGCGAAGAGCCACTGATGCTCACCTGACCTGACCCTGCTCTGAACTGAAACGCGGAGGTACCCCCACGTGAACGTGGCCATCCTGCCTCTAGGTTAGCCCACATAGGTGTAACCTAAGTGTTCCAAAAAGCTTTATCCACGGCCAGGTCCTCCTCTCCTTCAGATTCCTTCTGTTAATAAAGCAGCTAATAGTTCCCCGACTCCCAGTGGTAGGCAAGCAGTTGATTGTACAGCACCTGGAGAGTTCAGAAGCGCTGCGGAGTATGTGCTAAATATAATTAGTGTTTTACAGCTAAATGTATTATATTTTTTTATTTATTAATGATGTTAATCAATATTAACCTGCTGTCCACTAGGGTATTATTATAACATTAGAGTGCACAACCGATTGCCTCCGTCAGTACTTAAAATGTGATTATGCAGAGGCTAAGAAAATTAGAAAGTGCAGTAAATAGACCCGGCATTTGTTTCTTCTAAAACAAAGAGGTATCAATGGGCCTGTTCATTATTTTGGGTTATAATTTGCTACTGATACTTAAGAAAAATTATGTATTGGAATTTCAGCCTCATTAACTTATGTGTCTATGCACACAAGCTTGTGTGCATTTGTATGATAATAACATTTGTAATACTGTCAAATAATATTACATATTTTTAAAAAAACAAACATTGTCTCAAAGGAATTATTAACTATAGAGTACAGCACATCTTTTTGGTTTCCAGTCTTGTTTTTCCCCTGGTAATTATATTGAATAATATATGATTTTTCATTACAAACTATCCAGTAGGGATTACAAGATACACCACACATCTCAGTTAATGTGACTGTCGGAACCTTAACTATTACATTCCCATTTGCATTTTACTTCTTACTTTTAATTGAGCTACGTTTAATGTTACACTACAATTTATTTGTGTGGGTCTTAATCTTGATCTCTTAAGTATTCCAGCTTAATGAATCAATTCTTTATTATTTTATTGATATATAAAGTGTCCATGGATAGGTCAATTGGACAATGCCCTCGTGATTAAAAGCAATAGAGATTACATTTAAGAAGTTAGTTTCATAAGTGTGAACTTCTGTCTCTCTGGATTCATGCAGTCCAATATTGATTAATCTTTCAGCTATATTCCATTATATATATATGCATAGTTTGAGATAGACAGACAGATAGATAGATAGAAAGAAAGAAAGAAAGAAAGAAAGAAAGAAAGAAAGAAAGATGTAGGTATATGGTAACATGTATATACTCATGTGGATGAAACCACGTATCTAGTAAATGCATGAGTCAGAATACTGATTAACAGGCAGTCTTTCATCTGGTTATTGACAATCCTGTTAAGCCAGTTATCACTAAGTTACATACTAGTTCTATAAGTTTAAAGGAGACTACATTTAAAGGAAAAGTACTTAAATGGTGAAGTTATGCAATCACAAATTATGATCAAAACTTGTTAGATCAAAACTTGATCTGATGTTTGCTGTCTGCCATTTCTTTCTTTTCTATCCTGTGGATAGGTCATGTAGGAAAAAGAACTAAAAGCTGGAGTGAAAAAAACTCAAAGCTATTACTGCTTTTACACTTTCAAGTGCTTGAATTTCACAACTAAACTCTGTCACTTTAAACAGAAGTTATTATAAATGCTGTTTCTAAGATTCAAAAGACAAAGAAGCCCAATTTAAAAAACTTCTGGCTTATGCAGCGGTAACACTTCCCCTCCTTATTCATTATCACAAGGTTTGGGCTCTGTGTTTCCAGCATTGCAACACAGAGCAATTTTAGCCCTGGCCAGAGCCTGCTGGGGTCCCGGGGGAGAGCAGCGGTGGCGGGGCTGGGCTCGGTGCCTGGTGGGCTCGGTTCCCCCCACCCTCGCTGCTGCTGCTGCTGCTGCTGCTGCTGCTGCTGCTGCCCCAGAACCTCCCAAGCTGTCTCCCAACAGGGGCCGTTGGCTGTTGTCGACACTTTCCTCCCTATGGGAATCTAGTCAACGTGAAATCATCGTGATTATATTTTAAATGAGACTGGAAATGGTCGTAGCAGGGCTGCATTTTACACCCATGGCTAGTCCTCAGCGGGGGGAAAACTTGTCAGGGTCAGGTCTGATTGCTTGATGGGACTATGCCAATGCTAGCGCTCAAGAATATAGAAGAATTTCTGCGCAAGCCCATCTGTGACTTGCTTTGGGTGATACTCAGTGTCATTGTGGTCTGGTGATCCCATCTGAAAGTTTAAAGCAATTTTTTTCCTAAAACTTTCTTCACAGTGTGCAGTTGTATGTTGATTTGGTGACTGCCTAGGTAGTTTCTGAAAGCTAGGCCGGATTGTGAAACCAACATAGAATATACATGTATATTGGCCTTATGTCAACATGCGTGTGTGTGTACATATATATATATATACACGCATGTATGTATGTCAGCAGCTGCTTGCTGTCAGGTTTGTCACAAATCTCTAGGCACAGGTGGGATTCAAAGATAACTTTTCTAACCAAGAATCTGCTCAGACTGTTTGAAGCAACTAAGTTAACAGGACCTCTTTGCAGCAGATCCTAGCCTTTGCACATACAACATAAAAAATTAGTGAGGTTAAACTCCCCTGAGTTTATTTAAACTATGGAAATTTTGTCATAATTATGGGGAGACACATCTTGGTTGACTGTTTTGGCTCAGCCAAGAAACAGTAACAAAATAGTCCACAGGGAGAGGTTTAGAATAAAACTCCTGGGAAATTTTGTTTTGGAAACACTGACACATGTGGTTCCTAAAACACTGTATGCTCCCTGGAACTGGGGTGCTCCTGACTGAAGACTGGCATTCTTCTCAGTTTTATCACAGTTGAAGAACAACCATTTCAGTCCACACTTAAGGGGTCTCTGACACCATAACCACATTTCCATGTGCTTTTCTGTGGACCGGACATCCCAAAGCTCCCCAAACTGGACCTGGCATTCCTCATGAAGTTTGGTCTGCACTGACAGGGAAATTTCAGGGATAGGACATCTGGGAATCTATTCCATGTCCCCAAAGGCATAGCATGTTCAAGAGATCATTCTGGGTCATTTTGCCTGGCCTGATCCTGCCCTGAGCCACCCTGTATGCCCTGATATCTGGAAGCCAAGGCTCCCCTGCGGTTCTCTATGGGACTCTTGCCACCTTTGGAGATCTTACCATCTCTAATGCAATGCTGAGTCCCATTTCAGACATTTGATATCTATCAACTTCAGTTGCACTGCCCTCATTAACACCACGGAGGGATTTGGCCAAGCACCTGAGAGTTTGGTGCTCATTACATGACGATTCTGATAACGTTACAGCTATATATTACCTGAAAGAAGGGGTTGTTACGTGTGACAGTGCCCTCAGAGTACTCTAAGAAACTACAGAATCATTACTCGAGGATTCAGGTTCCCCTGTCATCAGTGTCTGTATCGTTTCACACATGAAATAACACATTAAGATGTTATCAGTGGATATGACAATCTATCCTACTTTCCTCCGGGGACTACATAATGGCTTATGGATATATTAATCCTTTTGATTTTGGCATATATTATAACATGATGGATGTGTGGCGTACAACAATGTTTTTTGGTTGCTGAGATGTTGCGAATGAAAAGGGAAATAAATCCACGTAGGATGTGTCCATTTTGAGAGTTCATCTGCAGCCTGGTCATGTTCTTTGTTCTCTGGGCAATGATGGGTTTGGGTATTAGGGTCCATGAAATTACTGAGCTTTTTGTTTTGGGGGTTTTTTAATTGCAGTGATACTTCTGGCGGGTAAGGGGACAGATGGGAATGCACTAATTCTGAGACTCCCATTAGGCAACAGCATATCTTGTAGATAGACTATCTAACATTGTATCCATGATGACATGCAAATTTCTTGACAGATGCATTGTTCGGGAATGGTGCTCCATCCCAGTGCTCCTCCCATTGCCAAAAGCTAATATGCTATATTTAAAGAACAAAATTAGGTCAAAGTTCTACTGTTCTTATGTCATGCAGAGACCTCCCAACTTTTTTTCTCCATTCTACTCCATGCTACTTTTGTTGTCACTTTGGTGGTCTTCGTGTTATGAGTCTGATGTGTTGAGTTTCTCTGTTCACTGAAATACTGTGTAACAGGAGGCAAGTAAGGTACCGACAAGTAAAGTTCTTCATATTAACCTATCCTACCTACCTTCCAGGCTGATTTTGATGATAAGCCTGACTCCTTGTTCTTCAACGATGGGCAGCGAAGAATTGACTTTGTTTTGGTGTATGAAGATGAAAGCAAAAAAATGACTCATAAGAGGAGTGATCGTAAAAAGCAAAAGGTAAGTTATTTTCAGGATAAATCTGAATCATTTGTTGGGTGTTAAGAGCAGTAGGCAGGAAGGACAGTGCCCTCACCCAGAATGGCAATTGCATTGCCCTGTCCTAGGAGTACTCTTGGGAGCTGGGAGACTGAAGCCCATCAAACTGAGTAGGGAGCACTGCACATCGTGTCTGTCAGTGTGTGCTAGGTGACCTCAGAGCATCATCCTGGGAGGGAATCCTTCAGGAGATGTGAGCAGAAAAATGCTAGTGTCAGGTTCCCAGTTAGAATTAGACACCTTGATCTTCAGACTAGGGCAATATTCTGTACCTACAGTGATTGAATTAGGTCCCTAACGGACTTTGTTATTAAAATCAGGGTATTCAGAGGAACCCATAGAAGGAGGCAGCTGATCAGGTGCTCCAGATCACAGTTATAAACATAGCTGTTGACATTCTACCCAATAAAGCACCCAAGTCATTTATGGGAAATAACTGTATGTCACTTTACCATCAGAATTTCTCCCTGTAACACTCCGTCCCTTGACACTTCAACAGCTTGGCCCGCCCCCCAGGGACCTTGCAAAAAATCTCTGACTCAAGCCACTGACTGCTTGATGCTGCTTAGCAACTATGAACGACAATCATAGATTATTTTTAACTATTATTTTTTAATCATTTCAGTAGTTCTATCAGTGGACTACATTCATTATGGTACCCAGGGCCACAAAAACAAGCTCAGCCATGCCACTGAGCTATTGTAATTGTGAACTGCCTGAGAAATATCCATCCACGGGATTGTAGTCCCCTTGGCATCTGCGCTTTCCCACCCACCCGCTTCCTTCTCTGATTTAGCAACTCTCCATGTTCCAGCAGCAGCCTCTGGTAGAGACAGGCAAGGACAAAGATAACACTGAAAGGACCTCATATACAAATAATGATTTGCAGTTAGGAAAGAGAAGAGTAGGAGTAAAAAGGCCTGTACTAAGTTGGTTGATATTCATTACACAGTGTTGTCGTTGGCATTAGTGGGGCAGCCATAAGGAATGTCGTTAGTAGGGTTTGAGGGAGTCCTGCAGTGGGTGGATGTTGCATTACACGTGATCACAGGATCAGCAATAAAAATTAATTGAAAGAGGTAATTAGAAACAAAAAGCTGCCCCTTTGGAAACAATTGTTTTTATCAATTAGCATTTTACATTTATGTTTTTAATATTTGGCCATTGCCCAAATATACTTAAAAATATAATGAGTGTCTTCCAAACAGTGATGGAAATTAAATGTGAGTAATGGAGTAGTATTTTTAACGCAGCATTAATGTTAGGACATTAACCAGAATGAAATCATGAATAATTAGACCAGGAGATTGTGGGTAATGCGCTAGGTGCTTGCAAAAAAAGTTTACTTTCAAAGGTCTCAGTCCTACAAAGATCTGCAGCCACACTGAATCTGTGGTGTGCTGAGGAAGAAGCGGTCTACCTACACGCAACAAAGGTGAGAACGAGAGTATATGAGACTAATGGTCAGACAAGGTGAAGACTGGGTGGCTGGAGAGCAGCTCTTGGAAGAGGCCCTCATGGTCGTGGTGGACAGCAAGCTGAACAAGAGCCAGCTCTGTGGCCTGGCAGGAAAGTGGCCGACAAGGTCTGTATGGACAGAAGTACAGCCAGGAGATTGAGACGCTTGATTGGGGTGACATGGATATGTCAGAAGGAAGCTGAAAACAGTGGTGATAGCAGTTTTCAGAGCCAGGATTTCCATGGACAGGGAGAATCTGAAGCCATAGGGGTACTGTGGAAGGTATAGGCAAGAATTTTGATACTGGGAATGCATACGGTGCTGAAAGGGCAGTAGAAAGCATAGAAGGAGACAAGGATGAAGAAGTGGCAGTTGCAGAGGACTTCCAAGGACAAGAACAAAGGATACAAGTGTGATGACACTGAGCTGGAGAACTAATGATAACTAAAAAATCCAAAGTTGGCCATGAAACAGACAAAACACTACACATAGAGTAAAGTACCAGAGGGCACTGAAAAGTGGAGGAAGGAGAAGAGGGAGCGAGGAGAGGATTTTTTTCAATGAGTCTGTCACATAAGCTGAAATGAGTCACCTGGTGATAACCAAACTCCTGTGATACAACTCAGAAGTACTGGCTCCCTCTCTCTAGAGCCTCACAGACAGGTGTCAGCAGTTTAGAAATGCATTTCTAAATCTATTGTTGGAGGAACAGTCTTTTAAAATGTGAATAGATGTAAGCTTTCTAACTTTTTTGGATGGGATGGGTGCAGGTCAGCTCTAAGCACACAAACGCGTTAGTCATCTCAAAGACAGAGAGGTCCTTTGTCTCACTTGAGATCACTTGCCATGCAAGTGGAAGAAGCTGTATGTGCTGCAAATCTTCATTCCCTAAGCAAAGGCTGCACAGACATTGGCAGCACTGATAATATTTTTCTTCCTGTACCTCCTCCCAAGCGGGATGCGGGACACTGCCTTGGGACCTACCTTACACTCATACTGGGAGTGAAAGGAGAGAAACTGAGAAGTAATAAAGAAAAAAATGTGAATAGAATATTTGAAACTAAGAAACAAAACACATATACCTTATGTCTGACATGGAATGGAAGGTGACATTTATGGTACAGTTTTGCATCCTTGGAATTCCAGGGAGAGAATTAACATTTTGGCCTACCACAGTTCCCAGAATGGTGTGGGGATGATGTTGCCCAAGATACATACAAGTCTTATCAGTGTTGGCATAAAACCTACTTGATAACTTGTCCTACTGACACTCTTGTTTATTTGGTTGCATTTTTTTTCTGGGGCAAACAACTTCTAGCCTTGTGATGAAATACAACCAAAATGAGGAGTATTGCCATTTACTATCAGCTTTAAATACTACAAACATCACTGCCTGTCTCTGATCAATGATGAACTGAAAATGCCAAATTTTATAAGCAGTATCTTGTGTAATTCAAGGTGCTTTAAGCCTGAATAGGTTCCTTGCTCCTGCTATTCTTTCTTTGACTCCCCTGACAGTTTTATAGAGCTATTATCCAGAGCTTTATTGTTCACAGAATTCGGAAACTCCAGCTTATTAAAGGATAGCAGATCCAATGAAGTCTGTTCTCTCCTCACCTCACTGAGGTCAGCAGCAAGGTCTCCACTGGCCATGTGCAACATTACAGGTCTGTGAATTGTAGGGACCAGGAGTGTAGTCGCTGAGACAAATTCTGTCTGATGCACACTGCACCCCATCTGATTGCATGACGTGGAAGTTGGGGCAGAATTTGAATTGTCATTGGACATCTATAGGTCTACATATCTGAAGTGAAAAGTTTTGGGTGCTGCACTGAGTGGCTTTGTATGATAATGAGAGTGGAGGAGCACTTACTGAATTTTGTCAGAAGGATTTGAAAATCAGACCTAGGTATCCAATTTACTGGATTCAGAGAAACAGGGCACAGATCTACCTATTATTCTGCAACAAGAGAAGAATCAGGTCCTGGGACTATCATTGTATTTGATTTGAATGGCTTTCTGTCCTTTTCCAAAAGAATTACATGAGTAACTGAGAAAATGGCCCAGCATTAAATTTATATTCATTAGCAGTGTTCTTGGGAAAACATCTCAGAGGACAGAAGGAAATAACTTAACTAAAAGCATGGGGTTGATTTGGATAGAAGGAACAAAAATACAGGATTCTGAAGCTCTTGGAGATGTGCAGTGGTGCTGTGCTTCCCTCATTTTCATGTGTTTCTGAAATCTGGTTTAAAGGAGGCAAAGTCAAACTAATGAAATGACATCCTCATGGAAGTTTCTAACATAATTTACAGATCCAAAAGTCAGCAGATAAGATTCATATATGCAACTCAATTCGAACTCCAAATGTTTTTAAGTCGGTATACAATTAATTTTGCAAGCACTAGCAAAAATCAAACTCTCAGGAGCAGATTCCAGAAGCTGTACCTTGCAAGCAATTGAAATTCCTGCCCAAAGCATGTTTTTTAAACCTACAATTTATGTACCTTATTTGTCAGGATAGGTTACCATCAGAATAGGAATTAAGTATCACCAGTCTTTCCAGGAATGCTCCAAAATGCCAGTTTTATCCATTGAGGTGCTCAAGGAGCTCACTGTTGAAAGTTAAAGGGTTAGCACCAGAAAGGTGAATTCAAAATAAATCGATGCAGAATGTCATTCTAGTCCATCTGCTTCCCTCCAACAGAAACAAACAGAAAAACTGTCAGTAATTTAAGTAGGAATGTGGGCAAAACCTTCATTTCCAGCCATGAAGTAATCTGTGCTTTACAGAAATAGATTTTTTTTCCAAATTAAATGAAAACTATAATTCACAGAGAATATTACATGCATGTCACGCATCTTTTTTTTTTTTTAAGTACAATCTGATGGAGAACTCCAGCAGGGCTAGAGAAGTTTGTCTTCATAAGCAAACAATGATCAGTTCCCGCCTCTAGACTTACTTAGTGTAGATAACCAACACAAAAAAAAACTTTGATAACCTGTCAAAAACTTAATTGTACTTCTTCCACTGTTGAGCATGTGTCATACCTACGGTGAGAGAACAATACTTGGGTTTACAGAAAGAAGGGTACCTGGGTGCCATTTTCTGCAGTGATTTGAGGCAGTAGAGGACGGCAGGCTCTACGTGCCCGTGGTGTGCTCAGCCGACCTACCCAGTAAGTCTGATAACGAGGACGAAAGGGACCTTTGACACTGGGAGGAGGGCAACCACACCGGCCCTGGTCTCTGCTGGATGGATTGGTTTTGAAGCAGGAACTCGCTGAAATAAAACCTCTGTTCCTGAGGCAACCCCACCCCAAATTTTTACTTCTTTGCTTAATGGGCGGAAGGAAGGATGCCAGAAGGATGGGAAGACAAATGGAAGGAGGGAGTTGCTCTGAAGTTACTGCATACATTCATAGGACCAGAAATGGGTCTTTCCAAATAGGGTGACTAGAAGCCACTGTTGAGAGCAGGGCTAGACTGCAGTATTGCCAGTTCTGTGTGGTCATGAATCAGGTTTCAGAAAATCACGAGTCTGCCTTAAAATCAGAGGGTATCTCAGAAAATATGTATTTGGAGTTTTTTGGGTTTACTTTTTTTGTGTCAGCCTTTATAGCATATTCTGCTTCACATTTTTGTGATTATCTTCAAACAGAAGGGAAAGAAGCTTACAGAAGCAGAGCTTCTCAATCAATTAATTTCCTGATGCTGACAGCTGGGACTTTCAGGAAAGCTTCCAAACACCATCAAAGAAACTGTGAGAGTTGGCAGCTAATATTGATACAGTGATCCTCTCCTCTCCACCCCCTTTAGCTGATTGCCATGGGGGAGGCTTTGGGCCCCATGCTTTTTCTCTTACTGGCTGTGATTTATCTGTTGCCTGTCAGGTAAGGCAGAGGTGGCTATTCAAGCACTCCTTCCTTGTTAGGACTTTTCCCTTGAAGCCACACAGATATTGTTGTGGAGAACTTTTCTCTTTGTGCAAAAGAAACTAAACAAAGATAGGAGTTGGCGTCCTTCTATCACTGTAATCAAAGCAAGTGCTCCCTACCATTTATGAAACACAGAGAAAAAAGCTGCTAGTGGTCTGCTACCAATTTCCAGACCCACAATCTTGTTAGTCTCCTCAGCTTGGCAAGACAGTCACCAGACATTGAAAGGATTATGGTGAAAAAGTAGCTCTCAAGACCTAACCCTCTACATGCCTGTAATACTTGGCATTTACTTACACTATGTTTTGACTTTCTTAAGATTGTACATGATTATGCATTCCATAGTGTCTTAGTCTATTGGCTAGCCATTCAATCATCAAAATCTATGTCAGGTTTAGATCAGCAGCATTGCCATGATTACATTATTATTACAGCTTAGCCTTGCAGGTAGCTGAACAAAATGCTGGATACTAAAATAAACTTTGGACAGTCTCCACCTTCCAGCCTAATGAGCTATCATATCTTTATGCTGTATTCCCCAGCCAAGGCAAAACCACTATAGACTCCTCTGGGTAAAACTTTAGCTCCTCCATAGATCATCATGCGCATAATTCAATCATTTATATAAAATAGCAAAGTCCCTAATTAGCAAAGCCTCCCAGGGGCTTCGTTTCTCACTACTTGCATTAATGCATTATTAGAAACCTTAATATTGTCAACATTCCTCTAAGATTTTGAGGGCAAAATTAATTTGGGGAACTCCTTGCCATAATAAATTATTAAATCAATCTGAATGGTAAGATTAAAAAAAAAATAAAAAAATAAAAATTAGACTTCTACAAATGAGAATTGCCCTGCATCCATCTTTGTGCTATTTAGGAAGAAATGAAACAGGTATTTAGCCCTCTGCCTTTTTTATTTGCTGAAACAAAGTAGAACTCAGGTTGAAATATTTTCATGACTCAGTATTATTCACCTTACAAAGAACCATGTGAATATGGAAGAAGCAAAGAGGTAGGATGAAATGGCAAAAGAGTTAATAGTGGAGTAACAAACAACTCCTGTGTTGTGTACTACATATATTAATGATCTGGTAAGGGGGTTGAGTTATGATATAACCCAAATTGTAGAGGAAATCATTATGTAGTTTACTCAGAAGCCAAGATGACTGTGAACCTTTAGCTTTGAAGGAGAATGAGAGCACTATTACCTATGAAATGTTGAAAAATGCAAGGAAGTATGTTACTGCAAGGAAAAAACTCATTCAGATTTGGGATTCTAAGTTAGCGCTGTTAGTACAAGGAAGAGACTTAGATGTCACAGGAAATGGCTATATTAAGTGTCCTCTTCAAGGTTCAGCTACCATCAAAATTCTAGATAATAGAAAGGATTACATATATACATTATAAATATGTATACTACATATATATATATATATACAATGTTATATAAACAATGAAAAAATATAAAGAGCATTATGCTGTTGCCAATAAACAAGTGGATTAATGGGACATGGAGAGATACCTCTATGAAGAGTGCTATCAAAGTTTGGGATTGTGGTTTTATCTTGAGAAAAGAGAAGAATAAGGAGAAATGTGGTAAGTGGTGATGAAAGAAGAAAACTGTTTGAAAAATTTGGCTCTTCCTGTCCCTAACCTGAGAAGAAGGTGATATTCACTGGAATAAAAAGGCAGAAGATCCAAAACAGATCAATGAAATACCTTCTAACAAAATACAAAATTAGTCCATGGTGACCATTGCCACATGCAGGTGCTGCACCTCAGAACTAATGAAGTATAAATGGGGTAGGCTGTTTATATTATTACTCACTTTTATAATTACTAATTGCAAGACTTGCTAGAGTTTTGGAAAAATAGTTCTTTCTGCTTTGGGGACTTACAACAGTCTTTAAACATTAAAGAACTGGATGAAACTTATGTGGACATACAACTGGCCTGTTCTGTGGAACTCCTGAAGATTTTTGCCCTTTTTGCTGAAGCATCTGGGATTTGCCCCCCGGAGTGAGTGGGTCTTGGGTCTAGTCCTGAAGACCAGTTTCCATGTACCTATCAAAGTTCCTAAGACTTTATCTATAGGGTCGTTCATTGACTCTGGTCCTTCACAGTAGCAACAGGCCTGGGTCTTAAGCACAGATATTAAGGCAGTTGGTCTGGCTATAGAGAACCAGGTGACAGAAACCATTGGACCATTCTTCTTTTAAATTTCTGTAGTGCTGGGTGCAGAATCCTTTAAGCACAGCGCATATAAACAGCTAAAAACTTGGCCAGCAGCATGAAAGCAATCAGAAAGTAAGAAAGCAGTATCACTAAGTGACTCAGAACCTTGCTGCATGCCTAGCCTAGCCTGGTTCAGGAATAAAGCCATCAGTCCCCAGTGCATTAACGACACCTTCTTCTGGCAAACTGCTCACAGAATCCCTCACCCATACCCATGCTGATATTCTGACATGCAGTCTGCAGGCCAGGGAAAGCTGGCTACCCTTCACTTTTACATAAAGAAATAGCTTTTTGGGAACTATCTGGTTGATGCACATAGCTTTTAAGTTGGATTACCTCACATGAAGTTTCAAAGTTTCTTATAAAACCCTTATAGAGATGTATATTTTGTATTTGGAGGGGAGAGGGGCTGCTTGTCTCTGTGGTTTTTGGGGGGTGGTCATGTGTGCAGAGAAGCAAATTTAAGATTGCAAAGACATTTCAGATTTTTTGTAACTTAGTACCTGCCAAGTGCTGGTAACTGTGAAGTGAAATTAAAATGATCTGTGAATTTCATCTTTACTGAGGAAAACTTGTCCTGTCCTTCTGGGGACGTTGAATGTTCCTAGAACAGCACCACTGACTCTACAAGTGCTACAGCTCTCGGCTTCTTCCTTTGGGGATGCTTATCCGTGGACTAAAACGTAGAGGGCTACTACAGTTTGAACCACTGTGTGAACTCATACAATTACTGGGAAAGAAGAATAAAGTTACAGGTTGCTGGAAGGAAAGTGTGATGGAAAGCCCTTGAGATGAAGACTTTCTAAAGGGCAGATCAATGGGGGGAGGGAGGCTGCAGTCAGTAGTCCAATTAATGACTAAAGGTGAAGATGACAAGTTTCAGGGGTAGCTGCTCTCAAAATTCAAAATTTGGGGCACATTTTTACCCTGTAATGTACCAGAAACTAAAAGGGTGAATTCTCCACAATTGCATTTGAGGGCAATATTGCATATCAGACAAAAAACCTGATCAGCATTAGTAGATAAGGCTGTACCTATGACCACAGTAGCTGTCAAGTACCCAACAATTCCATTCTTCTATGCATACATATTTGGGAAATTTGGAACAGATATTTTACAGTGTTCAATACCTTTTAACAGAGGAAGAGACAAGTGTATGAATCAAACCTGATAAACAACGGCTTGCAACTTGAAGCAACGAGATCGGTGAGTGCTCTTTTCTGTGTGAACGGCTGTGTCTGAGAGCAAAGCTGCCCCTATGGGAATAAGGAAACCGGGTATATGAATTTACTGTAACATTTCTCTCCTCTCAGGAGAAAAAGGCCCACCATTTTTCTGTCAGTAGTGTCTCTGATCTGATGCAAAATCTTTTAAACTTTGTGTCTGTTCCTTCCTCTGCAAAATAAAAGTTGGGAATCTGGGAGATTACACAGGTTGTGTTTGCTCAGCGCTTGGAAGATAAAAATTACTGGCTATACTCGGAGGAGAGGTTCTCCCCCCACTTTGACTCTGTAGGACGTGTGGGAAGCCAGTGGGTGTCTGGGGCGGAACACCCCTGCCAGAAGAGCAGTGACCCTGCTCCCCGCAAGGCCTGACACCGTGCAAGCGGTTATAACTCTCATGCTTTGTATATTTTGGGCTGTGATGTTGCCTGCAGGCAGTTCAAGAGCGCTGTGATAACGCACACCAGCTGCCGGAGCCGCTGCCTCTTGCAGGGAGGGTTGGGCTTCCTCAGAGCCCCTTTCCCTTCCTGCCCTGCAGGGCTGCAGCGCTCCGTCCAGGTCCTCCCATCCAGGACAGTCACCTCCAGTCTGAATTGGTTGTCATTTGGTTGTCTTTAGTGAGCTCCAGAAAAGGTCGCTTTGCCTCTTCCTCCCAAATTAGACTCAGAATCCATGGCATCAGGGTATTTATTTGATTTCTGCTGCGAGGACTCCTGCTGCACATCCGAGGACGCGGTCTGGCTCTTCACATTCGCAAGAAAGTAAACCTCTTGCTGCAAGTCTGACGTGGCCCTCTTGCAGTTTTCAATAGTTCTGCCACGATCAGGACTGAAAAAAATTTCAAAACTGGAAGTTTCCCCAGGCTAGATCAGATACCTGACCGATGTTCCTGAGCCAACGAGTTTCATCATGTAATTTCACGAGGCTGCGGCTCACTAACGCAGGGCGTCAATAGAAGGTCTACAGGCCATGCGTAGACCGGAGACAAGAGTAGCTGTCAGGGTTCCCACTGCCTACTGGTGCTGGTGTTGGTGTGCAACTGGGAGCAAATGTGCCCCGAGCTGTCTTTCTCAGCAGTCTTGGCTGATTTCCCTCTCCCCATTCTCCCTGTGAAGCTGGGAATTCACGTTGCCCAGGAGCACCCGTGGGTGCCTAGCCTGCTTTCATCAAGTCACGTCACCCTGGGGTTGAACTTGAGTGCTGGGGAGTTATTGGCAGCTCCAAAGCCACAGCTGCCCTGCCAGGCTACACGTACAAACACTCCTAATTAACCCGTGTGGGAGAAGTGTTGTTAAACTTAAATTGCTTTGTAAAATACTTCGCAGAGTTGTAAACATTAAGCATTAAGGGAACATTTAGCTGTCTTTTTTAATATACTTTTATATGCCTTTATATGCTCGAGTATGTCCACCTCACGTCAGTGCTTTTCCAGAAGCTAATGATGTATTTGCTAAGATGGACAATGAATGCATCTTTGAATAGATCATCTATGAGATGTAAAAAAAAAATTCTGGATAGTTTAAGAACGGTTATGAAAAATCTTTGCTTTCATTTCCTTACACACATATTTTCAATATTCTTTCACTTTAGGTTTTGGATGAAAAACTTATTTTTGTGAAAGTGCATGCACCTTGGGAAGTGCTGTGCATGTACGCCGAGGTTATGCACATCAAATTGCCTCTGCAACCCAATGACCTGAAAACGCAAGACTCAGCTTTCAACTGGTTTAGTAGACTCTTCAGAGTGGATGAAAATATCATCAAACCTGAGCAAGAGTTTTTCACTGCCCCTTTTCAAAAGGAACATTTGTCCAACTTCTATATTCAAGACAAAGACACATTTTTCAATCCTGCAACTAGAAGCCGAATTGTAAGTCTGTGGAGTATTTCTAGCATTTAATCTTAAAAAGAAAAGATTCCTGTAATCAAATCAGTGCAATTACATTCATGAAAACATCCTGAAAAATTAGAAATATTTGGGATGCAATAGTCCTGCGTCATTTATGGAGCAGTCTGGGCAATCCAGAAGGAAAACATACCTTACTTTTGTCCCATTTATGTTCCACCTGAATTTAAAGGAGGGATTTGAATGGTTCATATACCTAGTGCAATTAATTTTTTCTGCACCGCCTACCCTTTCCTGACTCAAGTAGATGCTGAAACAGGTATAGCTGTGTATGATTACTTTCAGGTTGCAAGAGACACAAAAATATTTTCTAAATTTCAGGTTCATTTTATCCTGTCCCGTGTGGAATATGCAACTAAAAACAACGTGAAAAAGTTTGGCATTAACAAATTACTGGACACAGGAATCTACAAAGCGGCATTTCCCCTTCATGATGTAAGTCCAGTGCTTGTAACTAAAATGTATTTTGAAACAGAGGTCTGAACTGTTTCTATGGGGTTTATATCAAAAGTTACAAGCACTACTGGTTGCCTCACTCCTTGACTGGTTGTTACATCCACATATTAGAATAGGACACAGTTTGGCTAAACAGGTGTTCTTCCAAAGCACTATTGGTTAAAAATGTAGCTCCATAACTGAAAAACAATATATTTCATTTAGGAGGTGTTAACCTTATATTCTCTGGGAGATGTAGTTTGGTAAAGTGCCTGGCCTGAGTGATCGTTCCCATGATGCACTGTATCATCAGTTCTATATCAATTTTAACATTGTCTCTTTTTTCATTATTAAAATTCCTATCAAAATCAACATTGTTAATAAAGATGTAGAATACAAATCTCATCTTAGGATGCGTGAATGTCTCACACAGTGGGAAGCATTCCCACAGTTCCCAAACATGGTGACATATGTGCAGGGACACTCAGGTTTCTGCAGGAAGGCTCTGTCTGGCCAGTCCAACACCTCAGAGGTAGTGTCAGAATCGTCTGGAGAAAAGTTTAACTAGGTTGAATTTCATCTTGCAATAAGATGCAAGCTTTTGTACCTATACTTCTGAAGCTTTTTAAAGTAGATCATTTAAAAAAGCAAGTTATCTGAAAACTGTTTTGTGTACAAAGGCTAGCAATAGCACAGAAAAAGAAAATGAAGGAGAAAAAAAATCAGAGTATTTGACTAAGGAAAAAACTGCATGTGAGGCTGCAAATGGGATAGAGGAAGCAAAGACTGCATTATATCTATTATATACCCACACCCCCACACCTCCTCCCCATCAGAGCCACCGTTCTGTGTCTGAGGTGTGTTCTGTTGAGGAGTTACTGAGAACATGGGAGGTCAGGAATGGTAACTGCTTCAGCTGCTTGGACTCTGCTTAACATATTCAGGAGGCTTCCAAGGATTTCAAGGAAACCTTTAAGGCAGAATCAAGACAAATCATGTTTTTTGTAAGTGACCCAAAGCTTTACAGGGTAGAATTAATAACATTGTGACTATCCATTTTTAAGGTTTCCTTTTAAAGATTTAAAACCTGCCTTGCAGGCTATTTCTATCATGGCATGGGGAATTTGGACTCAGTATGCCTAGTAATTAATGACTGTCTTTTTACACAATTAAAATTATATATCACAGCTACTGTGAAAATCAGAAGTAGCCTATAGATTTCTACAAATGTCACTTGTCTTCTTGTATCACAGATATAGAATGGAAAATTCCCTCAAATAAAATAGGCTTTATTGAAATAGGTTTTCAAATAACCTAGTAAAAAATACAAGGATTATCTCCATGTGAACTCTCTTTTAAATTTAAAACAGAGACTAGAAGCCCTGGATTTATGCCTCAGACTTTCCAGCCTTCATTCTAGTACAATATTATTTTGAAGCAAAGCATGTTAGACCTACTTAAAATCAATTTTAATTCAGTCCTGTGCTCTAATTAGAATGGATCCTTTCCTATTTTCTATGCATAAGTGCCAAGATGCTGACATGTGCTTAGATTTAAGTTCATTATGAGTCTCTGTTATTTTCAGCTCACATATGTAAAGTGTTTGCTTTAGCATTAGGTGCCTTTCTGACAACCTTTATCCTGAATCCTGGTGGACTCCCAGAGCTGCTTTCCTGCTCCTTTTCTGGCTTGCAGTGAGACTGGGCAAAAAGGCTATTCCAGACGCTGGGTTCATGGCACGGGGTCTGCAGAGATGAGATCCGTGCTGCTTAGATTAATAGTATCTTCTTCCCACGCTCTTTCTGTTTTGCAGTCTAGTTTTAGGCACCTGTCAACCGATCCTGACTGCCCAAGTGAACGATATCTTCTCTACAGAGAATGGGCTCATCCTAAAAACATTTTCAAACTGCAACCCCTGGATTTCATCAGGTTGGTGTGACCGAGGCTGGGCTAATGCAGAGGGAACTAGGAATTTACATAGCAGGTCTGGTTTTGGGGACATCAGAGCGGCACAGCTCAGTACTGAGGGCAGGTACATACACCCGCACCAGCTTAGGCATGTGAGCATACTTTGAGCACAGTTTCATGATAAACCAATTTATGAAAAGGTAATCACTTAAAATTTTTCTTTGCAAGGTATGATCTTTCTGTCTTTTTCCTTTTTTTTTTCCCCCTTCCTATCCTCTTGTAAAAGCATAAAAGTGGTGATAGAAATACCCAGCTGTAATACTTCTGCAATCACAAAGTTCAAACTGGAGGAATATGACCATATGAATTGGCACAAAATGTCTGAAATGAAGAGCCATTTGAAACAGAAATGTGAATTTACTAGCATTTCAGAAAAAAACCTTTACCTCCACAGGAAATACTATGGAGAAAAAATTGGAATCTACTTTGCTTGGCTGGGCTTTTACACTAATATGCTGATCGTGGCTGCAGTTGTGGGAGTTGGCTGTTTTCTGTATGGATGCCTGACAAAGGACAACTGCACATGGAGGTACCTGATCAGGCATATTTTAATATCACGTGCAATTTTGATCAGTCCCCTACAGCGGGGAACTGTATGGGGTTTGCAAGGCACTGCATAATAAAAGAGGCAAAATGAAAGAGCCAGAGAACAACAACAGTTATGGATTTGAAGGTAAACACATAAAATGTGAGCTAGAGGAGTAATGGATGCCCATGGACCATTACAGTGGGAGACATCAGAGAGTTTGTTTTTTCAGCATTTTCTTTATATTTTGCACTAGGTTCACCACACCTAGGGCAGAAACACGAAGAAAAGAGTGACAGTCAGAAGTCAAAACAAATTGCCATAACACATCTTTTTCACTGCAGTAATCCTTAAAGGAGATACCCAAAGACCTGAATAAAACCCCCAAAATTTCTTCCCTCTCTTTTGAGAGAAGAAAACAGGAAGAACAACAGCACAGAGGGCTTCAGCTGCCCAGGATACGTTGGGAGGAGAGGCACAGCCGTGACACAGATTCCCTCACCAGATCATGCCAAAATTCAACCATGGCACGACCCAGGGAAAACAGCCTGGGTCACTGTGCCAAATCGTCTACGGGCCATCACACTGTGTACCCCCTTCAGGCAGGGTGTTCATCTTTATAAAACGTGCTGAAGGGCTGTTCCGGAGCTCTGCTCCTGTGGCAATTTATACCCATTTAGCCTTATGCCAGTATTATCACTTAGTTAAATAGTTCATCTCCCTCCTTGGTGTTTACCCTGCTGATGTATTTGTAGAAAGCAATTACATCACGTTTCAGCCTCCACCACACTAGGCTGGTGCATACTAGTTAGATGGCAACTTTTTTGCCATCTCTTAGGAGGCAGACCTGCCATCCCTTGAATTACCCTAGCAGCCCAACTCTGCATGTTTTCCAATCTGATCCTCTTTAGAAGACCACAGGGACTAGGTAGCCATTTCAGTTCTGCAGCTCTCCCTTGCTCTGGTACGCTCTTCCTTCTCCCCTCACTCTTGCTATGATAGCACCTGTGAGCATGGAAGTGTGGATTTCCTATTAAATAATGTGAGATCTTTGAAGAATTGTTTTATTTTTAATGTGAGCAGTTCTGAGAATTGCCACCATGTACAATGGATGGAAATTATTCTCCTCCCATGTCAACCATTTTTGAGATGAGGACTAAGAATGGAAATGGGGATGTGTTGCTGGGGTGGGGAAGGGGGATTCTTGAGAGCAGATCACTGGTAAATTATTTCTCAATTCCCTGAGATTATGTGTGAAAAAAGACTAAATAATTTAGTGTTGGTGAGTGACTGAATAGTTTTGTTTTTAGCCAAGAAGTATGTGATCCCAACATAGGAGGTAATATCATAATGTGCCCTCAGTGTGATAAAGCGTGTACCTACTGGAACCTCACCATCACCTGTGAATCATCCAAGGTAACTACTTTTACAGCTTATAGACATGCTATTGAACTTTAGTTGCAGTTTCTCTAGTAGTGCATATAAAACAATGTTGTTCCTCCACTAATGTCCTGCAGAATTGCTAGAACTGTGCAAATAGTTGTGTCTTTTGATACAGTGACTGAACTTTGAAAAGTAAAAACAATAATCACTCCACTTTGATCTAAGATGAAAAAAATGTTTTTTTTTATTTCACATAATCCCCAAATATGTGATATGGGACTAAAAGGGATTTTTAATCAAAAATTAAACACTTTGGTTTCATTTGAGGGTACCTTTTCCTTTGGGGGTGGGGGAAAGAAAACCCACATTCAATTATTAAATCAGTAGCTCTGAATCAATTTTGCTAAGGAAATGTTTAAAGCATGTTTTGACATTTCTAAATTCTGCCCCATCCCTCCCCAAAGAAGTTATCTGGATCCATGCCTTGAATTTAACCCGTGTTGTCAAGCAGGAGACGGGTACATGGAGAGGCTGATGTGGGCCATGACAGAAGCTGTGACACAGCCATGTCCTGTTAGATGTGATACAGCCAGACTGATTTGGTTTTATTTTATTTTAATTAAAAAATATTTAATTATACAAATGATGTTTCAAAATCAGGAGAACTGAGTGCTAATTCTCCCTCACATTGATAATTTGTGGTGTTATTTATTTTTTAATTAAAAATTTAAAAAATTAATTAATGTTGCTTATATTTTTAATTCTGGGCTTTGCATTTAATTTCCTTAATTTACTGGAGGATGGTGTACATTGACAGAAATTGAGGAAACCCTATCAATAAAGATTGTTTATTAAACTACATAAAAGCTACAAATCAACATGTTCAGTAAGCAGCTTCTGTTCTGGGTCAGTGTAGAAGAAAAAAAATGGTTGATTATATTTTAAGCCTTTTTTTCTTTTCCATTTTTCCAGAAACTCTGTATATTTGATAGCTTTGGAACACTGGTGTTTGCAGTATTTATGGGCATATGGGGTAAGTCAATTTCAACAACTGTGGTTTGTCATCTAATTTTGGCCAAGCCTCCAGCATCAGCCAAGAAAACATGGATAAATTTGCAACAACTTCATTTTCTAGCACTCAGGAATTCACTAGTAGGTAGTTCCATAGAAGATACGTACATTCACAGGAACTCTTTTTTAGCAGCATAAGAAAACAGAAAATTGTAGAACTTAAAGTTGTTTTTCAGTGTCTGTTTTGTTTCATTTGATTTGGAGAAAAGTCCGAGAGAAGTGATTAGAGCTGCCTCATGTTCATCCAGCAGGAGCCAGCCACATGCTTAAGTGTATCTGGCAGAGGAGCTGTTTTTTTTCCAAAGCGTTTTGGAGCTGCCTGTGCCTATTAACAGCTGTGTGACTGTGCAAGGCAATTGAAAAATAGTCATTTATCATGTTTCCCAGGAATTTTTTTCTCCTGTCTTTATTTAAGAAACTGATTGTAAAAAGTGTAGTAGTTACAAGCACTAGATTTATCTTTTAGCAGAGAAAATGTATCTGAAACCAGGATGTTTCCCATGGGTGAAACCACTTGGTGCTGTATTCAAGGCATTAGGCAGGGTCTATTTTCCTAGAAATGGTTTCATTTGTTCATATTATGAACTTTGTTAACTGGCTTTTATTGCACTTTCTTATCCAGAAATTACCAAAATAAGCTCAACATTAGTTCTGTATACAGGACACTATAGAGAAAATAACTCATGTAACGTTTTGAATTCATATGTAGGCTGACAAGAATACATAATTTGCTTTCTTTGTAAAACGCATTGTATTTTTATTTTCCAATGATGACCTAAAGTGCTTCAAAATAGCTACTGCTTTAAAGAAATATAAGATGAAACATATAATTTCAAAAAGAAGATTTCTTTCAAAATATATGCTAAAATCAAAATACCAGTAGGATATTCTCTAAATAAAAGAAAATTAGAAGTTTGATACTAATGTAATCTTCTCCTGTCATCTGAATAGTTAATTTATTTGCAATTTGCTTTTTAATTAAAATTGTGTTTCCTGTTTTGAAGAATGGTTCCAAGAGTAATAATTACAAAGTTAAGCTGCATGGTTATAGTGATGGCTGCAAGGTCTATTAGTATTCTTGTCATAAGTCCACTATATAAAGAGGTGAATTGTATTACAGAAATTCAGTCAAAATTGTACTGAATCCAAACGACCCATGGTCCTGGTGCAATTCCAGCTGTAATTTTCATCTTGCTCTAATACTTTTTTAGACCTCCTGGTCCAAAACAATTAAAATAATATCAGATTTTTAGATATATTATTGCATCATTATCATCAATACACTTTTAATAATTGCTTTTTTTAGTCTATTCCCTTCAAAGGTCTTAAAGGACTATAAAACACCAGGGAATTTGGCCTCAGGAATTAGTCCTCTATACATTAATGCTCTGGACCAACACTTCTGCCACTTCTCCCATGATGGTATGATTAGATTGGCAAAGGTCATGAACAAGAGGCAGCTTCCACTTCACTTGCTGCCACCAGTGGATCCCCTCCCTGAACAAGATCAGTTAAACAAACAAATGTTCTCCAACTTTTCAGCCCTTGGTGACGCAGCTTCAGAGGCAGAATACCCAAGGTAATTAGCACTCGGATCTCCTGATGCTGAAACGTCATTTGTTTCCACTGTTAAAAAAAATGCTGGTTCAAAACAAAAAGGCAAATGTCAAATCCAGTCGCCGCTCCTTCCCTGCTCTGAAAGATACAACTTGGCTGCTGGCTTATTTTAGCTAGCAGAAGTTTTCTTTCCACTGGGGCTGAGAGAGCTGTCCCCATGTTATGTGCCCTTCTTTCACTGTTAGCACAGAGGCTATCACAGAGGGAAGTCCTGCACTTCTGGATTTGCAGCTGGAGCAAATCAGTACAGCCTGTAGCTTCCTGTGATTTGGGCTGGGCAGCAGTTTCAGCTTTATGGACGACTAATCTTGCTCTGCAGGAGAAGGCAGATGCGATCCTCTAGCCCACTGCTTGGAATGGCCTTTGTGCTTCTAAGCATGAAGTAGCAGAGAAGTCCTGGTGAAAGAGGCCCCTGAATAATCAGGGGAGGAGGGTTTCCTAGGGTTTTGCCTGTGTGCAGATGCCAAGGACGTCTCACAGCCCAGCCCATGGAGTTTTCTCATTTTTAAATGCTTCAGTTTGGGGTTCATTGACCACACCTGATTTTGGAAATAACCTTTAGTGTTTGGACTTGTAACCACATGCCATTGATGTTTCATCATTCAGGATGAGGGGCCAAACTAATAAAAAAAAAACACTTTCAGGGTTAATTACTCCCAGACAATGGGAGTAATGAGGAGTGCAGGGATGGGATACTAACTCCTCCTGGAGGCAGTGCTGCAGATCCACACCACTCAGTCTGAGGATGCACTGTCTTCAGTAAAAAGGTATCCGGGTGTACCGGGGAGCGTGGCACTGACACCCGTTGTCCTGAGCCTTCTCAGCTGGGTCTGTCATTGCCTCTGCCGCCAGATCTGCCTGCTTCATGTCTCGGGACAAGGTAATGAGTTTGGCTGGGTTCATGTCTAGCCAGTACCACGTAGGCATCTGTGTACTTGGTGCCCCAGCGCTTCCAGTTGTAGGAGCACACATAGTCCAGGGAAACAGCTGGCCCAGCCCAGAGAGTTTCTAAGCTCCATGACATGCAAAAAGAGCTGCAGCCCCTTCAGATTCCTGCTAGTGAGGAGGAAAGGCAGCTGTGTTTAAGCAGCTTTACCTAAATCATCATTGGTTCTCGTAGTCTGCAAACTGATAATTTGTCCACACAAAAATTGCAGACCGAATGAACGTGAGCTTCTCCCTGTGGCAATTTTTGGCATGCTGAGTTTTTCTTTTCTAGGAGTCCTGCACTCTCCAGCATTTTGTCTTCACCTATCCAACCAACTTGATTTCCTGTGCACCCCATGATAAACTTTTTCAAAAGCAGTCTATAATATGAAATCTGAAGTGGCAGAAAGCAAATAAATGTATATGCATCCTTCAGCATATGCTTATAACACCGTTTACCTGAGGTTTCTCTTATTAAATATATTCTCTTATTCTCTTATTATCTATATATCCAAAGCAATAATTGCATAAAGGAGTAGATCCAGTTATTTTCACTATTGCATTAGCCAATAAGGGTTTTGTTCCATGTCTGTGGAAAGCTATATGGAAAACTGAGCCACATGTTATAGCCCAGGGGTCAAGCAGTGTCCAACGCTCACATGGTATTGCTCACTCTCTTTATCTTCTGGATAGTTACTTTGTTTTTGGAGTTTTGGAAGCGGCAGCAGGCTGAACTGGAGTATGAATGGGACACAGTTGAGTACTTAGAGCAAGAAGAACAAGTTCGCCCAGAATACGAAGCTCGATGCACTCATGTAGTAATGAATGAAATCACACAGGTAAGGAATATTTTGATAACTGGTGATGGCTACTGCAATAGACATGTTGTGAGAGGACACTATGAATGTGGTGAATCTGGACTAGAGCCGTATAAATCAGCAGTGCTTCAAGGAGAGTTGATAAGCTGGCCTGGATATAGTGAACTTATAAAGTACAGATGCATGGCAGGGAATTTATACCTAACTGTAGGCACCTTAAAGTAGTTGCCTGTTTGAGGAGGTTGCACTGCTGAGGTTCCTGTGTCATAAATAAACAGAAGTAGGCATCATCCCCAGCTTAGGAGACTAAGTCTACTTTATTAAATCCCCCAAGAAATGATTCAGTGTTGCTGCCAGAGGCCAAGATCACAGAGCATTTGCTATCTTTGCCTAAGAATGCACCAGGAAAAAAGGCTGAAATAGAGGGAAAGTCGTTACATTATGCATCATGCCAAGACTGGTTTTTTAACCAAAGATGTTTCTGTTTGAAACATGTATAAATAGGTATTGTTGCTAAGTCCATGTGGATGCAATTATGATTAATAACAGCAAACTCACAGGGACAAGGATAATCCTCATTTCAATGAAATAGGATTCATATTTATGAGGATCTTAGTTTAGATCTCTATTTATTATACATTTTGAGGAGCTTTAGCTTCAGTAGCTCACTCCAGTTCAGCTTCACCTTTTATTATTCTCTGTCAATATATTACTCTGGCGTTTATCTGATCATTTGCATTGCTTTCACATTCCATCCACATTATACTAATGTTTATTAGAGGGCACTTGTAAAGTTTCAAAATTAACTGCCATGGTTGAAACTATCCTATATAGATCTTCTTTTTATATCTTGTACTACAAAAAACCTGGTTCTGTTTAAAAGCTTATAAACCTATGCCTCCTTTAATGTATAAAGGCATAGCTAGGAAGTTCTTTTCAGACAGTTCAAAGAGTGAAGAATATGCTAAAACATAATGATCTTGATCCTCAAGAGATCCTATAAAGACTCGGTGAATTTTCACACCACCATACTGAGGTACGCATTTTCCTTGGGAAAGCCATCCCATTGTTCCCATGGGGTAAATTGGGAAATACAGAGATCAGGGACCAAAATCTTAGTGCCTGCTAATTTTAGCCAAGGAGGTTTGAAAGATAATGACCTTGGATGCCATGGTCAGCAGAGAAGGATGCGTCCATTAAAGAGGACTATGTACCGTGTCATAGCTGAAGTCAGTGAGAGCTGAGGACAGTCAGCGTCTATGGAAGTCATTTTTATCTTAGAATGGGCAGCAAAAAAAGACACATGTAAAGGCAAGGCTTTTGAAATCATGAATAAATGTGAGTTTCCAGGACAACAAAGCAGAAAAGGAAACAAAACCAGAGAATTCTTTCCTTTTTTCTGCCCTCAATATCATAAAGGGTTTAATTGCAGCACCCAAAAAATATGAAGAAAAGCTTGGGTGCATCCTTGATCTGCTTCTAAATCTTTTACAGCAAGAAGAACATGTACCATACACTGCCTGTGGGAAGTGCATAAGGATGACTTTCTGTACAAGTGCAGTCTTCTTCTGGGTAAAGTTCTCCTCTTATTCTTTCACCTCATGAATTCAATTCTCTAGTAAGTGTCTAAAAAAAGATCCTCCTGAACTGAACAAAAGGTAACAAAGGAACAGGTTCAGCTGGATTTCCATCTGATGCATAATCCAAGCCCATAAGGTAAGGACCCACATGGAGAAGGTAGCTGTAGTCACCGAATACTCGTTAGCTTACAGTCAACAGAAAATACGTCATAATATTCTGCAGTTGTAGCTTGTGAGTTATGCCTGTGAATGTGGTCCATTTCCCTCATTATTTTAAGATAAATGTCTTGCTTTGCTTTGGGGGGGAGTAGGGGAAAGACTTTGGTTTATATGCTCTCCTCCCTGCCAGTTTCTCTCCTACCTGTTCCAGCCATTTGTTTCAATATTGTGTCTCACAGTCCTGGGCCTCTTTCAGGTTTTTCATTTCATGTAACAGACCAAAGCTGGATGTTCTCTAATCTTCCAGAGCTGCTGCTTTAATTACAACTAAAACTTGAAAGCAGTCCAGTCACCCATGAAACAATATCTAACATGGTGAGCACGCCCGGAGAGGTCAGCTTGAAAAGCTCGGTGGTTTAGCATGCTGTGTGTCCTCCTTGCCTGTAGCACAAACAGCAGCTGGAAAATACCTCATCCTAGGAGAAAGGAGAGAGAGAGAGTGGTGGCTGGCAGCCCAGGAGAGCCTCAGCATTAACACTTCTGAAACACAAAGGAAAGAATACTGGCTTGCTGTTGGATTTCAATAGGCAGGACTTCAGGTTGAAGGGAAGAGATTTGGTCTGGGTTTGTCATTTGTGTTCCTGCACTCTTTTTATGCGCAGGGTAGGGGGAGGTAGGTGGATTCATGGCAGTTTGTGGAGATAGTGGAAAAAAGATTCACAGCTCTATGGACCTCAATCTGAGTAATAGCTAGAGAACTAGCAAGAAATAAAAGCAGGAGGAGAAGCAGAAAGAGGGAAGGTGGCAAGCAAGATGGGGTGCATGGATCATTATTATGACTCCTGCAGAATACATGACTTGGCTTAAAATTTGTCTGTTCCTTTCAGGGGTCTGTAGTTTGTAATATTATCACGCAAAAGAGAAGGTACAACCCCTTCCGTAATCAATGTAGTCTTGCTAGTACATTTGCCATCCTACCAATTGCCCAATGTCAAAAGAGGGAGATATCTTCTATCACATGCCTCAAGGCATAAGATTTGATTACGCATCTCATTATCTTTGCTCGCATCGGTACAAACCTTGTTATTAGTCATAAAACAGACCATCTCTTTTCTTTCCTGCAGATTGACTATGCTGCATGAAAAAAAGGCTTCTTTTATGGATTCTGTATTTATTGCCTTCTATCTTATTTGATCATCCTCTGCGATGGAATGACAGGCACACAATTGGTTTCCTTTTGCCTATTGTAAAAAGTGTTTCAAACTCACTTCTTCCTAAAGCAAATGGTTCAACATTAACATCTTTCTTGCGCTTCCTTGGCAGATTCTTTTGATTATTGCTTCAGTTATTGGAATCATTGTCTACAGGCTCTCGGTTTTCCTGGTGTTTTCTGCAATGTTGTCACAGCACATTAGTGGAACGGAGACGATCCTCAAGTACCTGACTCCGCAGACAGCCACTTCAGTAACTGCTTCACTCATCAGCTTTATAGTCATTATGGTTCTCAACGTTGTCTATGAAAAAATGGCAATCCTGATTACCGACTTCGGTATGCCACTGCTGTACCTCAGATAGAAACTTGGGGTAAAATAGGAAGAAAAAATACCATGTACATGTATAATAAGAACTCCAATAAATGAACACCTGTACCACATATTTCATACAATACCATCTAGAAATTTTCAAATACGGATTTTCCCAATATCAAAGGAATATGATATTCAGCTCTTTGCCTGAAAACTCCTTGTATAGACAGCATGAAAGATCAATTGTTTACAGTTTTGTGCTTGTGAAACAGACAAAGCAAAGAAAATTACTATAATAACCAAGCTTTATGAAAACAGATCTGTAACGCATAATGCATTCAATTACATTAGCTTTTGTTTATGGGGAAAATAGCTATTTTCTTGTAAATAAATGAAATAAGGTCACTGTTCCAAAGCTAGATACCATTCCCATGTTATTAAATAGATAAACAGTCACAAATATTATTATTCTTTATATCCAGGCCATCAACATTAAAGTAGCTATTTTACTTTAGATGTGTGAAGTAGTGCGGTGTTTTAATATAGTTTCACTTAATACTGTTTCATCAGTTCAAAGTGTTGCATTTGCATCTTTCCTGAGTGTGCTGGATTTGGGTGCTTTTTTTTTCCCTGAGTTATCAGAATTTTTGCTTGTTCTTTCTCTTTATTGTCAGGGAACAAGTTCTTTCCTTTTTACAACCCATATAGTTTTAGAATTAGCATAATGGTTACAGTATACATGGGAATTATGTACAATCTAATTTATAATGCTCAGTCATATTAAGGAATACAAGGCATACACATACTTTTCCAGCTGAGGCTCTAAAGCAGCTTGTATGTTACTTGTAGGTTGGCTTTTCTTTTTTAATTTGTTTTTTTTTTTCAATTGCAGAGCTTCCAAGGACACAGACTGATTATGAAAACAGTCTGACCACAAAGATGTTCTTGTTCCAGTTTGTCAACTACTATTCTTCATGCTTCTACATAGCTTTCTTTAAGGGTAGATTTGTAGGTCACCCTGGAAATCCAGTTTATTGGCTAGGAAAGTATCGCAATGAAGAGGTAAGAATGTATGATAATGTTTGTTTTTAAACAGCAGGAGCCATTAGTCTAGGTATTCTGCTACAGTTAGGAGTGTATAACATAGTTGTACATATTTAACATGAGGGTTCAAAAAGTGACTGCCTGCCAAGCCAATTGCCTCCTTAGTAACCCCTAGCATAAAAGAATATGCCACGAGACCAGTTGCGCTTAGAAGTGTATTACGTGTACCCAGTCAAGCTTATTTTCCCATGGTCCAGCAATCTGTGAATTGGCACATAGGAAGGGGAGAACATCAGCAGAAGCATTCCTATTCTGCTGGGTGACCCTCTCCTCATGACAGCACAGTGCAGACCTGCATGACTTCACCTGGTATTTCACTCTTTCACTAGTGTCCTGTCAACCTATCATACGTGATCATACATGGCCTGGAATTGGCTTTTGCATACCTTACTAGAAAGGTTTGCCTAAATAGTCTTCTTGTATTGCTTTAAGAAATGTTCTCATAATAAACCAGGAATGCATTATTTTAAATGCTTCATCTGTGCCTGAAAAGTTACCCAACTTCAAAAATTTTTCCTGTCTCTCCTAACCTTCAGTGTGATCCAGGTGGATGTCTCCTCGAACTCACAACTCAGCTTGCCATCATAGTAGGAGGTAAAGCGATCTGGAACAACATTCAAGAAGTGCTTCTTCCGTAAGTTGAAGCTATTAAGTGATCTGCTTT
This sequence comes from Buteo buteo, assembly GCF_964188355.1. Classification (NCBI taxonomy): domain Eukaryota; kingdom Metazoa; phylum Chordata; class Aves; order Accipitriformes; family Accipitridae; genus Buteo; species Buteo buteo. The sequence continues at coordinate 3,251,063 of NC_134198.1, read as the reverse complement.
TTCATATTTGAAAGATACTGCTTTTGCTTGATGTGTTCATGCATTTGGTCACTAAATTTGATAGACGTGTATTGCATTCTAAAAAGCATCAGACTAGTTTTTTGGGGCCTTTTTAGACAGTTTGGATATTTTCGGTCTGGTAACTCTGAGCTCCTGTCTCTGTCGTTCTGTTTGATTTTAGTTGTAATCAGAAATGCTTTCTTCCTCTGCAAATCAGACTCAATGTGTTTTGGGTTGGATACTTAAAACTGAGGTTATAGAGGCTCTGAAACTATTAAACTAAAAACTGTTGCTTAATATTGAGTGGATTGATTAGTTGTTATGCATTGGGCTTTTTAAAGTCATGCATAAGTTACTAATTTAACTCATTTAGTTTTACAGTCATATTTGACATTCATAGTGCCTATAGGTTCTCTTTCAGTGGGGCAGATCTCTGGAAGGTGATGTTTTAATGTAAACAATAAGCAAAGTGCTAATCATGAATGCCCTACATTTAATTTAGGTTAGGATACTATCCAGGACTCTGTTACTTCTCCCAGGACTTGTTCTTTATTTTATGCTGATCAGTGGCTGTTATGTTGCTTGGAGTAGGGAACTCCCAGTTTACTCATGCCCTCCTGAATGCCATAATCACCAGCCCATGGCATTGTATTCCCTCTGGCTGTGGTTCTTCCAAGCCCATGAATTGTGCTCCTTTGCTGCACTCACTTCAAAGCATGTCATAAATACTGTGTAGGGTTGAGGCTAGGATGCTCTGCTGAGATACGGTGCCTCCCCAATGCTCTGTATATGCTGCTGGTTGCAGGATGGACCTGTACCCCCATCCTTCTCTTCAATATCTTCTTTTAGCTGGGGAAGAGTCCCTAGACTGAGCATGCCTGCAGATGTCAGCTCCAGCCATAAACGACTGACTCCTCCTTCTGTGTACAGGAACTACATTCATCTGACCAGAATTTTGAATTCACTTCCCAGGGTGACAAGTAACATTTAGGTGTTGAAATGCTGAGTATCACTTCTGGATCTGGTTCTTAACTGCTCCCTCATTCTGCATCTCTGCCAGTATAAAAAGAATCATTTTGGTTTTTTCTCTGTTGATAGACATTTGCCCCCACCTTCCTTTTTTTGAATATGGTTCTTTGACTGCTGAAAATGGCTACTGCCAATTCATCAGTTTTCTTAAATTCTCCTGTAAGCCTTTCAGATGAGATCAGCCTCACCTCAACCCCTGTGAAGGTGAAGGAGCAACTAATCCTGGAAACTGTTTCCAGGCACACGAAGGACAAGAAAGTCATCAGAAGTAGTCAGCATGGATTCACCATGGGGAAGTTATGTTTGACTTGGTCACGCTCAAAGAGTTGTGGTCAACAGCTCTATGTCCAAGTGGAGACCAGTGACAAGTGGTGTTCCTCAGGGATCACTACCGGGTCTTGTCCTGTTTAACATCTTCATTAATGATCTGGATGAGGGGACTGAGTGCTCCCTCAGCAGGTTTGCTGATGACACCAAACTGATAAGTCAGAGGGTTGTGCTACCACCCAGAGGGACCTTGACAGGCTGGAGAAATGGACTGACAAGAACCTCATGGAATTCAACAAGAGGAATTGCAAAGTCCTGCACCTGGGGGCCACCCAGCTGGAAAGCAGCTTGACAGAAAAGGGACTGGGGGTCCTGGTGGACACCAAGTTGAACATGAGCCAGCAAGATGCCCTCATTGCAAGGAATGCTAATGGTATCCTCGACTGCATTAGAAGGACTGATGCCAGCATGTCAAGGGAGGTGATCCTTCCCCACTACTCAGCACTGGGGAGGCCACACTGAGAGTACTGTGTCCAGTTCTGGGCAAGAGAGGCGTGGACCTACTGAAGAAAGGTCCAGCAAAGGGCCAGAAGGATGATGAAGGGACTGGAGCACCTCACATATGAGGAGAGGCTGAGAGAGCTGGGACTGGTCAGCCTCCAGAAGAGAAGGCTCAGGGGGTTCTCATCAGTGTGTACAAATACCTGAAGGGCAAGAGTAAAGAAGAGGGAGACAGGCTAATCTCAGACGTGCCCAGTGACAGGACCAGAGGCAATGGGCACAAACTGAAACACAGAGGTTCCCTCTGAACATAAGAAAACACTTTTTCACTGTGAGGATGACCAAGCACTAGCACAGGTTGCCCAGGGAGGTTGTGGAGTCTCCATCCTTGGAGATACTCAAAAGCTGTCTGGAGATGGTCCTGGACAACCAGCTCTAGGTGGCCCTGCCTGAGCAGTTGGGGTTGGAGCAGATGACCTCCAGAGATGCCTCCTAACCTCAACCATTCTATGATTCTGTGAATTTTGTGATCAGAAGGAATTCATCTGTCTAACCACAGGCTTACATTTAACTCGATTTTTTGTTACCTTCAATTTTACATGTCATTCAGCTGTACAACATAAGTATAAATCAGTATGATTCTGATATATTGGCCCTTCACACTCTTATTTATGGTTGTAAATAACCACTTTCAGGATAAGGCAACAGAAGATTATGCTCATGTTTGAAGGAAATTTTCAGTAATTCAAGAATAACTTAATCCACTGTTCAAAGCTATAGCAGCACAAATGTCAATTTTTTCCATTTACTGAACTTTTTAGGTTATTTTACCAATGTTAGTGGTCTTTTTCTCCCTGGCTGATAGTTGGGTTAAGAATCTAATCGGAAGATACTGTGCAGCTACTAGATCAGAAAAAGTTGTTCCACGCTGGGAACAGGACTACCACCTGCAGCCCATTGGAAAACTTGGACTGTTCTATGAGTATCTTGAAATGGGTAAGTAGCAGTTTAGTTTGGATTCCCTACCACTGCTGGATACAAACATGCTCTAAAGAAAATCTTCATACAAGCAATGCTTAATAAATGTATACAGAGGCGACATGAATGTTTTCCAAGACAAGTTTTGATGAGCCATTACAGGTTGTTTTGCAGGTTTTTATTAAGCAGCTAAGCCTCAATCCAATTTATAAGTAGGAAGCAGCATGTGACTGACTGTACAAGGAGGAGTATTGCTGCTTCTTTGCCCCATCCTCCAAGAAATGCACCCAGAAGGCAGACCACTGCCATGTTCTGGTGTTGTACAGCAGAGCCCTGCGTCGGACTGCTCTGCCGGGGCTCTGCAGTCACCAGGACTTGCTGCTGGCAGATCTCCGGTTTGTTGCTACAATCCATTCTGTCACAGCATTGCCATCGTGCTTGTTGCAGCACTCGGACACCCATAAGATGATCGTTAGTCCAGGCTTTGCAGCACAGCACTGAGACAGATGATAGTAATTTGATTTCTGGGTCTTCGTGATGAACACATAAGAAAGAAATGGATGTTTAAATACCCAGAATAGTTCCTCTTGGTGTGTTGTGACTTGTAACTTTTTCCTGTCCCCGTCACCTAGCAGGTTTTTTCAGTACTGTTGTGCTCCTATCTTCTCATACAAAAGATTTGCTAGGAACTCGGCTACTCTTTCTTGTCTCTCTCTCCCACAGCTGAAGTATATAAAGTATACATGCTCATCCATACTTATCTCCAGTAAGTGAAAGCCTCATCGACGTATGTAACCTCTCCCTTTGACAGTTATACAGTTTGGCTTTGTCACTCTGTTTGTGGCATCGTTCCCCCTGGCTCCTCTTCTGGCTCTTATTAACAACATGTTGGAAATTCGGTTGGATGCATGGAAGCTGACGACCCAGTTCAGGCGCATGGTTACACAGAAGGCACAAGACATCGGTGCCTGGCAGCCCATCATGCAAGGCATAGCCATTCTGGCGGTGGTCACCAATGTAAGTACGGTGCCAACAGTTGCGAAAGACAAAATGCCTGCACTGCAGGTGTTACATCCAAATGGGGGAATGCCACATGTGGCAATGTAGCACTTAAATGATCCTAAATGAATTACAAGCATCAGTCCCTTAAGACTTCAGCCCCTGTGAATTAGGCTCTCAGTTACTTTCCAGATGTTTTGGAAACAGAATATGGCTACTGTGTCTAAAATATTAGATCTAAAGAAAAGAAATTTTATTTAGAGTTGCTAGCCTTCAGAAAAATCTGTTACATATGAAGACTATAGCCCATCTTTCCTAAAATTATAGCGCATAGTATAGAGACCTTTTCTTAGCTGTAGACAGTCTACAGCTAAATGCATGACTTTTGAAAAAAAATAGGTTGCAGTTTAGCTAAGTTATAATTGATTGTGGTTTCTAATTGTTACAATTCTTATGGTCAATGCCTTCATATTTGAATATGCCTTTAAGCAATTTTGCACTTAAAACAGAAATTCAGCTTCTTTCTTGTACTTAAAAATACAATGTGTGCTCAGAATTGCAGCACTTACCTTTTGAGGTCAGAATGAATTTTCTGAGAATTTGCAAATTAATCTGGTTTTCGGTTGGATTTAAAATTAACTTTAAAAGAAGTTCTTTAAAATATTTAGAAATATTTTTCTGATGAATATACTCCTAACAGTGAAGTTCAGACCTTTCAAATTTCCAATATCATTGATTTACCAAGATCTCATACATAGACTGCATTGTGAGGAGAAAAATAATCTATTGCACTTTACCACTGTGAATTATTTGATTGCTTATTCTTAAACAGTAGCTAATATGTATTATCTTTCAAAAAACTCTCATTGCTGGCCTTTCTTAAAAGAGCAGTGACCTCTGGTTTCCTTTGCAGGGACAGTAACACCACAGACTGTCCATGGTTAATAGCCTTTTTCAACAGGGTCACCATTTTGTGCTGTTATTGGTGAGATCAGGGAATCCTTCTGACACATTTAAAGGTAGTCACTTCCTCCAGGACCTTGCCCTTGCACCAACAGTACCTTATTTTCACTCAGTAGGAGTTTCTGGCGAAAGCAGTTGAGTCTAAAGACAAGACTTAGCCCAAGCTTTTGTAGGAGGCTCTGCCTATTTGGAGAATGGTAGACTTTGGGTAAGAGGAGGGAGATGGAGCTGAGCATTCTACTATAGTTACTAACTCAATAGTTTGGGGACTTATTTCAAGTAAAAGAATAATTCAAATTTAAATAGGGACATGAACTTATAGCCCTGTATCTCAGGCATCTTCTATAGTCATTAGGTGCTTGGCTGGTCTGGGGTCTCAGCCCCAGGATTTCTGCTTTACAGAAATAATATAGGGGTACGTATGTGCACCTTCTTTTCCCACACCCAGATGAGTGTCCCTGCATATTCCGCTCTCTTCCCCCCCCCCCCTTAAAGAAGTCTTTGTTTTGCCCCTGGAAAAATGAGGTTATTTTTGAAGAATGGATAGATGAGCTTCCATGACCTGACTGCCTATTGGGTTATTATCTTCTCAGTAGCTTGTTTTCGTTATTTTGGGGGCTGGAGGTGGTACCACATAGAAATAGGAGTCCAGGATGGATTTCAGTGATTAGGAAAATTTTAAATGTCAGCCTTAGCTACCAGATGTATTTTCAGGTATTGGAAGGTCTCCCAAAACGGCCATTATTCTTGTTCAGAACTTTATTTTGCACTATAGCAATTCAACAGGTATGGTAAACATAGCTAGGATGTAGAGAGGAGACTCAGGAGGACAAAAAGGCAGAGAATTAAGCACAGAGAAATGTCAGAAGAAAAAAAGGAGCTTGAGGATGGAAAATTTACAAGAGAATCTGGGAGACAGACAACAAGCTCGAGCATATGCTCCATCTGTTTCGCACTGCTATGCTGAGGCAAGCCAAACATAAATCCAGCTGTTCTATAGGCATGTGAACATCCAAAGCCTACTAGTAAATGTGGTGTTAAAATTAAAAAAAAAAAAAAAAAAAAAACTGATGCAACTTTGGTAACACATGTTCAGATTGTTAGAAATGTCAGGTGACGCCAGAGATACTTTGGGGCTCTTTTGGTTTAGTGCTTGTGCAAAACATTGTTAATGATAACTCTCCTAGCAAGTGATGCAAATCCCAACAGATAATGCAAATTCACAGATGAAGCATAGTTTCATCTAGCATAGCTAGAAGTAGAGTCAACATTATTGGTGCACCAATATCCTCTTTTGAACTATGCAGCTATAAAACTTATAAAATAAAAGGCAAAAAAGTTTCTGGTGCCCTGGAAGAAAAACAAATATGTTATGCTATTGGATAAGCTAACTGTCTTTCCCAGTCAATCCAGCTGGATCTTGTAATACCACTATGAAATTAAAAGTTGTATATACTTCTTAAGATTACTTTAAAATATTCTTGCAAGTACTTTAGTCATAGTCCTTATGATATTCAGGGCAGAGTTAATTTGCCCTTGGTGACCTCAGGGTGACTCAGACATGTGTAGGCTTCCGTTGTTAGGAATGTATTCGTCCCCTGCTTTCTGCAGAAAAATGACCCAGCAATAGGTGTCTGTCACTACCCAGTCACAACCCACCGGAGGCCAATCTGACCTTTGCAACTTTTTTCATTCCAAATTCCTCTTTACGTGCTACACCCCTCAAGGCATCGCTGAAAACATGGAGTCCTCGATGTGCAAACGTGTATTTACAACTTGGTTTTACTCTCTGTTCTCCTTGACAGGCACTCAATCCCAACGTTCACGTGACTGTTAACTGCAGGCATGTTTCTTTTAGAGTCACCCTTTTTGGAGGTCTCGTGTCCTAGATTAGATAGTTAATGCCAGTGTGAATGCAGTGCATTTGCCGCTGACATTGGTGGGGCTATTAGCATGCAAGGGGCACAGCACCAGAGACTGTCACGTTCAAAAGGCCCTGCTGCAAGTGTTGTAAGGACCTCGAAGAGATCGGTATTTCTTGCTAATGAAGTGTGGAATATAAAGCCATGTACTAGAGCAAATGCTAGAAGCAGTTTTCTTCTTTTAAGTAGGTTTTTTTCTTGTTTGACATGCAGAATCTAAGACAGGTCATCAGTCTTTCCTTTACCATCCTTGCCTTGATTTTTCCTGAGTACACAGAAACTGCTTCTTCTCTTCTATGTGACTTGTTACAGCTGATTAGACTTGGGTAGTATATCGTCTTCTCCTTCATGCATTACCTTTGTAATACCTGCTAGTAATGTGGAAGCAACTTTTGCACAAAACTATCAGTTTTGAGACTTGCCGCTCAGGCACTGGACAAGTTATTGCATGATACCAAAGCATCTGTTGTTGATTTGAAGACTGATTTTAATTAGTTACGGTATAAATGGAAAGCTGTGTGCAGTAAAGCTTGGGAAGTAAAGAATGTGCTATTTGTTTGTAGTTCTCCAGTGCAATACTCTGAAATGCAGCCCATAATTCAGGAGGAAAGAAAATTTTTCCTTTGAGAGGACACCATAGGATTAGCTTTCGTATTTCTGTCCTTGCAACTCTCTGGAGCACATCTGGAGATCATTCCAAGAGAAGGAGGAGAGTGAGACAGGGTTCAGATTTAGGATGATGAGAGACCTGGGGCCTTGCAAAAAAATTCAGTAAGAGCAAATATTAAGTTGTGTAAATACCATATTCCAGCATCTTTCTAAATGATACAAAGAAGCAGCATCAAACTCATTTGGTCCAAAGGGAGAAGGGATGTTTTTGCCTTACTGTTCAGTTGCTATTAGTTCATCTATGGTCTGACTGGATGAGCTAATGAACAGAAAGAAATTATATTTAACTGAAACTTTCTATGCTTGCACTTCAGCTAAAAACAGAGTAATTTAGCTGTGAGGTCGTCTCCCTGCAACTGCAAGACACCGTAATATATATTTCTTGTCAGCCAAAAACACCTACTCTGCATGTAAATATAAACAACACATAATTTTCACTTCATTTCACACTGGCATGTAATGCTTAAAAACAGTTTTTAAAACTGCATGCCAACTAAATTTGATTTAAGCCAGAGTACAGTACACAAAAAAAATCTTATCCTTGAAAATTTTAAATGAGTTTATTTTAGTCTTAGGACGCCTCCCTCTTCTTTCTTATCAGCCAAATTAACTTTTCTCAGCTGAACTCAATTGTAACAATATCCTGGAGAACCAAATATAGAACTTGGACCACGGTCTCAAAAGTATTGTTTCTGCAAACTAGAGTTTAGCTTCTCAGGTGCTTCAAAGTAAGCCAGCTCGAAAGGTAAGCCATTGGGATAGTGTTCATCCTTTGACAGTGGTGCTACTTGAGGTGGGGTGGGTCTTGCACCCTTTTCAACTCACCGCCCTTTCCCTTTCCTGCCTTTTCCCCTTGCTGCTGTCTCTTGTGTTGTGCTGGCACCAGCACTTTGACAAATGTACGATGAACCAGACCAGGGAACAGATCCAGCAGGGATTCCCAGCCAGATCAGCACCACGATATATCTGGCATGAGTGATCAGTACAGGGCATGAGTGAACTGCTAGGGCAGAGGCAGGTTGTTTTACCTAGAACTGCCACCAAAGCGTTGTTTGAGGAACTGTAGAAGAGGTGTCCGCATTTTTTTTCATCCTTTCTCCTCTTTCCCCTTCCTTTTTTCTACAAGTGTCACAAATACCTCCTCAGGTTGGGGCTGTCTTGCTGGGATTGCTGCACGAAAGTGGACAGCTTTCACCCTGTCTCATGAAAATAAAGAAATACGGACTGCATGAATCGCAGACTGGCATGAAGGGGAATAAAATGCAGATGTTAAGCAGCTCTTCTGCTCCTCTGTTACCCATTACTGCTTAACTTTGCCCCTTCCTCTGTCCCATGCCTTTCCTATGTTTTTTTTCTGCCCTTTTTATGCATCTCTGCCTAAACCTTCCTCCCCCGATCCCATTAGAACCCTACTTCACAACTCTCTCCTCCACCTCTCTGCCCTGGTTCTTTCCATCCATGTTGTCAACTGGTTTTTTTCCCCTGCTGTGGGACAAAAGACTTCTTTTTCAGCCAGAGCTCAGCTCATCACTCCTTCCTAGGTGCTAGGCACTCAGCTGCAGATCTTGCCAGTGGAAAGTCTTCCTCACAGGGAAAGCTTTTGAATTTGCAATAGCAGAGGAGGAGATTGGATTAAACATAGTCAACCTATCCTCCAGAATAGGATGTTTTGGGAAGTTCATGAGTTTAGAAAAGACTTCCCACAACAAACCCACAGATCCAATTTCCTACCCAGTTTGGGACTAGCAGACTGAGTAGGACAGGGACTCTCTTGGGAGCAAGATAAAAACAAATGGTCACGTCATATGTAAAAGAGCACTATGCAGCTGCTACTAAAAAAATTATCTTGGCATCAGGAGCAGTTTCCACATATACTGACATTGAAACTTATGAGGCAACAACTGCCAAATGAATTTGGGCTGGCTAGCACCTCAGAAAGAGTGGGACGTTTCTAGGGTCAGAGGTGGATCAGCTATATATATAATTTATTTAATTCCTTTATTCAAACCTCAGGGTTCCTGGTGAAATTTAATTTCCTATTACTGAACGACTCTTCTGTTGTTTCCACAAGTTTCATCAGGCAGGATTTCTTTAAGCATCTTGTAAGTACATCTGATAGCAAGTACGTTTGCTGAAGGTTACCTTAGAGTAGTTTAAGGTGAGTTTGGCTGCTGACCTCCACTGCATGCTCCTGAGGGAGAATGTATATTATAGTATAACTTTTTTAAGGCATCCAGCAGAGCTAGCGTAATTTAAAAACCGTACAGAGTGCACATTCCAGAAAGAGATTGTTTTATGCCCATGAGTGACTACGTGCTCATTTACAGAGGGAACCACTGACTGGAAAAGCACATATTTTCTATTTTTAGCTCATACTGTAACTTTTGAGGTACTACGTATATGGCAAAGCCATGCATATTAAGGCTTATTTCTTAAATGCTGCTTTGGTTTTTTGTCTTCTTTTTCTGAAATGCAGGCTATGATCATTGCTTTTACATCTGACATGATTCCTCGTCTGGTTTATTACTGGTCCTTTTCGGTCCCTCCTTATGGGAGTCACAGCAGTCACACTATGAAAGGGTATATAAACAGTACGCTTTCTGTCTTCAATATATCAGACTTCAAGAATGCAAGCAAGCCATTTTCCCCTTCTTGGTTTGGGAACCAAACGACATGCAGGCAAGTGTCAAATAACCATTCTTTTCCAATGACAAAAATAAATACAATTTTTTAATATCTAAATCATCTAATTCAGTTAACAGTATCCAGTAAGAAATGTTAAAACACAGTAAAAGCCAGCATATTTTGAATGGCAGAACTGAGTGGAAGTATTCACCCATAAGTTTGTGCTACTCAGAAAATTCTTACTTTATTTTGGTTTTCTCATTATTGATAGTCTTCAAAAAAAAACCACTTTTAAAGTTTTGTAAGTAATTCTTAATACAGTGGCAAAAAAAAAGGACATTTCAGCCAAATATAGCTTATTCTGCAGATATGATTTTACCCATTACTTTAGTTATGTGCAGCTAACTGTTCCTGGATGCATTAAGCAGGGACATGTCTTGCTCCATCCTCTGGCCACAGTGCCGTACTGCAGAGATGCCTGAGACTAGTTCCTGACTTTCCTACCTTGCTTTCAGATACCGGGATTTCCGCTACCCTCCTGGCCATCAGCACCAATATGAGCATAACATATACTACTGGCATGTCATTGCAGCCAAGCTGGCTTTCATCATTGTCATGGAGGTAAGTGTACGGAGTTTTGAGCGTTACTTATTTAAACTTATTTAAACTTCTCTTCCCTCCATGCAGAAAATCCTTCAAAGACATTCTGTCCAGGCATGGCTATCAGAGCTGGTGAGGTGTGCTAGCATGGGCAAGAGCTTGGGAGATGTAAATTAAGAAGGGACAGTTACACTAAAAATATTTTTACATATACTTAGAGGAAGTTTGCGCACAGTCTCATGAATACATATACATAATACATGTGCGCTAGCAGAGTGAAGTCTATAAAGACGGTCACTGCAAGAGTTGAGTCTCTAGATGAGCATCAAAAAGTAATTGCTCCTTCCTCTGCAGCTACAATCTGGGCTTATGAAAGATGGGAGTCAGTCCAACATGAAGGGAGAGGAATATTAAGTATTATTTCCTTATAAAATCTACTTAGGTCTGGATCCAGGGACTACTGAAGTCATCAGAAACATGCGACTGGTTAGATCAGAGTTCCCATAGCAGAGAAAACTCCGTTGCCCCAGAGTCATCTGAACAAACCTAAAACAATTTTAAAAGAAACTGTAACTGCTATTTCCATGCAGGGGGGGAAGCACTGGGTACCAGGGTTCCCCCACAGCAGGCAGAGAAGTCCTTGTTAAAATCAGAATTAGAAAATCAGAAATTCTTGTTTATCAGACAATTATTCTATTCATTAGTCATGTCTGCTTTTTAAAATACTGTTCTACTGTGATAGATACTGGTACAGAACCCGCTCAGAGTCTTAAGAGGTAATGTGACATTTCATTTATAATAATAATAATGTCCTGTTCAGCCTGACTGACATTTTTTCATTTTCACCTTCCCCAGCATGTCATATACTTTGTGAAGTTTATTATTTCATATGTAATTCCGGATGTATCAGAAAAGACCAAGAGCAAGGTCAAACGAGAGAAGTACGTAACGCAGAAACTCTTGCATGAGAACGATCTCAAAGTTGTGAAAAAAACCATGGGGAAAATAGCCGACAAAATTTTCAAAGGAGTAGATAGCGCCTTCCGACCGAAAGCTGAATAAATACTTTTTTATATGGAAAAACAGTATTTAGACAACTAATACTTGTCCAGATATTACCAATAGCTAATCAAACACTTTGGATTAAATCCTTTTACTAAACATTGTTTCTTGCAACTGTTACCTGCTCATTTACTTGTTTCCCTTGGACATATGCAACCACTGTGACTCAGATAAGAGGTTTTTTTAAACACTTTAGCAGGACATATTTTGTTAACATGTGAAGATAAAAATTATTTATCATCTTAAGAAAATGCAGATTAATTCTCAAACACATGGAGTGCTTTATTTAGGCATCACCTATTAGATGTCTTGTTTGACTTGAATAAAACCCTAAGAACAAGAATGATTTGTTGTTAGAATACCATCACGTTTTCTGAAGGAGTTTTGATTACTTGCTAATGCAAACCCCAACTATAAAATGAAGAGGAAAAGCCAAAACATGAAGGAAAGAGAAGGAAAATGCAACTCAAAATCATGTTGTTAAGCCATTGGAATTGACATACTAAGCGCTCTTGTGTGCTACACTGAATTAGCTATGCATACTGAGACTTAAATGGATAACAAGATATTTCAATTAATCATGGACTTGGATCACAAGAAGCAGCAGGACTGTAAGCCCATCCTGTTCATCAATCTCTGTGTAAACAGGAGAATTGCCTTTGAAATCAATGCATAAAAACTGACTTTACAGCACTCCAAGTGAGTAGAAACCTCAGGCATTTTATCTTTCCCCAGTCAATGTACTTTCATTAGTTCACTTGCCCATCCTGCTCTGAATGACCATAGCCTTGAAGGTCTCCTACCTCTAACAGTAATGAGTGTTAGAAGTCTTCTCGTGTACTAAATCAGTATTTGTGGAGGGCTGTCTTTTGCATTTCTCCCACCCCAGAGGCATCATGCTCTTCCCTGAGATTTCGACATAGGAAGAACGTGCAGCTGGACCTGTTGTGATACAACATCGCGTGATAAAGTGAATTCTGACAAGACCATGAATCTATTGAAACTGGAGATTGCAATAAACGATTTAATATGCCTTAACCATGTTATGAAGCTTTAAATAACTAGGAAGGGTGTTAGAGGTGTGGATATATGTGCTAGAGCCATCAGTCATCTTCAAATTAGGCTGCAGAGCTGCTTGGCTATTTTGGCTCCAGTTGCAAGCTGGGAGTTAGGGAATTACAGATTAAGCTTGTACGTAGAGCTCCGCTTTGTGTCTGCAGCAGTGATATTCCAGATTATTAATTTGCTTTGTCTTTCAACAGTTTTAGTGGATCAATTTCTACAAATTCTGAAAATCAAAATCCTGTTAAAAAATCAAAAGTATGCCTGTACTCTGTAAACCAGGAGATTACTGTTGTGTTTGTAATTTTGTACTCTTCTTAAATCTAATAGATATGCAGAATTTTTAGGCAGATTATTCATATAGCTTTTTACATATTAAGAAGTTCATTTGCAGAAACTATGTAGCATTTATAAGATGTATTTTATCTCATTAATAACCATAAGGAATCAAACATCTGAGTTTTGTAGCAAAACTTCCAAATACTGACTGCTGTGCACCTCAAGCCTATTCTTTGAAACTGCAACATTTAAACCAGAATAGGTAGCACATGAGGGGAGTCCTTGCAGCAGTCATGATACACAAGCTTTCACTCAGCAAGACTTTGCGTGATTGCATGGAAGAACGTGAGAAGAAAGCTTGGTTCAAAAATCAAGGAAAGATGAAAGACAGAAACTCACAGGTTCCACAGAACCACTTGCATTTCTGGCATGGAAGGTTACTTATTATAATGCTCAGAAAACTTTGTGTAGACACCACCTGAAAACAAAAACACAGATGCAGGACAGAAAAACAAGATAGACCGTAACAATAAATGACAGTCAACCAGAGCAGCGATAGAACCAGTGCTTCTTTGCACAGGGACTTCTACCCTTTGCCATTTGTTTTGGTTTTGTCAGAATCATGACAAGTCTTTAATGTAACAGGAAGCAAATATAAATTGAGCAGATGGACAAACACTCAGAAGTGTCTAAACAGGGCAGAATTTCTTATCAAGATATATCCCCTCAATACTGGTTTGACCTTTTTCCCAGATCACAGCACGGTTGAGGTTGGAAGACACCTCTGGAGGTCACCTGGCCCACCCCCCCTGCTCAAGCAGGACCACCCTGGGCTGGTTGCCCAAGGACCATCTCCAAGATGGAGACTCCACAGCCTCCCTGGGCAACCTGGGCTGGTGCTCGGTCACCCTCACCGTGAAAAAGTGTTTCCTGATGTTCAGAGGAAACCTGTGTTTCAGTTTTGTGCCCACTGCCTCTTCTTCTGTCACTGCATAGTATGCCAAACTTCTGTTTAAAACAAATTTTTGTCCAAAAAGCTGCTTCATGGAACAATTTTAGTGAAGTACTCAGGACTTCCCTGTGCAACATGAGTTTGGTTAGAAAGGCCAGTTAACTCCTTTCAGACTTGGAGCTTTTGATTTTAGCTCTGAGCTGACCCTTCCCCATCTGCAGTTCTGTTCAGCCGAGAGATGCCATTTTCATACCCCCATCAGTGATCACAGCACCAGTGTGTGCCTTAATTACCTTTCGGGTGGGGTGTTGGAGGGCTGGGGAAGGCTAGGAGGCATCCTGTGATAAAGGAAAAAAAATGCAGCACCAAATGGACCATTTCAGGTCATTATTTGGTCTTAAGGAAGCATTTATTGCCCTCTTTGAGAGGTAAAGAGACTAGGGAACAAAGGAGTTGAGTGCCTTGCCCGGGGTCACACTGTGAGCAGTGGCAGAGCTTAAGGCTGATCTTTCAGGAGTGCCTGGTCTCTGCTCCTTGTTTGGTTCCTGTGGCCTCTCTCAGTTGCCCCTTTTTACATCAGTTGGCAGCATTTATATTTTGTAGTTTATATTCCTGCCTTTAAAATAATGATTTTAAAAAAATTCTACATCAGCAAAGCGTGTATACCTATGACTTGGGCTCCTCCCATAATAAAATCCTAACCAGCTTCAGGTGTGTTCCTACATTACCATTTTTGTTCAGATCAAGAATGTGCTTTTCAAACTTGTCTTCCACTTGTCCCCACTTTCTGGGCAGTGCTTCCCATCACAGGCTGGTCTCGGGGCACAAGGACTGGATCCCTCTTGGTTTAAACTGAACCAGAAGGCACGTTTTAGATATGCACTTAATGGTCTCTGACAGGCACTTAGTCCAGAGAGCTAAAACCACAGCTAGGCTGAAGTGAGCAGTGAGTACTGTGTGGGCATCACCTAGTCAACATCAACTTTTTGCTCTCGTGATTTGCTTCTAAAGTGCCACACTCCTTGCTAATGTAGCTGTAACATTTCATTTCAGAAGACGCTATATCAGGAATTCAGTTCAGTTTGCCATATGCACAGTGTTATTCACAGCACAGTTCTGAATGAGAAAGAAGAGGAAAACCAACAGAGTGCCTAATAATTGCATTTTAATAGTTTGATTTAAGCTGTGCAATTTCTGTAGCCTCTACCTCCAACTGCTGAAATGTGCTCTGCTTGTACACAGGGAGCTCTGCGGAGGCATCAGAACAAAGTTCGGGGGGGGGCAGCAGTTGCCAACATATGAGTATTTGTAACTTTTTTTTTTTTTTTAGGCTAGGTCACTTTAATAATATTTAAGGATTTGCTTGAAGGGAAAATTAACATTTGTTTTAAACTATGAATCAATTCTACTTTTTTTTTTTACACTTGGTATGTAGGCCAGGCCCTTACTTTGTACAGATCTGTTGAAGTCAGGGTGAATTTGGACCAGTGACCATTTCATTGCCTTAACAAGCACCATAAATTGCAGACCGTCACCACTGTTTTAGACTCTGTGTATGTTGATAAAATTCAGAATGTTAAGAATGTGTTTTTTGTATTTTTTCTAAGAATGTTTGCTATTAGTTTCTGAATATTAAGATGTCTTTATATTTATTGTCATTAAATAAAGTCTATTTTAAAATAACAGTGAATCTGATGTTGATTGGCATTGTTTGTTTTTCCATGAATGACACTGCTGCTGCCAAATGCCCCATTTAAATTCTTACAGTGTCATCCCTGTCTAATTTCCATATTGCTCCTCTTTTTCAATCTTTTTCCATTAAACTGTTACTAGTACTGAAATTTATCTCCTGTTTTTTCTGCATCCTCTAGATGGAAGTCATTCCTTTCAACACCAAGTCGATGACAAGGACCATTATGTTCTCATACAAATAAACAGTTTAGGTCTTTATACCCTTTCACTCCTGTCATGATAAACCCTGTGTTATGTTTCAGAGTCATCATTTATTTCTTCATCTGGATCGAGCCTGTGATGCTCCCACCTCCAGGCAGTCCACCCGCTCTGTCTCTCCCTGCCAGCCAGCCATCAGTTCTCTTCTGCTTCTGCTCTGACTCTTCCGCTCTGCTTCGAGGAAAACCTTTTCTCAGACTTGAGAGAACAGGAAGGTTAGAGAGTAATTTTAAACAGAGACCTTCTTTGCACTGAGGTGTGTTGTTTGTTTCCCTTTGGGATTCCCAAGATCTGCTTTCAGTAGCTTTATGATAGTTGTGGAAGCAGAGGTACTACCACTTCCAACTTGTTTTCTGCTGACCAAGGGCTATGTGTCATACAGATGCCAGTACCCAAGCTCCTTCTGCCGCTCTTGCATCGATTTGGCTTTGTCGGAGCAGGAACAAAAGAAACTTCGTGATGAGGAATAATAAGGGTTATTGTCCTACAAGCAGAAGGGTGTAGTATCATCATAGGCCAAATCTATATGAGGATGGGGTGGTTTTAAATCGACTGATACATTTAAAACCCTTCAAAGAACAAGCTTTAGTATTTTTCTACTTAGGACACAAATAGCCAAAGTAGCATCTTACTTCTGGTGGTGCCTGCTTAGTTTTAATTCTTTCTGTCACAGCGTGGGTGAGTTGAGCTTATTTTGGATAGCCAGTATGTGCCAGATGAAAGCAACCTGGTACACCCCACCTCGTCACTGCACCCCACCTGCACATCACCAGAGATGTCAGCAAAGGCATCAGCAATTCACACCAAGTCTAGATTTTTCTCTGGTATGCCCACCTGTCATTTCCAGTCTACTAAATAAGGCTGCATTTCCTATACAGGGGAGCAGCGCTGGTGGCTGCAAGTTTTATTTTTGTTTGCATTTATATGGACCTCAACCGTGGATCAGTTACAGGTACACAAAACACTGCAAAGATATGGATGTAGTTAGTCATAAATAACCTCCACATGGCTTGGGGCAATACTTGCCTCGTAAGAAAATATAGTAACAAATTCTTTCCAGGAACATTGAAGAAAGTGTCTTTTATTTACATGCTGGAAGTGCATTAAAACAAGAGCCTTGTAAAGTTGTTTTCTACAATTTTTATTGCATTCTGTGATACACCTATCCTGTAAAAGCGATGCTAATCACTGGGATTAAAGTTACAGTTTATCAGTCAGCAATGATGCAAAGAAATTAAATCATTTCTCTTCCTTTTAAAATGGATTCATCAATTCTCTGGTTATTCCAGGCAGTCCTAGCACAGGGTGTGGAAGTGCACATGTGAATATGTATCCTCTGTCCTCTTTCAAGCCCACACATACATGCACACACTGACGGGTGTTCTGCCAACTATAAAGAACGTAACTCACGGCCTGCCTCACGCTGCAAGATGCTCTTTTCCAGTAAAGAGAAAAAGGCTTCCATCCAATTGTATCAAGATATATTATTCTCTATAAATCTCCAGGCTAATGTAATCTCCTAAATGCTGACGAGAAAGAAAAAGAAGAAAAAGCATGCAACATAGACCATGGAGAAAATCCTACTGTGTGCCATGGTGCAGTGAGCACAGACCAAGACACCAAAAAGCCATCTCTAGCATATGAAAAGAGAGAGTTTATAGGGGGGGAGGGGGAGAGAAACTCAAATTCTTAAACTGTGCAACACGAGGGAAATTACAGCCAACTCTGATAGCATTAATGCAGTATCAGGGATTTTTTTTTTTTTTTTTTTAGCTATTCATGTAGTACCCACGTAAGCCTCTCGCGTCGTTTCTCAGCTTCTGGGTGGATGTCACACAACAAGTGGCTAAATAAGCTGTGCTGGCAGCCACAGCCACCTGCGGCTATCGCCTTACGTCCCCGTTCTCTGGGCTCCCGCTCGGGCTCCTCTTACAGCCGTATTGTGCTCATTCATGCAGTCATTTTCTAAACCGGTCTGGCTGCTCCGAGTGAGCAGAGTTACACGTAAGCCTCTGTAGCAAGGCCACCGCAGGACCTTTGCTTGCCAGAGCCTGGCAAGCTGGTGAAAATAGTGACCGATACCCCCAGCCCAGCATTCAGCCCTGAACATCCATCCGCTCTGCCGAGGGTCGGTGGCTCTTGGGCTTTGTCACGTTCTTGGGTTTTACGGAGCTGAGAGCAGCCTGGCTACCAAGAGGTGAGCCGGGGATAAGGTTACTCGTCCCATGAAAATATTTTGATGGCCGTGCCAGCGTAAGCAGGCAGGGGCTCTGCCTCCTCCCAGCCACCCCAGGGCGGCGTGGGTGGCTTCTGCTGGCCACGGGTGGCTATGGCCACATGGGTGGCTGTGGCCACATGGGTGGCTGTGCTGGCACGGGCAGCCGGGCAGAAGGTCACGCCGGGTGGGAATCAGGGGACGGGGCAGTGGGAGAGGCAGGCCAGCCAAGAAATCTATCAGAATGCAACCGAATGTGCGCCTCATCCCACGATTATTTTAATGAGCGAAGAAAAAGGGACTTGCCTGCCTGCCTGAGCTGGGTATCCAGCTGAACCGGCAGGGCTGTGCCTTTAAGGGTCCCCTGCAGGACTGCAAACGGGCAGGGCTGGTCTTGGCACCTGGTCTGGGTCCTCTGAATATCTCCATTCAGGGGCAGCTGCTGTGCCTTGAGCTCACGCTTCACCTGGAGCCAAGTGAATTTTTCAAGTTCCCACGTGCCCTCTGCGTGCTCGTAACTCCAACTACGTAGAAGATCATGCGGACGGCTAAAAATTGGCAGAATCGGGCCCTTCGCCATTGTCTTACGTGCGGTTTTGCAAAGAATACCGCGCTGTTATTTCTGAGATAGGTTGCCAAAGTGTCACCTGTCTCTGAAAACCGCCGGGATGACCAGGGAGTTTTGTGGCAGAAGCCTGCGGTGCAGTTGGGGACAGAGGTGACACCAGACAGGGGTATCTGTAAGAGATTTTGGCCAGAGACAGAGGTCACGGGGCGAGGGGCAACAGCAGCAACCCCCCCCCCCCCCCGGGTTACAGCACTGACAGCTATGCTAAACCAAGAGCTGACAAATTCTTGCCATATCTGCTGTTAATTAGTAACTACTTTTAGTTAGATCCGGGGAAGGCAAAAACTGATCTGCCTCTCCTGGAGCACCGTACGTCAAGATTAACAATAGGTTATAGACCTGTTACAGCTCACAGCAGTTTTCTTTTAAAGAGATGCTAAAGTATCTTTTTTCTTCTCTTAAAAAGGTATATATGATATGCACATTACATATTATATCACTGTTTTCACGCAGGACTACAAATAAAAGAAGAGGGCTGCATTTGTGCTCTTCATAACTTAAAGCTTTAACTGGGAGGCATAAATACAAAAAATAAGCCGAACTGATTTTCTTTCCTTGTCAGCCTGCTCCCATATTTTTTTCCCCAGTGATCTATAAGGGGAAAAAAAATGTCACCATCCCCCAAGAGCAGCCATTAACAAATCCTTTCTTATCTCACAGCTAAAGTAATGACATCTTATTGACAGCGCAGCAGAACAAACAATGTCTTATTGAAAGCTCCAGTGCTGGAGGATTTGGGCTGTCCTCAGGACTTGAGACCAAGTAATGAAAACAGGTTTTGCTACTAAATCAAAGACAATGACTGCTCTAGTTCTCCAATGGCCTTTAGCAGTCCCAGGCACAGAGAAGGTGTGCATAGCTCACCGAGGTATCACCCGCACTACAAACTCAATCAAGTATGGGGACCTTACTACGAGAAGGATGCCCAAAGTAGCAAGCAGTTAAAGTATGATCTACGGCACGTATGGGAACGATGCTGGAACTTTTTCTCACTGCTGTACTTGATGTATGGATGGGCCTGGCAATACAGGTCCATCCATTTCTTACAGCCCGGGTTAGCCTTACCAGAGCCTAAGCAAAGTTATTTGCTAATTTTTGTACCTCATCAAATTAATTGGACCAGCTGAGGACATTTCTGATGACTGAACATGAGTTGGTGATTTGGGTTTTGTTTTTCATGTCTGTGTACGATCTTATTAAAATTATTAATGTACCTTTGTTCTTTAGCTAGATTCTCCTTTTTGTAGGCTCCTCTTAGCATCCTGTGGGTAAGAAGAGATTTTTGCAAACCAGGAATCAGAGTTAGGTCCATTGTATACATATGGCTTTGTAAAGCTGAAAAATCAGTCAGATGTAAAATGTAACTGTGCCTCCCAAATTCATCCAAGCAGAGGGGAAACAGAAATGCAGAAAACAGATATGTTGTAGAACTGCAGCCCACAGTTTCAATTAATCTAAGCCACCTCTGTCATAGTTCAACCACCCCCTGTGTTCCCAAGCAAGCTTGCCTGCACATTTCTCCACTATCACTTGTGTTCATTTGACACCATGGAGAACTAGCTCAGGATGCAGAACTGGGAGAGACCAAACTAAACCAGTACAAATACTGAATATTCTTCTGCCAGTCTGGCACATTGAGCCAACTCATTGCGGGGCCAGATGGACACAATTGCTGGTGCACGGAAAGAGCAGGGCATCGCGGCAGGGCACAGCAAGGTAGGATAGCAGCACCCGCTTGGATTGCTTTAAACCCTCATGGACCCGTGTCCTGGATGGGGAGGTGGAAGAGGCAGCTGAGCGGGTCTAACAGATCGCTGCTACCAAAAGGGTCCTCACTCCCCCTCTCCATCAACCTTCACCGTGCACTTCTGCACAGCGTTCCTCAGGCCCTTCGTGAAGACGGTGCAATTCACCAACCCAGCAGAAAACTACCTCCATTTTTACCTATTCAGTTTTAGTCTGGATCAGCGAGTCAAACCAGCTCATTACAGATCCAGCCAGCACCAGAACCGGTGCAAGGGGTGAGGGAGCACACAGCCAGAAGCTGGGGGGTCGGACCTGCCCTTTCAGGGGTAATGATAAGTATTAGATCAGCTGAGCCATCTTCAGCCTTGCACGGGATGAACTGCAGCTCTCACAGCTCCATTACTTCACAGAAAAGTAACTTGGTCTGCAAATGCTTTTTTCTCCTTGTCTTTATTTGTGTGTTTACAAAGCCAATGCATCACGTTTGTACAGCACATATATAATAGACTAAGACAGAATGTGAACATACATTAAGCAAGTGCTCTATTTATCAGTATTAAATTTAACAGATCTTAGATTAAATACAACTTTTGCTGTTGAGTAAACAAAGATTAATATCAAATCCTGTCTGTGCTAGAGCAGGAGTGAGCAATATGTAATGTCTTAACTTGTAAGTATGCATCTTCAAAATGCAGAGTCAAGGCCAGAAGGAAAGGGAAAGGGGGCCGAATTCAAATCCCCTGAGGAAGCTGAGCATCCACCAAGGCTTGGCCAGGAGGCGGCTGGAGGACCTGCAAAGGAGCGAGACTTGATCTCAGAAGTGGCTTCTCAAAGAGACGTTAACAACGCCGGCAAAAACTGGCTCAGGAGGAACACTTCCATTTTCCAGATACCCCTCTTCAATTAAAGCTGAATTCTCAGGAAGAGAAAAACTTATCAAGCATTTAAATAGACATTTTTAATAGAGAAAGAAACTCTTACAATAACCAGTCAGGACATTCGCAGTGGTTGTCCTCCCATATTTGCTACTGTAGCTCCTACATGGGTGTTAGCAGCTCTGTACAACACCCTAGGTAGGAGGTGAGCTCATTCTTGATTTAACGGGCAAGAGACGAGCTGTGGACTCAGGCAGTCAAGCCCAAAGAGACAATTTTCAGCGTGGTGGACGGTAGGCTCTCCAACTTCCCTCTTCTTCACCCAGGAATAAGATACAGCATGCCTCAACCCTGACTCTGAGGTGGATGCTTTTCCCTCCTCCAGATTCAGGATTGCCTCATTTGTGCACATGACCTAATAAACATACTCTGATTTGTCTTGCTTTCACAAAAATTAGAAATACCCAATTGACCCACTTTGAAATCCCAGAATGAGTCACTTTTGTGCAAAAAATTCCCAAATCTTTGCTTTCTCCTATTGCTTCTGGTTTTCAGTTGGTCTTGCAAAGAAAGAGGACTGACTGTACTTGCTTATGGTCAAAATGGCATCAAGGCAGTTCTTCTTCTTTGCCCCGCACTGGTGGGCTCTCTCAGCAGCAGCACACTCACAGGATTCCAGCACCACCACATCAAAGTCCAACACTTGGCCCCTGTCAGCCTCAGATATAAGCCTAGACACCTACCACTCTTTATTTCATTATCTTTTTTTGTTTTGTCTTTCCAGTGTGACAGCAGTTTCATCTCTTTAAATATAAACATCCTCATCTTTAAATACCAACAGCCTCATCTGGTCTATCTGTAATTAAGCCATTACTAGAGTAGCTTACTTTCAGTTCACAAATGAGTATCATAGCTCAAGAAGTAAAAAAAAAAATTCCCACAAATTAATGTGTTGCTCTTTGCATTGACTTCATTTATTCCTGTTGTCTGGCCTTAAATAGGATTACGTCTTGAAAGGTCAGGGTACCCTGCAGATAAAATTTTTGATTGTCCAATACTGGAAGGGTTAGAAAATTGTAACCACATAGTCTGAAAAAGTAATTTACTACTTTACTTCAAGAATCGCCATCATTCAGTTCATAGACTCCTTAAGTCCACATTATCTAATGATTTATCCTCAGTCACACTTCTAGTATGGGAATGGAAACATTACATTTGGTCACAGTTTGTAAAACTGTTACAGTTAAGTCTAATCAGCTGTTTTCAACAATTCTAACTGCAGGAACATAAGGTACATCACAGCTATTCTTGATGCAGACAAACAGCTTTCCAAAGAGGAAATTTCATGTTCAGTACAGCCAAGTATGATGAATCCCACCCCCACCCACCCACCCTCCAATTTCTCTGACAAAACCACTGGAGCTGTTTGCACTCCACATTTCCAAAGCATCTTCTCAGTCGATGGTGCATTTCCATGAAGGACAAAGTTCTCCAAAAGCCTCTGGAAATGTACTTTGCAGAAAGATCAGAAAAGCCATCTTTGGTCTGTTTTTCCTCTTTGGATTTGACTGAGACGGGGGAACCTGGGCTGTACTGCCTTCCAGGTCGAGAAGGTACCTCTGCATTCAGCCACGGTGAAACAGGGCTTTGATGTGGATTTTTATTTTCATGAAATAAAAACTGCAGAGAAGATAATCCCAATTATTAAGGAGCTTCAGATATCTTAAAGAAACAAATGATATACCAAATACATTAATTTCTGAAGTGGTTGTCAGTAAAGAAACACAAGAAAGGACACTGGTGATCTGCTGAAGAGTCCCACACCTTGCCCTTCTCTAGAAGAACCCATCTCTAAGGTGACACAAAAATACACACCCAAGACTTTTTTTTTTTTTTTTTTTCCCTTTTCGTTGTAAAAATGATATATCTCAAAGTAATGGCTGAGGAGACAAACTGTACTTCTAGGCTGATACTGATCTTGGTGCATGTGCAAGCCCAGCCGCCCCCGGGGCTCGCTCCCCCAGCAAGGGACACAGCTGGGCTGGGGACATTCCTCCAGCCTGGCTGATGGCACCACCACTTAAAAGCACAATAAGAAAAATGGGCACTGAGGGCGGAGGGAGAGGCAAGCCACAGGGCCAAGTTTCACCTAAATCAGCATGATAATCACGTTTCTTCGCAGAACATTGTCCTTAACAGAGGTTGTTCTTCGCCTGATCCTTAATAAAGGGGATAATAGCTCGTGAGAACAACAGTCACAGGAGATATTTCTAGTCAGCTTTTGTTCTTGGACTTGGCCAGTTTATGTGCAGCCTAAGGGTATAAAGAGAGAGACTATGGAGGGGATTAACAGACTTTCTTTCCAGCAGGGCTCATGTGCCAAAGCGATGACTCTATTAGCATTGTTCCCCCTGAAAGGTTTGTTTCACTCAGAAACCAGCACAAAGGCACCAAACTCTTTCCTGAGGCCCCGTTTTCTCCTCCAAAGAGGAGCTGAGGCTTCAACTGCAGATCTAAATGCTTTGGAGTTTATCCTTCCACCTGGGACAACCCAACCAGGTTTTTCACCTCCCATGTGCAGACCATCATCAGGGAGAAGGTTTCTGTGCGGATTTTACCCCCCTACAAGCTCCACATCAGCAGAGTCACTTTTTTAACTCCAGCATTTGAACACTGAATATAACTTGATGAATAGGATGTTAGTGATGACTGTGGCCTTTCACTCGCCTGTGCTAAGGAGACAGCACACAAAACATCTCCTGGGTGCTGTCACCTCAACGGAATGTGGTAGAGGAGGGGGGGAACAGGGATTTAAATGCTAAGCCTCACCTCCCCAAGTTTCAGGGCTCCGGAGCATCGACATCTGTATCTGAGCAAGCCAGCCTAGGATCCCTTTGTAATTAACAGAGAAAAACTGGCATTTTTCAGGCATGAGCCTTCTGATCCCTCTGATTGGCACTGGGATGTGGTGAATCACCTGGAGGTAAACTGGCTCAGTTGTCTGCAGGTGATCAGGCAAGGTTGTATTTCTGCTTCTGTTTGCCATCACACACGGACAAGTCAATTTACTAAGCCGCCAGCTTCTCAGTTTTCTTTTTTTTTTTTTTTTTAAACACAATCTCCTCTTTGCAAAGCTTTTTAAAAATGAAGTGTTCCCTTTCTAGGGATAGATCTCACACACACACACAAACATCACGGAGAACACGGAGAGGCACAGCAGAAAGTGCGGTGATTTCCCATGGAGGGAACAGCTGGAAAAAGACAACAGGACCACATCCATCACCGGAGGAGCAGCAGGACCTCGCTCTGCACTAGGCACTTCGTAGGATCCACCAAAATGTCTGCACATGTGATTAATTACGATCACAAGTTTAAACAGCTCTTTGGACCAGCTCTAGGTTCCCAGCACACCAAAGGACGGAGCCCTCGCAGTCTATGGCTAACAGCGTTCCCACAGACGCATCATTAAACAATTTGAAAAATGGATCATTTTGAGTTTGACCATCCGTGTGGTGGGCAAGGTCTCTCTGGTGTGCCCTAATCAGCTGTATGATCCCGTCCGATTTGTGCCATGCTCAATTTAAGCAACTAGAAACAACAGTCTGCATGACAGGGTAATCATTCATCCCGGGTGCCTCGTGCAATGCCGGGATGAAGGCTGAGAGCCATCTAAACAGCTAAGTGTGAATTACTACACCATAACTCAAAGTCAGTGGTATCTTTCATTAATCATTTATAGAGCTCTGTATTATTAATATATGCAGAAGCAGCTGTCTCTCTCTCTGGTGGAATTTGCTTTTGTGAGCGATTTGGGGGAGACCAAGGAGATGAAGAAGCAGGAGCCCGGCGGAGCCTTCCCGAACGAGGAGGAGAGCTCCAGAAGTAGGTCACGAAACCTCTCGGTAGGTAGATGGGTCCTTCCCTCACTAGGCTATTTTTAAGCACACAGGACCAGATCCTTAGCTGCTATAAAGGAGTTTGGTCCCACTGACTCCAGTGCAGCCAGACATGTTGACACTCCTTGAAAATCTGGCCCGTGATTAGTGAAGTATAAAGAAATACCCCCCGACACACCCCAGTTACAAGCCCCAAAGCTATACCGAGTGTGCAGTAACACCAAGCAGGACATGGAACGCACTGCAATAACAGTAAAACTTGAATGTTCCTCAAGACGTGGGGCCAAAGTGCTTTTACTGCTTCATGATGAATACATTACAGAGATGAAGCTGTCTCTATGTATTTATAAAACAGATATTGCCTTCTTAGTCACTGGTCCGTGTCCTTTGCTTACCAACACATTAGAGCTGCCCTCCAGGACTTCTTCCACTTGAGGACTGAATCTCTGAACCACTCTGGAAAATTAAAAAGCACCCTTGGTTTTACAGAAATCAGCTCCTCCTATTTAAACACCTAACTAATTTCATGGCAAGCATTTCCCAGCATTTTTTTCTTTTCAATCTATCTACAGGCTTGCTGTCTGCAGCGCTTTCCGATACAGCAAGACCAGCTTGTTTAATCTGCTAACATTTGTACATCAATTGCTCCGTGAAAAGGCAACTTTAAGGAATGAACTATCTATCTCTTAGCTATCTTTAAAATTAAGTAAAAAACCTTTTTTTTTTTTTCACTAGAACTGAATGGGAAATATTTTCCCTCCCCAAAGAGTTTCTAAGAGTCCAAACTGTTTTATATTCCACAACCCAAGGCAAACGCAAGACCTTGGGAATTTTTCCACAAACAGCTTTAAAAGCCCAGAAAAGGCTGGAGTAAAGCATTTTCACCTGGGATTTGGGGAATGCAGACTGAGGTCCCTATGCCAATGCCTAATTATCTAAAATGATAGTATAAAATGATTTCAGTAGAAGAAACTCAGAGAGTGCTTCCCAGCTAACTCTTATCCCAGCTGACTTATCCCAGCTACCCTGCAGTATTTGGGTGCACTCCTGCCAAGTTTGAAGCCAGGGAAGTCTGATTTGAGTCAAAGCCTTCAGCATCCCGGGATGGGCCCCGGTTACTCACCCGTGGTGGGAGGAAGAGGAGGAATGTTCCTCCCTGCTCCTCTTTTCCTTCCTTCTCCTCCTCCTCTTTCCTCCCAGCTTGGACCAGAAACACCATACTTTAGCCAAGAACATTTCTGCATGGATTTGTGTGTGTTAATAGAAAAAATAACTATATTTTGCATTAACAGATTCGCTTTAGATTAATCAGCTTAGCCATGACAAAAAAAAGAGTGAAAGATCTTTACTCCACAGAAAGTGTGCGAATGAGCAAAAATACATATATATGTTCATATTGATCTATAGATCTCACAGTGTGAAAATTAACATAATTCTACAAAGCCCTAAGACCAAAGTACTGCTGCTAAAATACATCCAATTCCATAACATAGAGTAGGTAACGCCAGAGGCCTAACTTTTCCTAGCTTTGTCATGCGATTTGACTGAAATAAAAAAATCCAGATTTTATGTGACCCTTTCCCATTAGTGACATTAATATATGCTTTGAGGCCATTTATAGTCTAAAAGCTGATACCAGCTAGGACTGAAAATTTTAGTTGTCAAACAGAGTTGATTTTAAGATTGTTTTTGTTTCGCTTTTAGGCTGATTTTCACTGCTGTGCATCTGTCAAGAAGTGTGTTTGGTTTTCATCCTTGTTGGGAGTTTTGATGAAAACCTGATCGGTGCTTTATATGTTTATTTTAACTTGTAGAAGGGTGGGAAAAGTTCCATTGCTTTTGTATCAATCAGTAAAAAAGCTACATAGATGCTAGGTGGTTTTTAAGATTCACATTTGTAAATTTGGGTGTTAGAAGAATTTTTAGTTGAGACATGTGAGTGCTTTTGGATCTGGATCTTAGGTATGTACCAAATGCGACTGAGCAAATTTTCAGGGTTGTAAATTAGGAAAGAGCACAATACAGAAAGAATCTTGCAATTTAAAAAAAAAACTTGGATATTTACATCAGTTACAAAGGTATGCAATATTTTCTGATATATAGTTTACATTTGTTGCTGCTGTTTTAGCTTAGAAATAAAACGAGACGCATGGTACTGCATGAAATGAAGTACTGATTTGCATTGCTTTTTAAAGACCGGATTTATTTTAAAACCTGTTTTCTTCACCGTAACACCAGAGTAGTTTTACTAATAGTAGCACAAGCATTCCCACCGCTTTGGGAAGCCTCAGGGCAAAGCGTAGTCCCGCCATGGGGACGAGCAGTATGGGTGCCAGCTCCCACTCCTCCCGAAGGCGCACTGCGGAGGGGCTTGGGATCAGCGCTTCAGCTTGCGTTTTTAAATGATGAAAAGCAGAAGGGGAGTGCTCCAGGATTTTATTTCCAGGAGATACAGACACAAGAAGTCAAGCTTTTAATTTCTTCCTTTTGGTTTTTGGTTTTTTGGTTTTTTTTTTTTATTTTTTATTTTTTTTTAACAAACTTAAGACCCCATCCTTCAAACTTATCCTCACCAGCTTATGGCCAGCATGGGTTCATATGCGGGACCAGAGCCACAAGAAGTCCCAGTGCTGGAATTCACCCCTTGGCCACTGCTTTTCCCTGCTCCCACGTACCTGCAGCACCCCGAGCTGTGTCCGAAGGCTTGGTCCAGTCCCGAGGGCCATGGTCGCAAGCTGGTTTTCTAGCAACACGCTGTGCTGCTAACAGGACCCGCTCTCTGGGAAGATTTTCAATCGTCCGGGATACAGCTGACTGGGAATTTTTCAACACCACCTATTTTTCTTCAGGAAAAAATACCAGTTCGTCAAAAGGGAAACCTCAAGGAGAAATATGGTAGTGGGAACAGACTGGAAAAAGGAAAAAAAAAAAACAACCAACTTTTTTCTCTTGAGAAGGTGGGATTTCTGCTGAAGTCCCAAGAGACAGACGGCCCTGGCCCCGCACGCAACCCCCTCATCCCCGAGGCCTTCGCCGAGCCGTGCAATGGCCCCACCACCTCACCCACCCTCTGCTTGGATTCGAAATAAACGGCAAAACCAAAAAACAGGAGTAAAGAGTGGATAACCCCACTTGATTTCCAGGGGTGGCTGCAAGCCCTTGGGTCTGACCCAGCTCACCAGAGGCGTTTTGGGGGGGGTTCGGTTGTGGAAAAGTCCCCTACAGCATCCAAGGTGCCACTTGCACGTAACGCGCGACACGTGTGGCACACGTGTCTCTTGTCTGTGCGGTAACGAATAAGAAGATTTTAAAGGGACTTACTCTAAGCTATGTGACTCACCCGGAGCCGAGCGCTGCCGTCTTTTTTTCCAAACTCAAAACCAGGAGCTGATGAGAGACGTGGTTGCTCTTTCACACCTTTGTGATCTATTTCTTCAGAAACATCTCTCTAGGACTAGTAAATGGTAACTTAATGGGCTGTTTCCTCCAATATCCACCTTTTACTGGCTAAATGCAATGCAATTTACCTGTCTGATGGATTAGGAGAGCGATTCCTCCTCGTGTAAGGTAAAGCCCGTAACTCACATACCACTCTGCTCTTCATCTAAAGGTGCAGTATGGAGTTTCACTGTGCTTTCAAAAGACAGGGTGAACAGGAGCAGGGCAGCAACTGAATTATTTTTTCTGTACTCATTTATCTATCGTGCTTCTGATTTTACGTTGCTTCCTTTTTAGTGCATTCAGCCCCCCCTCAGCTCTCGATCCTTCCTCCCTTTAGCTGAAGTGAAAGGCAGCTTTAATAAAATTCAGAATTGCCTATGCTATAGGTAGAGGCAAACCTGTCGCCAACCATCACCGCGTTCCTAAATGACGCAGCATTAATGACGGTGGGGCAGGTCCTGCTGACGGCCGGTCCCCAGGGGTACGTGAGAAAAGCCAAGACCCCCCCCCCGGCACCGGAGACCCCACCACTGCTATTAATAGTGAGCAGACACACTTCAGCAATCCAGCCCCATCGTCCAACAAGCTGCAAGTCTCAGAGTTGCCCATAAAAGCATTCGCAAAGGCAATAATGAAGTTATTTAAGCAGCTTGTTTCTGCCCTCTGGGAGAGAGGCCGTTATGATGTGATCTAATACAGGGTCTATTTCTAAAATGCAGCGTGTGTTGAAAATAGGCTGCAAAATAATGCTGTTAGTGAAGGTATTAAAGATAAACAGTTATTAGCAACAGTCTTTCAGCTGACTACTAAACTGTATGGAGTGGAATAAAGATGAGGGCATTTCACAACTGAGGCAGCACGAGTTACATTATAAATTTCAATATGCTGCCGTGCTACATGAGTTACGTTAAACTATTTTTCCTATATTTGAACTTATCAGCTGGTCCTTCTTTCTTTAAACAGGACATTCTCCCATGCAAAATCATTAAAAGCCTATTAACGTGAAAAGGCAACCTACTTTGAATGTTAATAAAATACAAATACAGATTGTTACACTTGTCTTCCTTCTTTTTGTTTTGGCCAGACACATTTCTAGAGATTGGCTGGTATGGCAGGAGTGGTAAATAGCCGCCCTCCTCACTTGCAGCAATGCAGGGCAGTTTTCTAATTCCATTATAAAAATAATTTGCCAGATATCTTTATAAATTAACTTTTGCATTCATATTCTGAAGAGTGGCGTAGGAATCTTTCAAGTTGGGAAAATCTCACAAGATAGGAAGATGATTATGCTATGTTTTCTATCATTTTCCTGCTGAAGACCACTTGAGAAAATTTTGCTCAGTCTAAAAGCAAGTGACTTCTATTCTAGAAAAGAACAAATATATGACACCAGCTTAACAGATGTGGTTAGGATGGAAAAGCTTACATATTCTTAATTATTGCTTTTAAAAAATATATATATACACAAACACTAAATTTTGGAAGTTCACCTGAAAAAATATTGCAATTGTTGCATGGCAGTATTACTTTTAGACTTGACTTTGCAAATGATCTTTCACTTCTTCACATACATTAAAATAAAAAAACCCTAGCAACCTGATATCTGGGGCCTAAATAAGCATTCCTGCACTCAGTCATCAGAACGCTCATCCTATGTATTTTAGGGGACACAAACCTGGTTTTTTTTGTCTGGGTGTTAGAAAGGCAATTCCTTTACATAGTCTTCTATTCTACGATTGTTTTTGTCTACATATATACTCCATTTTCATGGGAGCATCCCAAAGCCACCCAACCCCCCCTAAACTGAGATCTGTAGGACTGCCTAAATTCCTTAGATAAACTCACCTAAGTCAGGTTAACATGTACAAAGGCCTCTGAGAACACAAAGAGGGGCAGTCACAGAGGGCTATCAGATAAAGCATCCCAGCATCTACTTTACAGCTGCTGTCTCTCCCCATATCTCCTCTAACCACTGTACAAACCACTGCAAGTGAAACGACATTAATTGGGTCAGAAAAACGAGAAGAAAAATAGAAGAGAAATATAGCAAAATAATATAGTAAAGGGAATTTAAAAAATAATGAAAGGAGACGTGTCTGCAGAGCGCATCCCATCCAGCTCCAGCTGCTTCGCTTTGGACTTGGGGGGGTGCTCCAGTTTTTGCAGGGAGCTCACCTGCAGCCTCAGCCATCGCTGGAGTCAGCCTTTTGATATTAAGAGTAAAGATTCTCTCCAGGAGGAAAAAAAGGAGTCCCTTACACACCTACATTCTGTTCTTTTGGGGGTGGAGGTTGTTGATACCATGTTTGAAGTGATAAGCATCGTAAAGCTCTGTGTCTAGGGCTCTGTGCTACATACTTAAGCCAAAAATAATTTTAAAGACCTAATCAGAGAAGGCTGTATAACATCAGCTAGGCAGTGGCAGAGGGTAGGCTGGTAGGTTTTTTTCTTCCCATGAATGCTCACCAAATTTGAGTTTGTGTCGAAAACTAAATGGTACTTCAAAACACAGGAGATGTAAGAATAAAATTCCCATTAGCAGCTGTTAACAAGAACGATCAGTGTAAACCCCTTCGTATTAAGACAAGAATAAACTCCTGGAATTCGAGGACTCGCTAAGGAAGAAAGAGAAGTTAGAAAGAAAAGCCCCAGAGACTCAGATCTCCCAGAAGGATGTGAGCAGCGATCCACTGCCGTCCCCAGGGCTGGGTCCCTGCGAGTGGATCCCGATGCCCCGGCACCTGCCTTGGCCCTTCCCGTTTTCCAAATGACCAGCCAGAGTACCCAGCCTAGGCACGAAAGATGCATTTTTTTACTATTTCTGGGGCTTGCCAGGTTACAAACCCAGGTCTGCTGTGAGCGAACCGGCGAGGACATGGCACTCTCCATCCCTGCTGCTACTGAAGCTGTGCAGCAAAAAATGAAAAATTCATAGGATGAAGTACACTGACACAAAATTGAATTTACTGGGAAAGGCCAGCGCTGTCATTGACTACTTAGGGAACTCGTTTGAGTGAGTCCTCAGAGATTGTTACGATGGTTGTTTCCTACGAAACACAGAGGCACGAGGTGGCGTGTTTTTAGGACTTGGTCTCATGATATCTCACCACCGCGCCCAGAGTTACCAAACACCAAATGAACCGTGGTAACGGATTACGTGTTTCTGCTGCCAGTCTACTGCAAACGCTTGAGAAACCACATTCGATCTGACCCACTTTCACCCATCCGTCTGTGAGATCCCGCTTTCCGCGCTGACCACGGGCAGCGTACCCGTGCTAGGTCGACAATCGCAGCCCGGCTGATGCAGGATAACGGCTTGACTCAGGCAGATAATTCCCCAGTGTGGCTGAAGCCTCAGACACCTCAGCCTTAGTGGGCATGGTTAATGGTTGGACTCGATGATCCTGAAGGTCTTTTCCAACCTAAATGTTTCTGTGATTCTATGATTCCCTGGGAACCATGCTCGCTGCCCGTCCCTCCGCATCCCCTCTCCCATCCATCCGTCCAGGGCACCGCGCATCCCGCAGGAGCAGCCAGGCGTCTTCCCACATGCTGGAGCGGGCTCTCGGTAAGTGAGAGGCAATTAAGGGAAATTAACTTTTCCTTCAGCAGTGAAAGCAGAGGAGGGCAGGTCTCCTGTTTCCCAGCTGCATGTTGTAAACCTGTAGTGTGAAACAGGGTACTCTAAAAGCAGGAATGAGTCCAAACTTCGTTCTTGGAGAGCAAGCAGTGCCAACAGAGCAAGAGATTCTTAATCAGTTCATCAATTATCAAACTGTTCATCCAAATAAAAGCAACTTACTGTATAATATTGAAACACTGACACAGAAACAATAGCCTAGATGTCTGCCAGCCCGGGTGAGTACAGTCAGCCTGCTCTGGGCTGTGTGTGCTCCTTTGGGATTAATGCGTATTTTAAACAGGAGGACTGGACTAGTTGCAGCTGGGAAAGCTGCATCGCACAATGCCATATCACCTACCTGCTTAGCAAAGTGGTTGTAGAAGACTGATATCTAAAAGTTTTTAAATTATCTCAAGCAGAAAACAAAAAACCAACCCCCAAACACTAAGCTGGGTGTCTTGCAACTAAAAGCAGTACCCAGTCATCACTCGCTTCAGTTGCAATCAGCCAGTTCAGGTCACCATCCCAGCAGATGACTATTCCTGGTTTTTGTTGTGTTAGGTTTTTGCCCACGTGGTGAGTCACATCAGCTCAACAGAGCCCAAGGCAAACACCAGCGGTAGGCAAGAGGTGGAGGTGGGAATGGCAGGGTGCGAAGCACCCGTTTCATTTAGTGAAAGCAATGAGCTGCTAGAAAAGCTCAATATATGTCATGTAATTTTAGCCTATTTCCATTTATGGCTTTCAAACTTTGATGACTTTAGGCCCAAACTGATCCAAAAAGGTACTAGGTGGTCGTCTCCACCATAGGAATGAGATGTAACTAAGAAAGGATGGAGTTTGAAACAGCACAGGAGGACCCGTTTGAAAAGCACTGACCCCTCTCTAAAACAAAATCATTTGCAAAAACTTCTCTTCTGGACAACACATAGCTGCTTTTGGAGTCAAAGTAGGAGCTATTTCCCTATTGGGGAAGAAATGAATTGTTATGGATTCAGGGTAATTGCTGTAAGCTGTTGAAAACAGGCTAGCATACCTGTTAGTAACCAGGGGAGGATTTACAGCAAGAGGCTGGGAGGGCAGTAGCCCTTTAATTACCAGCACCCACCGGTGCACCCATTGTGGCTCATGGGATGCAGAAACCAGCGTGCAGCCTCCCCCGGTGTGCACAGCTGCACCCAGCTTTACCAGCAACTCTTATAACCCGGGAAAGTCTTCTTACAAAGCACAATCCCTTCAAACATTACTTATTGCCTGGCCCAGTGGATGTTTGTGTATTATATGGAAAAGTATCCCCCTTCCCTCTGGCTTGGAATATTCTCTGACTGCCCCTATTTTCACGGGTGGGAAGCAGGGACGACAGCTGCCCCTGCCCTACCTTCCCTATATTAATGGTTTGCAGCCTTTTTACCCCCAAAAAGCAAAAGAGGCACAGGGCAGAGAGCCTGACTGCAGCCAACTGGCAGGGAGAGGCAGGTAACGACAGCTTAATTTGATTACATTGTCATGGACCTCTAAAGGTCCTTTAGCGGATCACAAGGGGTGTGCGGATGAGTCCTTCTAGACTATTTATTATTTCGTCTCCTTTTTTATGTCTCCTTTTTATTTGTCTCATCTCTAAGGGAAACAACTCCAACCTTATCAATCTCCCTTGATATGAGAGGTTTCCTTTGCTCCAATCATGTTTGTCACCCTTCCCTGAACCCTTTTTAATTCTCTTGTTATTACTTTGAACAAAGATGGATGGAACAGCAGAAGCAGAAGCAGTTCTCCAGCCGCAAGACGTGCGAACTGCAGAAAAACAGGTCAAGGCTAGACTGAACTCTGGAGCAGCTCTAGCGAGGTCAGGAGAGTTACGTCAGGAATGAGTGTATTCTTCTTCAGTTAAGTTTCTTGCCAACTTCACTTTCCTTAGTATTGCTTAGGCTGTGAAAAGAGACTGTTGCTGACAACAGGTTCGCCATAGTGCATGCAACTGAAGTCACGTCAAACATATTTTAGCTGGAAATATGGATACACGCAAGCTGTCCTGAGCGTTTTAGCAAAATCGTGCCTGAACCTGTCTGTACAGCATTGCAACACCTGCCCAGAGAAATGATCTGGCCATCTCAGACTCCTGTTCGGATCACTGCCAAAAGAAAGGGACAAGAAACCCACTACCAATTAATTAGGGGCCTGCCTTTTGTTCCCACGGCTTGTGTCATCCTGTGCGGTCTAACAGGGTTTAGATCTTCTCATTCTCCATACAGAGACATTTCCTTGTTTTTATTTTTACTAAATCCTTCATTTTGATGCATCAATCAATGCCATAAATTAATAATAGGCCACTCAGGATATGGTGCTTTTCACTCCCATTTAAAATTGCGGTGTTTTGGCATTATGCTCAAGAATAAATAGGAGACCTTGATTTTCTGTAACATTTATTATTTTGTGCATCTTCCACTCCATATTGACTCTATTCATACATTTACTTTCTTATCTGCTTTCTGAATCGAGCAGCTGTGGTCCCCCCGTCTCTCTTTATACAGAATTATTTCCAGGCTTTTAGTTGATGCCTCTTGGTGTCGCAAGACTCTGCTTTGTCCGATGACTCTGTAACGTAAAGGAAACCTGATGCAATAGAACCAACCTCTCATTAAGTCTAATAATGAGTTATCTTTGTGTATATTCTTGAGCTTTAATGACTGTCAATCAGGCATACCAATTTGGACCAGTATCTTGAGTGGTACCATCCTTCCTACCACCCCATGGCCCTTGCAGTGCTTGATCTAATCCCATGGCAGCTGACAGCAGCTCTTCCAGCCCTTCTCAGCTCCTGGGGCTCTTTTCTTTTCATCCATCAGTTTAAGGGCACCGTAGAAAAAAAGTAGGATGGAGGCACAATCAGATGAAGTGAACTGAGCTGAACCACATAAGAGGGCAGTGCTGGAATAACCCATCACTGGGCTATCTCACACCAAAACACCTTCACGGCCCAGGCCTGCAAGATCTTCCCTCAGGCAGATGTTTTTGACTTGGCAGCGACTATAATTGCTTCCCGTATTAAGGATGCATGGTGCAATATGGTGATTTGTATTCTGAAGATGTCGGCAGAGTTGGTATTAAAAGAGAAGTAACCAGCAAAAGCCAACAGAGGTCTAGCGATATGTGTG
Organism: Buteo buteo; assembly: GCF_964188355.1. Lineage (NCBI taxonomy): Eukaryota > Metazoa > Chordata > Aves > Accipitriformes > Accipitridae > Buteo > Buteo buteo. The sequence goes on along the minus strand of NC_134198.1, from coordinate 3,215,630 downwards.
TTAGTGCCGAGCTCGGAAAAGTTTCCAGGATCTTGAATTTCTCCATCAAGAACCAAAACAAAAGGCTGCCAGTAGCCCAGTTTCATGCAAGTGATGCAGGTTTTGTCAACCCTTGCAGTCAGCCTCCTCTCCAGCTGTAACCACAGCCACCGTCCAAGCACCGGCCCCTTCTCCGACCCGCACCAGAGCACCCCTATCCTTCCCCACCACGGAGCTGGCCCCGGGAGCTGACCTCCTTCTCTACCAAGGCAGAGAGAAAGGGCTGCAGAGACACAACCTGCCGGTTCCCAGCTGGACTCTGCTGAACAAGAGCGTGTCACAGATCTCTGTAAGATTTGCAGTCATACCCAGCCAAAAGGGATATTCATGAATTCTCACTTTCAATCCCATTCCATTTAAAAAATGCTGTCCCCTTGAGATTTTTTTTCAGCACTTGCAAACCTGCCAGGTTTTTTAACATATAAATAGGAACATTTAGTAAGAAAACAGGGACATGATTCTAACTCTATCAAAATACATCTGATAGAAAGAGCTTTTAGGAGAAAAAGAATTGAAAAGATTCACTGCTTTTAAAGAACGGTTAAAACCCATCTTTCATTACAGCAAGACCTAGGAGGAATGGCTTTGATCCCTCAATATTATCGGAGCAAAGGCAGTTAATACCTTCTTCTAGAGTAGCAGCATTAGCTTTTGTACAGAATTCTTTAAATGACTTCCAGGGCCATTAAAGTCAATTGTAAAATACCACTGCGTTTACCTAACCAGAATTTCCCCAGCAGATCAGTCCACAAAAGGCTTTAGATGTTGCAATATCAAGTGTTGCAATTCTGAACTTTCGGCACTTTCGGACAGCTTCATCCCACTAACTTTGGGAACCTTAGCCGGGAACAAAAAACTTGCTGAGCTCCTCTGAAGTCAATGGAGAACTCCAGGCAATAATTTAGGCTGACTGTTACATGGGATGAATCCAAGATCTTGGCTCCCCCCAGAAATAACCAGCCCTGCGTTATGTCCCTAGTCTCCCGGTTGAATACGTGGAGACATCCGCATATTCCAAATGGGATCTAGGAAAGCCACCAGAAGGACTGTGAACCCTCTCCCCTAGCTGGCACTAAGGGGCTGGGGGTGAAAGCCTCTTCTCCCTCAGCCCCAGGAACCTGCTGATGTGACCTTCTCCCTTTCCCTGCTTTCTAGGAGCAGCGAGGACACCCATCCAGGTCTGTGGGAGCCTTGGCCACTCTTCTCTGGCCAAGGCAATTTTAACCAAGCTCTTGTTGTGGCCATCGGCATATAACTGGATGGCGCTCTCCCAGTTTCTCCCGGTAAATTGTTCAAGTTTTTATGAGATGATTACATGTCTTTTGGGTTAGCAAGCCAGAAAATTACTCTCTAATCTAGTCACCTGGAGGAGGAGTGGAAGAGGACTGCATTCCAGTTTCTGCTCTCATGATTATTCAGTTATTTGACATGAACCATTGATTGGAGAGAAAATCAAAACCTTGATCTGATAGAAGAAACGACCATGTTTAGTGGATATCCGAGAATACCTAGGTACTCTCAGCAATAAGATCGTGTTAGTCATGTTCCCAACCTATCATTCAAGAAATTAAGGACATTACTGGCAGAAATGTAGGTGCGTAGAGACTTAAGATCCTGCCAGGATCAGCAGACAAGATTTTAAGTATTTATTTATGGTTTGACATCCCCATATGCATGTAGGATGTGCTAGAGATACTACTGCTTCCAGCTTTCTCTACAACATGAATCTTACAGGGAAGTCCAATGACTGCAAACAAAGACGACACCCTGGACTCATTTAGTCTTGTTCCCTCTCCCACATGTAGATGGAGGCATACATGTAGCACACTGCCATTAATAATTCAAAATGATATAAATATGTCATTTTTGAATGACACAAGGAATGAGTTGACCTGCTATCTACATACCACTCACCATGGAATACTGGCACAGAGTGTTTGCCAAATAAGATAAATATATAGGGTTTTACCTAGTGGTCTGAGGAATAAAGTTCACAACGGGCAGACCTGTTTTAAAAACATAAATACACTACTAGGAGACAACCACTGAAGGGAATGGAAAGTCATTTTAAGCAAGGAAGCAGCCTGAGGAAAATGAAATGAAAATGAAACATTAACATAAAACAATGAAAAAAAAAATTGGGCAGGATAAAAAAAACAAACCAAGAACACAGAAAATAGAAAAATTGTAGAAAAGAAGAAGAGCCATCAAGGTAATCAGCTGACAAAAGTCTCTGAAAAGCATTTTCATGCATTTGTGCACTGGAAAAGAATAGTCTTCTATTCATTTACATGTACTGTTTGGTGTGGGGGGGGTTCTGATTGCAAAGCACTACAAAATGCTTTTGTGCAATATATTCCTTATTTTATAAAGCTCTCATAGAAACTACACACATACTTAATATGTATATAAACATATTTTATAATAAGATAACTCATTGCTTAACTTCACAGTGAAAATGAAAATTATCTGGCTTTCAATAATGAAGAAGAGAATCAGATTCAGGTTAATGAGAAGATTTGTCTGATTAACCTTCTCCACAGTCAATGACTTGTAATGGTCCATCAGTCATCCATGCCTAAGTAGTGTTGCCAAATGAATTCAGTCCATGGCCAAACGTATTTTTAGAAACAATCATAGGCCACTAAATAAAATCTGGAAACACGTGTTAGTCAATGAACATCAGGAAATCCATACTTAGAGCATTCAAACACCTAACGATGCACTCTGCATGACCAAATTATTAGAGTTTACAGTCTCACTGGTATTATATACCCAGGTGAGAATTGAATCCTAGGAGGAAAAAGGGTCACAAGCAATAAAAAATCCCCAGAGATTTTGACTTTTTAATAAAAATGATTCTGCATAGTAGTGACTGAAAGATAACAGTGCTTAGCAATTGGAAAATGACATTCCTGTATGTAAAATTAGTTGTTGGTCTTAATCCAGTTACCAGCAGTGAGAAGGTAGCTGTATTATTAAACCTTCTTCTGCTCTGATGGAACAAGGGCTGGAGTTTGAGAAGCCAAAATAAGGAGGTAAGATAGACTTCATTCCCTCTATTAATGCTGTGGTTAAATCATCCCCATAGAACAGTGTGGGGAAATTCCCTTTTCCACTGCCTTTCCAGTATCTGTTACAGAGATAAATACAAGTGTCCTTTTCCTGCCGTTTTTATTTTTTCTTTAAAAAATAAAAACAAAACCAAAACCACAATGTGCAGGCGGAACCCAGGTGTTGGTCTATAGTCTTTCAGGTACTCAAAGGGGTCATTTGGGGAAAAGGCATGTGAAACCCTTTAGGATTTTTGTTGCCATGCTTGAGGCCATAAATCAGGCACTAGCTGCCAGAAGTTAAGAATTGTTCCCATGGGTGGTTTACTACATAATATTTTCATAGGGTTTGTTGAACCTTTCTTTGAAACATACGGTATTGGCCACTGTGCAAGAAATGTTAATGGACTCGTCAGACTAGTGGTCTGTTAAAACACAGCAATTCTTCTGTTCCTGTGATAATTAATAGAGCAAGGACAACAATTCATTGCCAGCAATTTATTGGATGACCGTTGTTTTTTTCTCTTTATGAACTGTCACAGACAAAGGTCCAAAATTTCAAATATGGCTATTATTCCAAACTAGCTGTGATTCCCTCTATAAAAACCTTCCAGAGATTAGAGGGTTCATTAAGATCAAAAATTTGAGAGTGTGGACTGCATTAGTAGGCTATATGGGTTTTTTTCAGGCTTTAGTCAGGCTCATACCTGCAAATAAATATCCAAGCATAAATTGAAAACATTGAACATTACAAATGAATACATGATGAAAAACTACCTTTTGAAGCAAAGAACATATATGCTGCCTTTGGTGCACACTTGTGACACAAAGCTGCAAAAGACCAAGTGCTTATAAAACCAAATCATAGTATGTGTTGAATTTCAAGTACCAGATACTCAGCCCTCAGAGCTTTTTTTTGCCAAATTCTGTCTTTTCTACACGCCTAGCCAAAGGATGGACCCTGCCTCTCACCTTGCATCGCTGTGCTCTCTCAGGGCAGAATTTGGCCTTTGGTGTCAGGGATATACCTACCGCCCCATGGGTCTACCAGCTGTACTGAGGGAAGCATCTGGCCAGCAACTCGGTTCTTCAGCACCACTTTCTTAATTATGTTTTGCTAATTATGTTATTGCCCTTCCTCTGAGGAAGTTCCTCTCTTGTGAGAACAGTATTAACTCAATTAATTTAAAAATGGAGGGTGTTTCTTCTTTTTTTTAACGGAGCAGAGAACATTCTAAAAATGGCATGGAAAGGAAGGGTACCAGAGCACAAATACCTCTGCTGCCTACATTTGGCCATCTCAGACTAATGGAAATTATTCTCTTTCTCTTTACCAAAACTATAGATTGTGAGCAGAAATGGGCAAAATACCTCTTTGCTGTAATAATCAGGAAATAATATGTGCCTAATGTAGCTCATTGCTTCACCTAATCTAATCCTCTATAAACAGAATATTGTTCTTTTACAACATAAAAAGAAAGAAAAAATATTTGATCGATAAAAACAACATACAGGACAAATGGCTAGGAGGTCAGTAAAGAATATGGTCTGATAAGCAAAAGGTGAAATCATAAGGAGGCAGGTCAGGAAAACATTTTGAGAGACAACTGGCTAAAGGAATCCAAAGCAGCAGTCAAACCTGCGAGCTGGCAGTCTGTCGGGTAATCAATAAGGCCCACGGGGCTTCCAGAAAGAGAAAAGCTAAGTGGAGTCGGTAACCACGAAAGATCTCGGGGAGATTCCCATTGCATGGGCTTTCCTGGTGAGAACAAATAAGAGCAGCTCAAATCTAGTAGGGGAAGATTTAGGATGGATCAATAAAATGGGCAGTAATGAATCAGCAGGACTGTATCGTATTTCCCCAGGACTGTAAAAGAACTGCTAACTGCAGCACACAACCCCTTGCTTAAAAGCTCCTAAGGGAATAAAGAGGCAGATGTGATCCCAGTTTTGGAAAAGAAAATTAGAAAAGGTCCAGAGATCTACAGACTTGTAATTCTGACTTGGGACCACTGGCCTGGGAAACTTATGATAAAGCGTAGAACTAAGAGACACTGGGAAAACACGATACAATTGGAAAAAAAATACTATGACTTCTGTAGGGAGGAAAATCTCACTGATAAATCCACTGAGCTCCTTGGAAAGAGTCAGTGAAAGCACAGACTGCGGTGGTGCTGTCAATGCAGCATACTTGTGTTTCCAAAAAGGTTTTGACAAGGTCCCTCCCAAAAGGTTTTTAAATAAATAAAGCTCTTGTAGTAAAAAAGAAAGGGTAGGAACTAAAGGTCTTTTTTTTTAAAAAAGGGAGATTTCCAGAGGAGTCCCAACAGCATCTGTGAAGCTGTGTTCTCCATTTACCCATAAATCATCTGAGAAAAGTGAAAAGCAGTGTGGCGGAGTTTGTTGATGACACAAAATAGTTCAGGGCAATATAAACAAAAGCCGTCTGCGGTGTGACAGAGACAGCTCGCCATAGGACACACGTGGGATTCATCTTACCTAACCACGGACATCTACAACATAGCTGTTAGAGAAACCGAGAGTCACCTGAGGCTCCTTTCGTACTCCGTGGAGAGAAACAGGCACTTTTAAGGCTCGATTCCCCTGGTCTGTTTGGGATATATACATTAGAATCGGGGGAATCACCGCCCTAGAGATGCCTCTTTCTCTCTGCCGCCTGTAACGGGAGCACACATTTAGTGTGATGAACACGCTCTGAGTATGCAGGCAGTAAGATAACAGACAAAATTCAATGTCAATAAATGTAAAGTAATGAATATGGAGGGAAACAACCTTAACTAGACATATATAACTTAATGGATTTTAAATTGGCTATTACCGTTCGGGAAAGAGAACTAGGAGTCGCTGCTGGTAGGTCTGTGGGAAGCTCTCAGTTCACTGTTAACAGCGGTCACAAAGACACACGGGTTTTTGTCAAGTGTCGGAGATTTGGGGACTCCAGCTGCAGAATAACACAGGTGCAATTTAGAACAGGTCAGACTGGGAGCTTTATTAACCATGATCACAGGGAGAGAACATTTGGACAGCATCGCCCTCTCTGCTCCCCCGTGCTCTGCCAAAGTGATTGCAGAGACCCAGCCTACGGACTGTGTCAGCATATAGGAAAGAAAAAAAATAAAAGAAACCAAAAACCAGAAATGAAATGATGGCATTGTGTAGATGGTGTGAATTTACCCTGTCTTACTGCTGATGGTTCAGGTTCTATTTGAAAAAAATCATTGTAGAAATAGTACAGGTGTAGGAGAAAGACAAGGGGGACGGTCCACAGGTTGGAACACCTTCTGAATGGGGAAAAATTAAATCAGCAGGACTCGTTATGTGGAAAAGAGACATTTAATGTCAATAAAACCAGGAGTGGTGTGGAGAAGATGCTTGCTTACTCACTCTTTGTTGTAATTCTACCAACATGAATGGAAGGAAGAAAATGTAAGTCTCAGAACTAGCTTGTCATCACTGGCATTTTGACAACAGCATCGGTCTGAACCTGAAGGAGTGAAAGCCGTGAACCACCGTACTGTCCTGGAGCCAGCTCCCGGGAGGTGCTGTGTGGGTGGGAACAGCAGAAGGAAGATGTTCCAGGGCAACCTTTAGGGGAAACGGCAGAGGAGAAAACAAAGAAAAAGCTGAAAGAAGGGTCATCGCACCCCATGCAACTGGAGAGGCAGGGGACTGCCGAGAGTGAAGGATTCTGAGAGCTGGAGAAACCCTGTGCGTAATGGAAGATAAGTCAAATAAACATGTGGTTTCTTAAACCTTTCTTAATCCTCTAACAGCATAGTGTCTAAGTAGAAAGACAGCATACTTGCTGTGAATCCCAAGGAAGCATGTTCCCTTGCTGTAGGTAGATTATCCAGAGCTGCCTTTAGCACAAGGCCAGTGAGTAATCGCCTGGGGTGTCAGTTAGAGGACAAAGTTCAAAAGGGTCCTAATAACGCACAGTGAAACAGAAAACTGTGACAGAGGGTAGGAAACACTGAAACGTCTGTAGATCTAACAGATTGATCAGAACTGTGATCCTTCCACAGCAAGCAACCTCAGAAAAAAACTGCAAAACTGAATTATGTTTGATATACGGCATACATTATATAAATATATAATATTTTAAACAGTCTGAACATAGGCATTTGGGAAAATGTCTAAGCTGCTGATCGAAGATCGATTCTTAAGAACTCCCAAAACTGCAAATCCAATAACGTGCAACAAAAAATTGTGAATTAGCAGTTTCCATGTTGGAAACCTTCCAAACACAGATAAGACTGTGAAAAATGGCAGCTGAAAAATTAGAGAAGTAGAAATCTTCTTCCATTCACAACGGGTATATAACTAGCTCCATGCAGGAAAGCAAGCAGATGTGCTTCCAGCCGTTGCAACCGCTTAGAAATGCATCAGATGATGTTCTGTCCTGCTTGAAAGAAAATAGAAGAGCCGACTCAATAGTCAACAGACCTGTACTAATAACCTGGGGTTAAACAGAGTGATTAAACCGCAACCTTTGCAGAGCTTGGAGAAATGCAGAGGTAATCCTTCTTGCTGGAAAGAGGCACAAGCTCAATTTTCTTTGCGGCGGCGGTGGGACAGCATGGGCTGTGGTAGCTCCGCTTCCCCCCGGATCCCACTGAGCCACGGCTGGCACGGAAAAGCTCAGCACGTTGGTGGGAATACACCCAGCCCCTCCATGGGGGTGCAGAGCACAAAGTCTCTGCGTCTTTTTTTTTTTTTTTTTTTTGGCCTCTCCCTTGTCAAAAACTCACGCTGGATGATCTAAACCTTTGTGGTTAACAGCTTATTTAATAAAATATTGATTTTTTTTTTCCTCACACTTTAGGAAATAGGATCCTCAAGCACTTTGATGAAGTACTGTAGTTTCCTCAGACTCTTTTCAAGGTCTAACTGAAAGTCTTAATCCTAAACTGAATGTTTCCTATTAAATTATAGCCACATTTCCTACAAGTCCTATAAAAATAAAGTATGCCCACCAAGATCACTAATGAAGGAGAACACCACAACTGTTCCAATTTCTCCAGCAGTAGAGGTCCATCTACAGCTACACCTGGAAAAATGGATGAGTGTGGTTTTGAGAGGAACATACCGTCACCAAAAAACAGACGAGTGAAGCAATAAAATCTGTAATAGTTACTTGCTAACTACAACTAAGCAAAGTGGAAATTAAATGGTATGTATATCTTAAAGAAAAAAAAAGTAGCATGTGTAATTTCAATAGTATAAAGTGCAATTAGATAATATATAAAAGAAATGTGTACATTATTTACTTCTAATTAATCATTTATAGAGATGAAGATGTACTATGAACTAAGGTATAGAAATTTGATTTATCTTTTTTAAAAAATTGAAAACAGAAACCATCAATATTTTTTAATTGTAAATGAAAATAAGAGTTATCTGTAGAGTTCTGAAACAGGATTTAATTGAGTTTAACCTGATGTTATAATACATATATGGAATACAGACATCTATAGAGAAAATTTTTCAAAATACCCATGGTATTCCTGTTAGTATTCATCATAATGTAGTTAAAATAGAACCACATTAAAGAGTAACAGTACATTTTGTTGATGATGCATAGGAATTGTAACTCCAAACTGATAAATTCCAAAATAAAGTATCATCATCTGAAATACTGCCTGTGGAAAGAACATTTTAAATATTTGTCAGTTTCTTTCACCAGTAGGTTTGTAATTTAATGGTTCACATGAAAATTTATTTTCAATCTAGTTCTACTTTTTTTTTCCCCATATGAGTTCCCTGGAATAAATAGGGGAAAAATATTTATTTTTCCTGAAAACTTCTGGAACTTTTCTGCACCATATCAATCCTTTCTACAAAGAGACTGAATATGTGCTGGAAGCCTTTCTGAACCAGGATTTTCAGTTTGCCCAGTGAACAGCATCTGGGTGCACAGCAGTTTTAACGAGCTTTAAAATTTCTATCCTTCAAGTAGGAATAAATGGGCTCCTGATTAGAAGAGCTTGTGATCTTCAGCCGTCTTTAAACTATGTTTAAATTTGAGATAAACATGGGTTCACTGCACATAACTGAAATCATTTAAAAGTGTAGTCTACACACTAATGCCAACTTAAATCAGCTGAGGATCTGGTCAGAAATATTGTCCAGAGCACTCCCAGAAACCTTACACAGATTGCCTGTCTGCATATTTTCAGTATACTCTGTAAGAGATTATGCTGGAGAAAGTCATAGGTAAATGTTGTTATCTCCCGTATGTTATCTGCACTGGCAAAAGGAATGCTTTATGATCTTCTCTTTTTAACTTTACACAATTAAGGCTTGCAGCCATTAGCAGAGAAGTCTGGATAGATAAGAGGAATGGGTCTAGCACATTATGGTACTAAAGAAAACTAAAACAATGTGCTAAATGGTTAAACCAAAAGGAAGTGAAAAGTCTTAAAAATATTGACACTATTGCCAAAAGAAATGCCCATCAACTTTGTTAAGTACCTTCAAGTTACTCCTTTTACTGTGATGAGAAAACAGCTAGAAAAAGAACTATCCATCTGCTGGTGTGCTACAGCAACGGAGCTGCTAGAAAACAAAAGGCTTTATTTGTGGAAGAGAAAACATGAGTGTTGATATACTTTACTACACTACTTAGAAAAAAGGTTAAACAGTGTATGACTCTTTAAAATGAAAGTTCAGAGGCTACATCTGAGGAAGTTCCCCACTGGTTCTCTCCATCCACAACCTACGAACATGCGTCTGACAGCCAAGACTTCTGCTCAAACTCAAAACTGACACGTAAGTCAGACAGACATAAAATACGATAGACTTGAGGAAACTTCTCCAGGTCTTCCAAAGCCGAGACTAAAACCAAACGTCACCAAGGAAAGAATCAATAGCCTTGCCTTGCCTTTCTTTCCTCTTTTAATCTCGATCAGCATTATTGGGCACTGTGAGGAAAAGAAAAAACATTGTCCTGTCCCAGCTATATGTAGAATAATGTCTTTGGTTGCTGGGTTTTGTGTTTACCGGAGAGAGGATGAGAGGCAGGGGAAGGAGTTTGGTCTGTAAGGACAACACATGTGTCTCTGAACTGAATGACCAGAAGAGTTACACCCAAAGTAAGTCCTCCCCTGAGAATTAAAACTTCTAGTGGAGCTGGCTTGCGAATAAAAGGGTAAAATGCACCTTGACCAGCTCCAAAAGGAAAAAAAATGGCAAGGCGGTGCTCCGCTACATATTGAATCATAAACATCAGTGCAGGGAGTTGTGGGGGGACCTGGTCCGTGACGTGCTGCTTCGTCACCCCTGCCATCTGCTGTGTGCTGAGACTCTACCTTCATGGCAACAAAGAGTTTTCTAGCACCGATTTATAGGACTATTGCTCCTACGGGCACTAAAGCCGAAGCAAAAAATGCCCCAAATCCCACTGGCTTTAGCAGGATGCCGCAGCCCGGGGGGCAAACCCAGCACGTGCTGCGCGCTGGGGCTGAGCACCCCAGCACCCCTGTCCTGCCTCTCCTGGACAATCTCCAATTCCTCCTCCAAAGCCTCCCACCTGAATTCCTGAGTGGCAGGGATGACCTCCATGGGGCAGTCGCCTTGACACAGGATGCGGGGAGCCCTCTGCATACATAAAACTTAAAAGACTTTGGTGAAGGCCATTCCTGACATCTTTCTCCCACTCCCATTTCCAAATGCAGCACCAGTGTCCCTCCCGCCTTTCCAGCTGATGAAATATAGTTGTTGTAAAATGCTAGCTAACCACATTTAGCAAATGGAGATAATCAAATAAAAATGAAACTATACTTACTAAAGAAATACAGTTTCCAAAACACAGACTTTGGCTAGAGACTGTGTTTTGCTTAAGAGCCTGCCAGGAGATCTGTGGACTGTTTTGTAAACAGTTCTCAAACTGGTGTTTGTGGGAGAGACACATGGGAAGGGGATAAGAGACAGATGGACATATGAAATGTATCCCAAGGGAAGTTCATCAGTAAAGAAAACGCTCGAGAGCTGCTTTGATGGGGATCTATGTGTACAGTGGAGAGAAGGTGAACAGGGAATTGCTGTTCATCGTTCCCCATTGTTTCCTGTTACACAGGAGCTAGGCACAGCCTCGGCTGTGTGTTTAAGACAAAAAAAAAGAAGCATTTTTCCAACACAACACGCAATTTAACTGTGTAATTTATTGTTACCAAAGTTATAAATGAGCTCTAAAGGAAATTAGATGAGTTTGTAAAGGGTGGGACTACCAGGACTGGTTTAGGTGCAGTCTGCAGCCCCAACAGTCCAAACCCAATGACGGCTGAAGACGAGACGTGTGTGTCCTGGGGTACCAGATGGTGTTCCACACAAGAGCATCCTTCATTTGTATTCTTTCTAATATTCAAACCCTAGGCATCCTATATTGATCAGTATTAGATTCAGCATTATATGTGACAGAGACTTAATTTGACCTAATTGGCTGTTCTCACATTCCAGAAGACAATCTATGAATCTTTCGGGGTTCTTTCTGACCTTTCAATAGCTGAAAATCTCATGCAGGAAGCCAGGGTTTAAAATGGTCCGTTCTTCTACTCCGTTCCTTCCACTCTGTTCCTTTGACATAAAATAAAAGTTTTCTTTTTTCTTTCTTCCACTAATACATAAAATAGGCATGTGATCAAACTCAGAGATGGCTTGAAATACAGAGGATGGTTTACTGAATGCTAACTTGTAAACCTTGCTCATATTTTTATCATTTCAATCCCTATTTTTTATGTTTCACTTTGGAACAAGGGAGAACTTCTTGATAGAGGTATTGGGTGGACTGTGCAGGGTGATACTCCCCAGCACCTGCTATTCACTGACAAGGAAGGGCTGGCTGGGGACAGGGCAGTCAGTGGTATCCATGGTTGTAGTGACCACTCAATAGTGGGGTCCAAGACCCCGTGAGGAGTGAGAAAGGACTGCAGCACAGACCTGGGACTCCAGGTGAGGAGGCTGCTGCTTGTTCAGGGAATTGGTAGGTGGGATGCCATGGGGCAGCTCTGAAAGATGCTCAGAAGAGCTGGCAAGCTTTTAAGGACGGCATCCTCCGAGGACAGGCAGGGCCCACCTTGATATTCTGGAAGACGGGTGGGTGTAAGAGGAGCTGGCTTGGCTCATGGCAGAGCTCCAACGCAGAACAGCAGCATACAGGTGGAAGAAGGACAGGCTACAAAGGAGAAGTTTAGAAATATTGCCCCGGCAATGATCTCAGGAAACCCAGCGCTCAGCTGGAATTGAGACTTGCAAGGGATGTGAGGACAACAAGAAGGGCACTACATTAACAATAGAAGGCTGAAGAAGGAAAACGAGGGCCCATTGCTGCCTGGGTGAGTGAATTGTGACGGCAGACACAGACAAGGGTGAGGTTCTCAGTGTCTTCTTTGCTGTAGTCTTCATTACAAGGTCTCCCAGGGTTCAAAGGGAAGAACTGCCAGCAGTGGATGAGAGTCAGGTCAGGGATTACTTGTGAGAACTTCACCCGTACAAGTCTGTGGGACCAGATGGGCTACATCCAAGGTTGCTGGGAGAACAGGCTGATGCCCTTGCCAGGGTGCTCTCTATCATCTTTGGAAGGTCGTGGAGATCATTGTGGGGTCTCCAACAACTGGAGGAAAAAGGCAAGTGTTTCATCCATCTTCAAAAAGGTACAAAGGCCAACCCAGGGAACTGCAGGCTGGTCAGCCTCACTTTGTTCCCTCAGAAAATCATTCAGTGACTCCTCTTGGAGTACCCATCTGGGCACGTGAAGGAGAAGAAGGTGACCGGGAACATTTCTGGGCTGCATTAGCCAGCAGATTGAGGGAAGGGATGATCCCCCATTTCTCAGCACTTGTTAGACCACATCTAGATACTGAGCCAAGAACAACACGGACAAACTGCAGTGAGTTCAGCAGAGGCCCCCAGGCTGGTTGGAGAGGCTGAAAGAACTGACCTGGTCAGCCTGGAAGAGAGGAAGCTTTGGAGAACCCAGCAGCAGCCCCCCAGTACCTGCGGGGAGGTTAGCAAGAAGTGCTGGGCTCTTCACAGTGGTGCATGGCAGGAGAACAGGAGACAACAGGCATAAATTGAAATAAGAGATGTTCAGATTGGTTGAAAGGAAATACTTTTTCCCCATCAGGCAGTGGAAGAGGCTGTGCAGTCTCCATCCCCGGAGTCTTTCAGGACCCAACTGGATAAAGCCCTGAGCAACCTGGTCTGGGCTCAGAGGTGACCCTGCTTTGAGCAGGAGGATGGACTAGAGACCTCCTGAGGTTCTTCTCAGCCTGAATTACCCTGTGAGCCTATGATACTATGATAGTAGTGACAATACTTCCTTTCACTCAGTGCTATAGACTTAATTATTTTTTCTGTCCTGGTGATTTTAGATTAATTGCTTTAGTTTTTCAAAGAAATGCATTTTGATGTGTGCTTTTGTGTGAATGATGATTACTTTTACTGTCCTAACTTTTGAGCTATTAAACTTGAAGTCCTGCTATGTAGCACTGCCAGTATCGAGTTTAATTGCTACTTCCAGTTACAGCAGCGTCCCCTGTTACTGGAGTCTACTGCTAGGGCAGGAGATGCCGTCCTCTGCTTTTGTAAGACGAGGCAGAGATCCAGCAATTCAGGCTGATGGACCAACGCTGAGTGCAGCTCCTGTGGGGAGACAGTCACAATCTGTAGTCAGGCGCTGGGAGCCACAAAAACCCTCTCCAGGAGGCTTTTGGGGACAGCAGGAGCTCTTGCTAGTACGAAAAGGACGTGTGTGCTGACTTTACAGCTGTGGTTGGGGGACCTGAGCCCTGTGCAGGGGAAGGGTGCTGCTTTGGATGAGACCTGTCCCTGCTCAGGCTCGAGAGCTACATACCGTCTTGAAATGGCAAACCTCACCCTGGAAAGAAATGCATACCATGAGCTGACTGTTTCAACTTCCCTCCACAAGTTTTTCTCAAATAGGGAAATATGTAAGCCTTAGGTTATTCACAGGCTGGGAGTAAATTACTTCTGTCACATTGCTGAGGCAATTTTATCTTTTTGAATTATATGGAAATAAGAGCAATTAGCTTTTAGACTATTGTTCCTTTCATATATTTCAGCTGCCCATTTCCCATTCCTCTTTATAGGGCAGCTAACAGTAGATATTTTGCTCAGACAGCTTTTAAGAACTGGAATTCACAGAATACAAAATTGTATTTTCTCTTTGCATTTTCTCCACTTCTCAGAAGGCTGCACAGCACACATTTCATACCGTACCTGCTGTTTCTTCCCTTTCATACTCTTAGAGCTGTATGCATGGGATTAGTTTCTAAAACATATAATTGTTTAGCAAGCAGATAGTGGGCAGGGTTTTGGCATTGTTCTTTGCATTCTTGAGATCTGTGACTAGGGACACGTTCAATGATGTTTTCCTGTTGCACCAAGTAACCGGCTAAAGGCTGACATGAGATATATGCAAGTTTCCATCTTCTTGCATAAGAAATGAGTTGCAAGGATCCACAAATTTCCTGGTACTTCAGCATACCAAAACCTAATGTTTGCTGTGAAATTATGTATAAAATCTTAATTGTATTGTGGTTTAGGATTTTTTTTTTTTTTTTAACATAATGATTTGGGACCTCCTAGCAAAAGAGAAAACCTCAGAAGCACAAACTAGCTGTAAAAAGCTGAGATGTTTTCTCCCTGTGGACACGCTGAGCTGGGACCTGGTGGTGCCAGGCAGTGCCCAGCTGCCTGGCAGCGTGCGAGCCCCAGGCTCAATGCTACAGGAAAATACGGCTACAGCTTCCAGATCCCCAGCAGTAATTCTGCCCAGCTACCTGCTGCATGGACCTCTTGTCTTGGCAAAGTGAAAGCTCAAGGATCCCTGTCCCACTCCGCCATGCACAGCACAAACGTGCATTTTTGACTTGGGACATCTTGGAGATGTGGTCAGTAGAGCTGCAGCCCTGTGCTCCTCTCCATCGCAGACCTACAAACCCACTGTTTTGCCCTTCCCCGCCGTGCCAAGTAGCGTTTGACAGAAATACATGCTTTTGTGCAGCGCCTCTGTTGTGCAGGATTAGGAATTGAAGCCAGGCAGTGCAGAAATCTTAAGAAAAAGCTACCTTCAAAGCGAAAGATGGCAGAAAAATCCTTAACAAATGTCATGTCAACAAATACATTTAACTGCAAACTTTGGTTGTATGGGATTCTTCTTGGGCCAGGAGGAGGATGGGAAGGAATATTATTGCAAGATGTTCTAATAAATTAACGTTGTCTTGAAATTAAAAGATCACTGCTGTGGAATTTGATCCCATTGTCTTGAAATCCACGGGGGTCTTGTACATGAGGAAAAGCTACTGTACATTTTTCCATAGTAAATCTGAATCTATTTAGACTAGCATGTAAAGAATATTTCAACTCTGCTCAGTTAGAAATGTCTATAATTTTAGAAGAGAATGATTATTGGTATCCATATTTTAGAGTTTCACCTTCACACTGAACACATCCCTGTGCAGAAACCTGCACAAAACCTATGGGGCACTTGTGGACAGCCTGAACTGCTTTACCACGTGAGATCCAGGCTTGGAAGAAGATAGTTTTGCAAACATGAATTTACCTGCTGCGCTCCCTTCATCTTTTCCCTACCTGTCCCCTGAGGTCCTGTGTTACAGCCAAACGGTGTTTTCCAGTTTATTTGTCTGCTGTGGCTTCCTGCGTGTCGGACGGTTAGCCGTGACTTCTCGTACTGTGCCTACTGCAGCTTGTGGGATTCCCAGGTGGTCTCTCCTGCAAGTCCTAGGCAAGATCCATGCTGCGTACCTTGTATGGAGAAGCCTACAAAATATAGCATCATTTGTGCTAGAAAGCACAACACAAGTTTAATTATGTTATTTGGTTTGCACTTCCTTTGCCATAACAGCAGGAGAAAGTAACTTTCTTAGGGAGAAATTCTAGTTCCACTGAAGTCATTAAGCATTATTAGTACCAGCGAGTTTTTGGGAAATTCTGTGGCACAGGGTAGATCTTTTGTGTACTGCCAAGTCAAGACCAGAGTTATTATCTGGGATCTGTGAGATTTCTGGATGCATAAAACTCATTATTTTTGTGTTTTCTCCTTTGTTTTTAACGCAACAGAATGGGGCTATGGTATTTTGTGCGCCAATGAAATTATATTTGGTGTTTAATAAATCTCAGCATTGCTTAGCTTTTTTAAATGTTAGAGGAGGTTTATTGATGGCTCATTTTGCAGTCCTGTTATTAAAGCACTTGTAGCCTCTCATTTCAAACAGTTTTTCATAGTAATATGAAAACAGTTCTAGATGTGTTTTAGGCATCAGCCAAGATGTACCCAAGGGGTGCAATTATCACTTACTATATTAAAGCAAAAAAGAGGAGGTGTTGTACTGAAAATACCCTGAGATAAACAAGGATTCTAGAAAAAGCATTGTTTTAAATTTACTTCTATTTTTAATCACATTAAACAATGTGAAGTGTTTTTTCTGCACGGGTTTCATCCTTTTATTTTGGAGGCATGACTAGCGGATGCAAGATGTCTCAGGCCAAGAGGGATTTAAAATGTTGGATGGTTTATCTGCCTTAAATGAATAACTTCCAATAAAACCGGATTGCACAGGGCTGAAAGGCAATCACTGCCATGAGGTTCTTGCAACCTGCGGCTGTAGCCCTCCATGAGCTCCAAGTGCCCGGAGCCTTCAGCCCGCACGGCACTGATTAAACCATCAGGGTCTAAAAATAAAGAGCACGGACAAGATGATGGAGGAAAAACCAGCTGAGGCATTAGTGCTTGCTCACAGTACCTTTGTACATCAGAAACCACTGTAAATTTTTCTGATCACTGTACTTCCATATCTTCTTCAATTAAGTCATTCTGTAAATTATAACACAGTCCCTTGCTGAGAAGGATCCAGGACATGAGGGAGCCAGGGTACTTCTGGTTGTTATCTTCTCTAATGTATCCTCAGTGCAGCTAATCCCAAGACTTTCCATCTACCTGACGTCTGGAAGAATAAATTTACGTATGAAAGACAAAGGCTTTAAGTCAGTCAATGCAAGCCATGAATAACTTCATTAGAATCAATGTATTCGGCCAGTGCAGTTTAGATAAGGCTCCGCCAAAAGGACTCTCAGCTGTAATCCAGTTTCAGTACTGCTTTGCATGGTGAATCATAGCCTTATGGGTTTTAGGCTGGGCACAGATTTTAAATTGACAAATTGTTGATAGGTTAATGGATATCCCTTTTCCTTCATACTTTCCTTCACGTTGAGAGTTGGAGAAAAAGTTCAGGAGGGATGAGTGATTGTACACTGTTATTTTGTAAAGGTAATATGGGTTACAGAGTGCTTTATATAGGTAAGCATGCTGGGACCTCGTTTTGGGTCCACTCTGCTCCCCACAGCTTGGAAGTGCCGTGAAACTACAGAAGAAACACACAGAGAAAATAACATTAAAAGGTATCTAGTGAGTTAGGTTAGACAGAAGAAACTCAGTTTCTACAGTCTGCCAAAGAGAAAGCTCAGGGGAGACAAGATCACAGAATATAAATACCTTCAAAGGAAGGGGATTATTCGCATTACCAGAAAATGACAAAACAAAAAGCAGTGGCTTCAAACCAGGGAACACAAAGTGCGGTGGAGTAATTAAGCCCTGAACGGAGCATGGTGCCAATGAAGAAGGGGCCAAGAGGGAGGAACGAGGTCAGAAGAGAAGACTTAAACTGATAGAGGAAGAGAGGATTACAAACATAATTAATTCAGTGTTTGGGAAACTGTGGGATTAGGAGTAGGCAAAAGCGATACCCTTCCTCTCTCCATAGAAGAGCTCTGGGCCCTGCTGTGCAGGACGCCCTTGTCTTCAGCGGTCTTCTCGGGGCAGGTAGTACTTGTCCAAGAAGAACCAACCGACCAGAGCAGGGCCGTCACGAGCCCGCACACCGCGTTCAACCTCCATGCAAGTCCGCACCCGCCAAACTGCCCCAAGGGTGGAGAAGAGTTCTTGGTCTGATCTGAACGGCGGCATCCCATTCATCCCCGGCAGCCGTCAGGGCAGGAACGCCCCATTCTTTAACTTGCTGCCTCTGCTGTGAATATTAGCTTTTTCCTTTAACTTCCCAATCCTTTATGAGAGCTAAAGGTTTTTTATTAAAATGTGCTGCACAGTAGTATTCAATTAGCTAATGTTTTTAATGTCTTACAACATTTTAAGATTCATTCAATTTCTTTTCCCTTTATGGAGAACTCCAGATATGCAAAAAAGAATCTCCATTTTAAAGCAAGAAGGAAGCACTTTTTGAAACAAATAATACAGATAAACCATTGCTTTCAAAAGACAAAGAAGAACGTCTAAATTATTGACAATACACAGTCAGAAATGGTTATATGCCCACAACTGCCTTATATCCTTTCCCCCACTGAAGCAATGATGTCAAAGGTGAAGATGAGTTCATTATCAAAATAATTTTCAACTTAAAATAATTGCTTATGCTTATTGGAAAAGGGCTGTGGTCAAACAACAAAACGCCTCAGGAATAATCAGAAGTAGAACATGGGTTCACACAAGAGACTCTACTTTTCAGACACACATTAAAAAATGGTCTTTTAGTTTAGGAATTTTTTTAGTTAAGTCATTGGTTCTAAAACAGACATAAGTTTAAAATATTGCCATGAATTAAAATATGCACTTGTCTTTTGGCTAAATAAAGAAAATTTCAGATGGCAAATTACCATACTGAAAAACTATTTCGAGAAAAGCAATGCCTGATTAGTCCATATTTTAATCAAGTAAACAGAGGACAACCAATTCTATAAATAATTTTGGGGTTTATGTCAGTAAAAATTAGCAGGATGCGAACTTTACAGTCTCAGTTGTTTTCAGATTAATTGGAATACATAATGAAAGTAATTACACTCTGATATTTTGGTGCATGTCTCAGTGTATCTTGGAAGGAGTCCAGTAAGTTGTCTGTCTATATCTGATTTATAGAATAGTGATTTGTCATTTTAAATTGCTCCTTATGAGCAATAAGCATGGAGTATTTGTATAAATAGTAAATGTTTCTTGACTTTTTACCTTTCCATGCCCCCCAAAAGATGTCACTAAGAATAAAGTTTTGAAAAAAATCCCATGTGATTTACTGGCAAGAAAGTCCCTTTTGAAGCTAAAAACTGAAAATTGGCCCGATATTCAACACGCCTGTGTATACTACACAGCCTCTGTGTGTACAGATTATGTTACATGAATGGAAACATTTTGTGTAAAACATTTTTGGGATAAACAGCCTCTGCTATATCAGGGAAGCAAGTCATCTTTTTTTCCAGAATGTAGCGAAGCTGAGAGAGAAGTCTGAGAAAGGCTGATTTTAAGGCTGAGTGAAATCAGGGCACGATCTGGCGAAGAGAATAATTCTTTACAGCCCTTTGGGCTTTCATGCAGGATATGGGGTCTCTTCCACCCCATCCCTTTAAAAAAAAGATGCAGGATAATGGATGAAATTACAGATCCAGAGGCTACAGCCCTTGGATACGTACGTGGGGAAGGAAAAGGCTCTTGAAGTCGACAGGAATATTTCCAGTGGTTTCAGCAAGCCTCGGGCGAGGACTGGGAGGAGGCACTGGGAGCAGCACCCGGATGCTGGCAGGAGGGAGGAGGTGACGAGAGACAGGGATTTGGTGGGCGACCGCCCTGCATTAACCACCAGCAGGTTTGTGCTGCTTTCCATCCCGGTAAGCGTTCGCACATCTCTTCTTTTTCTCTTGGAGGAAGTTTTCCCTGCAACAGTGATACGTGAAATCATCCCTCTCGGGTCCCACCTTCGTCCTGACGAGGCTTTTCCAACGCTGCCGCTGTCGGCATCGCTCCCTCCCCGAAGATCACGCCCCGGGCTGCCCCTGCGCCGGTCCCTGAAGAGCCGTCACCCCTCTGTAGGCGAGGGGACCGTCCTTCACCCTGTTTGCAGGTCAGAGAAGGACCCGGCATCCCTGCAAACGACCAGCAGGACTTCATCCCGCCGGCTCTACCTACGGGCACCGTCATAGTAGACCTCTTGGTTATTCCCTGAGTAAGGTGTAATTTTCATTGACTGGCAACTTCTGCTACAGTTATGCTAAACGTGGTATTTTTACAATATCCGTTCACATTTTTTTCATCTGTCCCACATACCTTTATTGAGATGATTAGTTGTACATATATATTTACGTCAGATCATAGTGATGGGCGCGTTTTCTGGTGCCAATTTTTGTCTTGAATTTTTTATGAGCAGTATTCAGATGAAAGTGAGAACTAAAATTTTAAGAATGCACAAAAAGAGCTGGTTAAAATTGTTTCTGCAGGT
This sequence comes from Buteo buteo, assembly GCF_964188355.1. Classification (NCBI taxonomy): domain Eukaryota; kingdom Metazoa; phylum Chordata; class Aves; order Accipitriformes; family Accipitridae; genus Buteo; species Buteo buteo. The sequence goes on along the minus strand of NC_134198.1, from coordinate 3,195,202 downwards.
AAAATAAATGACCTTTTATCTGCTGTTTACACAGGGGAAAAAAAAAAGTTTTTAAACTATGCTTTGTATTTAAAACTGGTTTATTATACAAAAGAAATATTAATTGTAGTTAGCGAACTGACAGATTGCTTCTGGTCATCGTGGGCCTGATTTCCAAAGGTATTTGGTGCCTAATAAAGCAGATCATTACCTTCTGGGATTTCAGAAATACTGCAGGAGGCCAGCTGCTTCGTCTCTGTCGAAATCGGCGCCAGTAAGATGCCGAGGCGCTTCTGGAAAGCAGCCATACATGCAAGAATATCTTTGTAAATATGTCCAGATATTCTTTAATTTTCAGATTCAGCTGATGTTTTTGTTGTCCATTTGGGGTTTTGTTTGTAAACTGGAAGACAGAAACTTTTTTCTGCTTTTTTAACTCAGTCTCTCAGCTTTGGATGAAGTAACACAAACGAGGACAATAATTATGTTTGCATCTCACAAATAAAAATTCCACTGGAAGTAATTCAGAAAAACTTCTTCCATACCACAGAAACTGAAAAAGCTCCAAAATAAATTTAAAAATAAATAAAAATTTAAAAACCCTCTTGATCCATTGTGGAGATTTATATAATGTGATACATAATATTGGACAAGATTATTTAACTCAGGTTGGCTATAGTGATACAGAAGGTATTTTTCCCATTGGAAAAAAGCCCTTTTGAACTCATGAACATCTGAGACTAATCAGGGTAAATTTAAACCTTAGAACAGGCTGTCATTGCCATGAATGTAAATAGTATTTTTAAAGAAAGACAAGCATCTTCATTTTAAATTGAGACTTCCAATTTAAAGAAAAAAGGATGGCTTTTTTACGTCAGTAAGCATGAAAATAAATTCTGATGTTTAGGGGTTGTACCTTGAGATTAAAAATCTTTTAATCATATGTGATAATATCTACAAATCTGAAGTATACCCAGTTCCACATTGTCTGAGTAGATGACGTTATGTAGTTACAGGTACACGTACAGTCACAACAGCACTAGTCCAGCAGCAATTATTACCTTAAGCGACATAGGACATGACGACAGAAGCCGTGGGGTAGACCACTGTAAAAAGAAGACAACCACTCATTCTGAGGGACCGCGCGTCTCCTGTAGAAGCCACAGATGGTGGAGCTGGGCTTCCTCCAGCCCCTCGGGTTTTGGGAAGGCAGCGGGACGAGCAGAACGGGTGGACACTCCACAGGCCTCCAAAAGCTGGGGCAGATCTCCAGGACCTTTGGTCTCCGTCTGCTGGCGTGGATGTGGCGTTAGCAAGGAAACTCGCATCCAGGCAGATGTCGTTCAGTACGGTCGTGGGTGCTCCAACAGAAAGCAAAATATGTTTGTTTCCCACAATCTTTCAGCGTGTGTTTCTATTGTCCCAATCTTGCTTTAATGCCTTGCCTAAGATTTTATCGCTTTTAATAAACAAATACTCATTATAAAGACCATTTTGCCCATCCAAGTTCTAAATCAGAGTAGCAGCTACCATTTGTAAGACTCCAGTGTTCAGACATACAAACTACCCAACGTCATTTAGATAATGTGTTAGGGCTGAACGTAAGTGATAATAAACTAATGTGGATTCATTATGATGACTCAGAGACACAATATTACATTATAAATTTCAAGTAATGTTTCTGTTTGGAGTGGATGTGGTCTTGCTAAGAAAAATAGGTATCTTAAAAAGTTGTTTCTTTGGGCTAAAAAAGCTGCTTGAATTCTTGAAGATAAAGATTACTGAAATACAGTGCAAAGACCTCTAAAAGGCTTAAAACTGAAGAGAAAAAGGGGGGGGGGGAAGAGATTTTTCTTTTAATATGCAAGTGACTTTCTTGTTATCCTATCATAAGAACCTTGTTACCATCTAATTTGGGGGTTCCAGGTTGGTGTTGGAGATCTGAGGAATCCAAGTGTGTAATAACAGAGGTACAATTTAGGACAGGTCAGACGGGAGCTTTATTAAGCATGATCACAGGGAGAGAACATTTGGACAGCATCGCCCTCTCTGCTCCCCCATGCTCTGCCAAGTGATCGCAGGAAAAAAGAAAAAAAAAAAAAAGAAAGAGGTGAGGAAAACCAATCATTTTGATGGTAACAAAGCCGGGTATCCATCCCCAGTGGGGAGGGACTCCTTCAGTATCTTGCTAGCTGCCGCTGCTCTAGGAGGGACTCACACAGTAAAGAAGGTGGGGACACGGGCGGTGGCCCTTGGTGGAGCCTGTACGATGACGCACACCCCGTATTGCCTTCGATCGGCGGTGGGGAGGGGGGAACAAACACACACTGCTAGCTCCTAGTCGAAAGGACTGTTCTTTTAGTTAGGATAAACTTCTTAGCCGGACCTCTCAAATCTTAAATCTTAATAATTTTACCACCACATTGGTAAACTCTTATAGTTTTGTCATGTCCAATCAATTCTGTATTATCAATTGTAACTATCTGTCTTTTTTTATTTCCCCCTGACACATCCAGTCGCGGAGTGAATGTGCTTATAGTGAAAATCTGTTCTCTGCAATGTGCTGGCATAATGTTCCCAGTCATAAGAAGTTCACTGGGTCATGCCTAGCAAATGAAATGAAAAAGACCTCCTTGCTGCTGCACTCCCTCACCCCCTCCCAAATACACACACCAACTATTCTGATGATACCTCAGTATATAATAATGTCTTCCATGCTGTATTTTCCAACTTTTATGGCCAGGTTTCCTAGCAGCAGGTTGTAATTGGAATCTAACTGTGAAATAAACAGGTACAAAATGACTGACAATTCCCAAAGATGTAAAAATAAAGCACATTTTAACTCCATGCTGTTAAAAGAGTTCCTGCACGGATCCTACAAAGTATTGTCTTTACCTGAAGCTGAAGAAACACTTCAAAGATGAGGCCCTTTGGCTTTTTTTTTTAAGCACATGCAACCAGAATTATAAGCTTATAAAATAAGTTATGGCATTGTTGCACTTGGGATTTCTTTGAGCAACGTCAAAGAAACAGCATTTGTACCATAATCATACAATACTCCCCCTGTACTCTCTCTGTAGAACTTATTTGCCCTAGCACGTACATACTGATTTTTTTATTTGTGGACAGGACTCATGTTAATATGATATTACAGTCTGCATCTTTCTCACATCAAATTCACATAACTAAAAATAGAACAAAACGAAACAAAACAAAACTGTAAATACCTTGCACTGATTCTAAAACTGGAAGTTATCAGCTATTCAAATAACAGATAACACTATTCCTACTCATTCCAGAGAGATGAATAAACTGAAAAATTTCATTACATGCTTTGTGTACATTGCACATAAAACTCATTTCTACTTTTTATTTTATCCTCATATTCTTCCATATATGCTTTTAGCAGTGTGGTCTTCATACAAATATTATAGATTAGAGCTAGGCAACCTCTTTACCCCCCATGTCCCTTATAAAAAAAAATAAAAAAAATTCCTGGGTGTCTTAACAGGGACTGTGACTCTGGGGAGAATTAGGGTTAGAGGTGATTTGCAACTCACGATTTGAGAAAAGCACTTGCAGACTGAATGGCTAAGGCTCTTTGTAGTTAATGCTGCCAAACTCTTCCCATTAGAAACCCTTCATTTCAGTCGTTCAAAACTCTTCCAGAATTTAACTGTTGGGGCTGAAATTTTCCATGTCTGTTTTCCAGAAGAGTGTCAGCATAAATTGTCCAGTTGTTTCCAATAATAAAATCAGCAGAAAATATATTATTTGCCAATCATACTATTTACCAGTGATTACTACAACAGTTTTGTCAATAATTTCTGGCAGTGTGATGACTTGAGGCGAGGAAGTGAAATTTGGCATTGAATAGTCTTTGTGTGATGGATAAGCCTTTTGTTGTGCATCTATGCGTGCGGAGTGGTATAATGCTCAAACGTAGCCAAGTTATAAATAATTGAGAAAGTATCTGATTGCATATGCTTAGTAGCAGTTGATAAATAGTATTTCCAAGGATTCTGTCCACACTAAGCCCATTTTCTTTCTGACCCCGGGATAAAGGAGGCTGAGACAAGACTTTCCCTGCAATTGCCCTTCCCCGATGCGCCGCCCCAAGAGCCAGACACGAAACCAAGGTGGAGGTTACACAAGGTGGCCGCGTCCGTCGATGGGACCGCTCCCTGCGGTTGCGAAGGGAAAGGCATCGGTCTCCTTTCAAGCCCTTTTACCAAGCTAACCCCACAAAGGCATCGTCCCCAAAGCCATCCTTCCGTAGCCACGGATGGCCCCGCAGCTGCGCGCCCGGCTCGAGCGGGAGCCTGCGTGTGTCCTGGGCTCTCACACCCACATCTGACATCGGGGAAGGCCGTACTGTCAACTAATAAAGTCTAAGGAATAGTCGCCTATTGTTTTCTTACTCAATGTCCAAAATCTGTAGTTTAAGTTATTAGTTATATTCCTCCACTTCAGCTTATTATCTGAAAAATGGGACTAATAATACTCTTCGCTGCAGCAAAGGAGTATGGCAGTAAGTTCATTACTGCTTGCGAAACAGCTGGGTACGCTAATGATGAACATGAAAGAAATGGTCATAAGGAAACAAATAATTCTGCATTACAGCAGGTTTGCACAATGTGAAATGAATAAGGCATTGGATGCTCGCAAACACAAGGATAAAATCAAATACTGGGTTCATTAATGGGCCATCTATATGAAGCATGTTTCCATGCCAGGTGTCTGACTTTAAAGAGTTTCAGCAGAAGAGGTCCATCAGCAAGGACAAAAAAGTAGTATGTGTTTTCTTAATTAAAGACTGATCATAATGCACAAACCCAAAGGAAGCCAGTTAAAATTGCACAGATTAAAGCCAGAAAAAAAACAGAATTATGTTTTACTGCTTGGTTTTCAAAGCTTTGTGTCCTTTTAACATTTTTTTTAATACATAATGTTAGCACATGCAAATAATAATGAAATGCAGGATGGCTAAACTGAAAATTATAAACTTATGGCTTTAAGTGCTGATACGCTTTCCTAGGAGCATCATTTAGACCATATGATTTTACAATATGTAAACACAATACAAGCAACGCCAAGACCTGATTTAGTGCCTAACAATATATTCTTGAAACCTAGAAGAGACAAGAACAAGATCAACCTCAAAACTCCTACAGAAGTCAAAGCTTTAACGTAAAGAAATGTAAAAAAAGCTTGGGATGAGCACAGAGACACATTTTTCCATTTTTTCCTGACATCTTTCTGGGGTTGACGTGATTTAGCACCGAAAAACAATCCAATGACAAACAGTAAAAATCCCTCTTTCGTGCAATTTTACAAAGCAGTCCTCTTTAACAGCAGGTTTTCCATGAACACAGCTGACAAAAGGTCAGGCTAAACCTTTACCTGAGGCAGTCACTTTGGTTTAGAGTCTCCCGCCTGGTAAATAAGAGGGCCGAGGTACCAGGCTGGAGATCATCCATGCTATTTAATTTTTTCCAATGTCCCCCAGCCCTGCCTTCACCCGACACCATCCCCACCGCTGGCTACCCCACCCTGGTAGCCCAAGGGTCCCGTCCCATCCGAGGGACCGGACTGCTCTGCTGAAGGCTTCCTAGCTCCAGTCCTCCAGTTCGTGCCTCTCACTGGGCAAGCTGGCACCCTTGGAGCCAACTCAACTCAAACCGTTCCTCAACTCAAACCATCAGCAATTGATTACGGATAAAAGCCCCGAAGGTTTTCATCCTTCTTACCACCACGGCCTTCAGCAAAAAGGAGGTTTCTGGCAGCTTCCCCTCTGTCCTTTGTGATCAGGAGATTCCCGGGCACTAGGCATTCCCATGTGCCTAGCCTTGAAGGGCCTGAACCTGGAACAGGGGTTTGGAGCCCACGCTTAATAAATTAATCCTGTGACTTACAATAAGATTTCAAACACTCTGCTAGACTTTTTTGAAAAATTTTCTTATCATACATTAGCATAAAATTATAAATATATTCTGTGCTACTCGAATGATATTTATGCACTGCACTGGGCTCTGGACAGTGACTTATGCATGTCGTATACCCTTCTGCCACGTGCGTTTTAAGCTGCATGTGCAAGATAACCTGGTTATCTCAAAAGCTGTGGTATAGTTTGGACTTGTCAGTAAAGTTAAGAGCCATTTATAATCATAAGGAAAATTAAGCTACCGCATATTTCTGACTTCGACTTAGCAAATGAGTACTAACCATCGCACTACATTTTGTCATCACTAAGATTTTTTTTCCAGAATATCTGAAGAACTTTTGGATATTAAATTTGCTATCATGATTGATTTCAATGCATCAGTCATGTATTTCTCTTCCTCTTCCAAATTACACTTGCTGAAGAAACAGAAAAGTACTGAACAAGGAAAAAAACTATGCACTCAAAGTGAAAAGGAATGTACTCTCAATTTGAAAGGTGCAATGAATTAAAATTTTTAATTTACTAATACAATAAAATATTTCTGATCATTTTCAGGTTAAACATATGCAATGAGTTTCCAGTGAGACGGCTATATTTGTTAAGTATAGCAGGTTACTGAGCAGACGGCATTACTGCACTGCTTGAGGTCCCAAGAATGTGCAATCAGCCTTGATTACTGGTGGCCCAGTCCTTCAAGGTACTAACCAATTTAATCTTTCATTTCAATAGTAGCCAAGAATGTTTTGCATCCCTTAAGAATAAGCACATGAAAAAGCCTGCTCTAAATTAGCTGAGAAACAGCTTCATGTGAGATTTTACGTTTGTTTTTAATGAGAAAAGTTCTTTCCGACAGAATAGGACAGCTATGCCAACAGAGCGTTTGACCCACTGATTTCAGAGTTTCCTTCAGTTTCTGAGAGATCTCCCATAGAGCGGTAGATTGACTTGCTGTATGTACACTGCCAAATTTCATTTCTGAAGTTTTTGTTCTGAGTGCTTACAAAGTGACTGTAAATTGTTTTATACCAAGTATACTATCCACAAACAACCAATGTAACTTTATTGTATACACATTCATTGAACTATTGATCAGTAAAGCAAAGAGAATTGTCGACCATAATCTGCAAGTGATCCACTAAATGAGACATCTGTTAGCATAAAGTTCCTAGTAGAACACTAGATGCTCTATAAGGAAAAAACCATTACACTACACATTAATATTGCAAAGGCATTCCCATTTTCTCTTTCTTTTTTCCTAATTTCACTTCTTCACTCCAGCTGAAAAGTGTTTTTCTTTTAGGGGTTCATTTACTTACTTCATCAGCAGGATTTACCTGAGCTTCAGACCCTGTGTGAGTGCCTCTGCCTCCTCCATCCTACACCAGACATACAGTTTCAACAACTGACTTTTACTGAAATAGCGATGATCCAACACGGGCTCCCTCTCAGCTTCTGGGTCTACCTGGCGGCCAGTGTTGGATCAACTAATCTGAGTCTCACTTGCCGAAAAAGTTGTCGCTGTTGCTAGAGGAGAAATTTTTGCATCAGTGTAGGTGAGCCAAATACTTTTGTCAAAAAGTTCACCACGTTCAGTGGAGCTGGACTTTATTAGAGCAGAAGATGACAAATGTCACAGGAGAGAAGAGTGACCTTTCATTTATCCCTTCCACAGATAAGACTTCTGAAATTCTTTGAGCATTTGCATTGTTTGAAGCACATTTTTCAAATCAGAACTGGTTTTTGTGCTTTGCAGATATTTTTAAAATCTAAACCTCCATAAATTTTGGCATTTTGAGCAGTCAGCATTTCAGCAGGCATGTTCTGAGTCACCAAAAGCAGGCTTTAATACAGGTCTTACAGGTGTCAGGTACAATGCCTTAGTTCATTCTGTGTTACAACTAATCTCATTTTTTAAGAGTTACATTGACATCTTTTACTTTTAAAAATGTATTTGAAAAAAACCAAAACAAAACCCAACCGAAACTTTTTAATCCCAATGTCTTCTTTAGAGCTTGTTTAGTACAAACATTCAAATTATATACTTAGTTTCTTCTATTTCTTTCTTAATACTTGTCTTAAGTTTCTTCAGCAAATCAAGAATATCTGTTCACCCAAGGAGCAAAAATTATGAGGTCACTCATGGTCTGTCTGCTTGTTGTTGTTTGTTGTAATTTTCAACTCAATTATCAGGGAGTTATTGAATATGAGAGGGTAAATTAAATGTCAAGTCTGACTCACACAAAGTAGATGTGCTGTCTATTTTACTGCCCTGCTAGTTCACACAAGGTGAAGAATATATCCTAGCTGTGGGGGAAAAAAAAAAAAAAAAAAAGAGGATTACTCCTGCAGCACCCATTCATACAGTCTGCAAATCTACCATCTGCCATGAATAAAAGGTGGGGTGAGCCGTAGTGTTTCACAAGCAGAGTAGGAAAAACTGCACAGTAATCTAATAATTGTAATCACTGTAATTACCCAGCTCTGTAACAGCAGCGGGGAAGTGGTCAATAAGTTCCTCTAGCTGTTGAGAAGCCCGGGGTCCTCACGGACAGGAGGGAAGGACGGAACGAGTTGTGCCATCCACTTTGCCTCCTGCTCCGGCCGTATCTGCCCGACACCACGACCGGGAACTCGCGGCTCAGAGACCGAATGTTCCCTGATGCAGGACCCGCAGCTCCCACGGACGCAGGCTGCTCTGCTCCGGTAGCCAAGACACGAATGAGAATGAGTTTGTTACGGATCCGGAGGTAATTGCCAAGGCTCAGCTGCCATCCCCTGAATTTCTGTTACAATATAATGTGCAATTTCCCTTTACAGTGACATCCTGGTTGAGATAATTTCAGAAGCATTTTGTTTGCTGGAGTACTGATGTGTAGTATACACCTTTACTCAACCAGGAGACAGCTAATTTCTTTGCTGTCCTAATTATGTCAGAACAAAACACAACATGTTTACGCTTGTTCTTGTCAGCCAGTTTGAGAAAGTGGTTCCTTTTGAGTGACTCTATCACCTAGTTTCTGATGTTTTGCTGTGGACTACCTAATGATCAGTTCCTAAATTTCTCTGGAGTTGTGCATGTGGTTACTTGCAGGCAGTGCAAGCACAGTCCGCACAGGGGCAGGGTATTGTTCACAACAGCCTGTCCGTACCCAAACTCCAGAGTAAGCTAGAATAGTATCAGCGGCTGATATCTATTCATACTCCACATGCCTGTGGTTACATGTGTTGACTTGCAGCCTGAGTCACCTAATGATGGGTTATGCCTGTGATACACTATCATATAAGCATGGCACAACAGGAGTGGGAAGGATATATAAATACATATATGGCGAGGAACACATCCAAATTAATTTTATGGAAACAACCATGTGATATGGTTGCCCCCCCATAGCTGAGGAGTGGGCTTCTTGCCCCAGGAGGTCCTCTCGGTTGTGTAATATTAAGACTGAAAATGCAGTTCTCCTTGGAACAATGGAGTTGCCTTTTACAATGGGAGTGGTGAATTCAAAATTTGGGTCAGCATTCAGCACAGGCACATGAAAAAAATAATCAGAAATTACAAAAGTCCTGAGTAAAGATAAAAGCCTCTACTGGCATCAGGGCAGTCCGACCACATTTCTCCCAGTCCTTGCTTTTGGTCCTGCTTTGGCATTCTCCCACACGGCCTCGTAATGTCAGAGCTGACATTAATAAACTCATTTTTATCACTTAACAGGGTAGAATGAACAAGGGAGAAATGCAATCCCCTTGCTATCTGCAGGGCTGAATGTTCTCCCGCTCAGAAACCAAGTTTCCTGAGCTGGCCAAGACGCTGACAGTGGGTTTGTCTCCCCACCGAGTCCTGGCCGACAAAGCGTCCTGCGTGGAGGAGATGCAGCGTTGCTCAGCAGATGTTTTACTACAAAACCAGCAACATCTCTGTATCGGAAGGGGGAGCCTTGATGGGTCTGCGGGAGCAACAGCAACTTGAGAGCACGGCGAGCGAAGGGGAAAGGGTGCAGCTCGCTCTGCCCTGCGCGGGTCTGGCGAGGGAGGGAGGGGGAGTTGGCTTTGCTTTTTATGAGAGCAGTGAAGGAAGGAAGATCAGATAGGTAGGAAAAGCAGATAACCCAGGAATTTCAAGAGTTAAATTGTCTTCAAAACTAGTTCTCCCGCTGAGATGAAAGGAGCAGCTCGCACGTGGCCCAGCTGTAGCCTCAGCCAGCGATGCAGCTGCACACGCAGGTTTCCCCCCACCACGGATTTTTATCATCTACACCTTCTCAAGCTCAGCAGAACTTTAAACGAACAGAGTGGCACGTGTAAGTAGTGTCTACATGATGCGTACAGCCCCATTTCTTCCACAAGTCGCATTTCTACCAGGCATTTAGCACTTCTGCTTCTATCAAAAACTTTTCTCAAACATTTTGTATGCAGGGACCAAAGACTAACCTTGAGAGAAAGCAGCAGACGTGCACAAGATTTGAAGCACCCAAAGGCTTTCTAAACAGTGTATGAATCCGAGGGGATACATCTGCTCTCCTGAAGTGTCCTGTCCCGGTGTTTCACAGGCTGTAAACCAGGAGCCTATCTCAGCAAAACAATTTGAGATATTGATAAGTAGATGCTGTAACCAAGGTATCACGCTCCCATTTGGGGGGAAAAAACCCCAACAAAACAAACATACCATGAGCAAAAGCTATCGAAACGCATATGTTTACAAGTAGGATTTCTGTGTATGCTCTTGTTCTATTATCTACATACAACCGCCTTTTATGCTGTCTGCTGACAGCATTTGATGCGTTTTTCCTCCTGTGCTTATTTTTAGTTGCCATAGGAACTTTCTTATTTCCTGTCAGCTGATGCCGTTATTTAATACTATTAATTGTATAAAAGGGTGTTGATTCTTGTACTCCAGATGCTGGAAAAAAGCTTTAGGAAGGCAGAACACACATTTCAGTTTACTCAGTCTTTTATTCATTTATTTCTATCAATATTTAATTCAAAAAGCTGGATACTGTAATAACAGCTGTTACCACATCAGTGGAATCTGGAGTAGATCCTCTCCAGTCTTTTCTTCTTGTTTGATCTACGTTTCCCTCCCACTACCATAAATATACTTATTTGAAATAGTATCTTTTGTCTGTTTAGTTTGTAGCTTCATTCTTCCTCACTCCCCACATATCCTATTCTTTTTCTTTTTTTCTTTCCAAAAGAAAAATTAAAATCTGCTGTTAAAATGAATGGGAGTGAAAAGAAAAATTTCCAGCATATAAAGAAATACAGTCTGGAAAAATATTGGGATCTGAGGGGGGTTTCTTTTTGGCAAAGCCCAATTCTTCTCCTCTTACATATAATAAGTTATTTTGCAAAAGATTATTTTTCTATTAAATTTGTTGTGTGACCAGAAAGCAATAAAGAATGACCGGAATTGACTGCGAACTACAATAGCTTAAACTGGCGCTTTCTTTATCCACATCAACTGTAAAATTTCCACAGTTCTTCCCATGAACAGATCACATATTTGGAGAACATATAAATTTGCATTTGATCAACATATAAATTTGCATTTGAATTAGTATTATATGGTATGCTGATGCAAGCTTATTCCAGTCCTTCTCCGGAAAAACTTAGGAAAACAACAGTAACGTACACAAATTCAAATCCTGCTATAAAAACATATTCCTTTTTCCATTTCACATCATTGCTCTTCATAAGATGGAGGAAAACAGGTAGCTTGGAATAAAGAAACCGGCAAATAAGCTAACATTTATAACTTTAGAAAATAATTCCACCGGTGTGACTTAAATTATGCGAACTTCATCGAAGGTTTTATTCAAAGCATCCTAAAGACAACTTGAATCTCCTCACCGACTTCAGGGGCTGCTGGATTAGTCCCACTGAATGGGATAACGGGAGTATTAATGAGCTCACCGGGGTGCTAGGAGGATAATATTCTGCTTGGGAATGTTCCCAAAGCATATGGTGTGTGCTTTTGCTGAGACAAGCACTGTCAAGTGTTTCAGTTGCTATAACTCAATAGGCATCGGAGGCAAATGATTTTCAGCCCGATCCTAGAAGCTCCTCCCCAGAGGGTCCCTTCTGCAGAAGTCCTTCCCAGCCACCCCAGTCCAGCCCCACCGTCAGCAGAACCCTCACCGCCCTGACTTGGTTCAACGGAGGCGATTCACCCCGGGACAAGCCATCCTGCAAAGAGCGACGCTGATTTTGTTTAGGCCTCGCTAAATTAAGGAAGAATATTTGTTCGACACCGCAAGCTTTTATTATTTTAGCAAAAGCAAAAGGTATTAAACATCTGCCTTTTATTCTGAACAGGAAGAACAGAAGGTGTTAGGAACTGGAAATTTATTCTTTTACCCAGTTTGTTCTTTTAGAAATGGTTTTAAAAAGCAGCTTCTTTGTAAAAGAAAGTGTACACGCACATGGAAGTAGTTTTTGTTTATTAGAGAGAGTCATAGAGATAATTATGCTGATTACTTCACTGTAGGACTGTCTGGGAGAATCAAAGACTTTGAATATTATTTTATATATCCAGAAATTGAAATTTAAAACTGACCTCAGAAAAAAATTCTTAACTAGAATTTGTCCATAATGACTTTCCCCAAAATGAGTCTCCAAGTTAAACCAGGAGTCAAACAGTTACCGTTTTTAAAAAGTAAGTTATTGCTCCCAACAATTGGTAATTTTTCATTTCTTTTCAGGAATATGCTACCAGTCTGATCTATATTGAAATATGGGAGAGCTAATCTGTAAGTGCAGCTAAGCCAAGTTGAAAAATAACTCCCAGTTCAATGTTATTAATACGCAGCAGCATTTATAACATCACATTAAATTTGAAGGAAACTGCAAAGGTATCCAGCTTCCCTGGCAAAACCATGGCACAAGATCCTGGAAGAAGCAGCTCAGATGGGCAAATCACCTGCAACTGAAGTGGATGTTGAGTTTCCATCCCCTTTCCATAGGACCGATCGGGTCGGCCAACGCAGGGAGCAGAGCGGGGAGGTGGTGGGACTCAGGGGGCTGGTCAGTGCCCACCCCAGCCACATCCCCCTGGGAAGGAAGGAAGGAAGGAAGGAAGGAAGGAAGGAAGGAAGGAAGGAAGGAAAGCAGGAGGAAGCCAAGTTCACCGTGTGACAGCAGCAGGAGAAAGGCTGACCAGAAGAGCAAGCCCCAAAAACCACCCCATGAAGTCAAAGGCCATGAAGACCAAGGTCACTTGTAGAAACAAAACTGGAGGATTGCTCTTCCTCTTTTTCGCCTCACCGTGGTGGAGACGGGAAAGGACCGAGCCATCGCCTGCCTTGCCGCAGGGCTCACACTGAGCATGAGACCGCGTTTTGCTTTCTCCGCTGAGCAAACGCAGTGACCCTGTAAGATTCAACAAAGGATGAAGCAAGTTATGAGAACCACTCCGCTAAGACTGAGATGTTAATAACATTACAGGGACATCTGAGGATACTGTTGTACTTATTAGAGGACGAGAATCAACATCATCCTCTCTAAGTTATACAAATGAAAGAAGGTTATTTAATGTCCATCTGGTTTTGTTCAAGAGGTAGTAAATAATTGTTCCTCAAATGTCCACCAAAGGCTTTCGATTGCTCTGAGCTGCCAGACAACAGGATTTTTCCTAGCCTACAACTGTCACCTTCCATGTCATCTGAGACCAAAATGAGGCATTCCCACTTTTTGTACCTCTTTCAGGAAGGCAGTGTGATTGCTTGTTTATAGAACACGGGTATTAGTACAGCTCAGGGAATAAAAAATTAATAGGCACTATCCAGCAGAGGGAGCACAATAACGTAAAAACCCTTCAGCTGTAAGGTGAAGAACTTTTTCTATTAAAATCCACAGTATTTGGCAATCTGAGTTTACTGTTTTAGCATGCGGGGTGGAAAAGACAGAATTTAAATAAAAACAGAGAGAGAGGAGAGAGGAATCTCAAACAAATACAAGCAACAAAATAATTGATTCCCTGTTATTTTCATCCATAATAAGGCAGATGTAACTTAACTGCTGGAAAAATTAAGGTTTAATAAGAAGAGATCAAGGATGATCTTAGGAAGAGCAATAACATTTATTTTACAATGCTGATTTTAATTTAAATAGAACTGGCTGCTCTGGCTGAAAGACTCAAGTGCTGCTTTCAGTTTGACTGTGCACTTCCTCTTGTTGTTAATGAAGTCATACATCACAGAAATAACTGATGCACCCATTCATTCGGTTTATGTGTAATTTTTAGAGTCCAATATGACAGAAATCTTACTAGATATGTTCTCTCTTCTGTGACTGTTACACTTTCTAATCTAATCACGCTTAAATAATTGTGAATTAAAAAAAAGAAAGAAGAGATAATACCTATTTTATAAGAAACAGTCATAAACCAGAGAAAGAAATCGTCACATTTTGATGTGACTTACATGAACTACAGTAATTAAAGAAACAATGTAATAGTTTAAAATTGTTGCCATCTTAAATGCAAACATTTCTCAGGGTGCATTTCATTAATATATTTATACCACGAGATTTTTTAATTAGGACATCTAAATTCTAAGCTCTGCCACTGACTGTTATTTGACCTTTGGCAATTCACAGTCTTTCTAAGAGAGTTTCTGTTATCTTTGTAATGAAAATCATATTGATTTCACAGCTGGGTAGAGTGTAACAGCAGCTTTGCCTGCTGGTAGAAAGTACTGTTGAAATAAAAACATAATTTCCAAAGGAAAGAGAGAAGAAAGAACTGGATGTTCTGATCAGAAATGCTAACTACAGCTAACTCGAGCTAGAATATATTCAGTTTAACTCTTACATGTTTTCCAAAGAAAAAGCCAAGCATGATGAAGACTGATTAGTATTTTTTCTGTTAAGCAAACTGAATTTTTTCTCCACAAACTGGCAGTAAGATTAACAACTGAAACAAAACATTTATACTGCTAAATATTGAAGATGCCCCCATCCAGCAGACTGTTCACTGTGTTGTATAATGTCCTAAGGAAATGAGGTTTATGCAGGCTCATTATCCATTCACTCAACTATTACCCTGCTTTCCCCAATAATTTTTCAACCTCTTGGACAATTTCAACCAAATCTAGCAGAACAGTGGAAGTCTTAGTGATAGTAAAGACACTTGACCACCAGATTCAACTGAGACTGGATGAAAGTTAATGGATACTTACTACCTTTGCTAGTCTCATATGTGACTAGCAATACTAAAAGTAACTCCAAAAGTAGACTGAAAGCAGCACTGCTAGAGGTTTCTTATCCCCGTTACAGACACAGCATCTTTACCCTGACAGGACAAGTTGATCCACAGAAAGTAAAGGTGTCATCTTGGGAAAAGGTCTGAAGAATTATTTCTTAAGCATATCGAAACTCAAACTGTTTAGCTTATATACTTGCATATTCCATAGCACTTCTAGAATATCTTATTTCATTAGTCAAACATAAATTCATTTATTTTTACATAATTCTATATTAGGAATGTCTTAAGGACACAACAAACTTATTAAATTATTTTAGAATTATGATGATGACTTCACTAAGGTTATTGAAATTGTAGTCAAAACTGCCTAACTTCAAAAATGTCTTATTAAAAGTTTCTTACTGTTTATCACCGAAGAATTCTCATGATCCTCTATAGATATATAAATCCAACAAATTAACTTGTAGAAAGTTTTACATCTTCTTTCCAATTAACAAATACAAATATGTTTTGCTAGGCCAAGACGATCCCTCATTACCTCACGACAACCAACAAAATGTCTAGTACAGGCAGGCTTCTTAAAAGCCCAGCTCATTTTCACGTACATGATGGCCACTATCAAAACCTGCTGTGTGGTATGAAGAGGTATGGATGGTGACCAGTAAGTAGAAAAGAGAAAAAATTAATTAACGCCAGCCACGCATGGCCACACACACACACATGCATTCCCAGACAAGCGGACAAACTTATGTGTGAGAAGATACCCAATGTGAAAAATCTGTGAGACAAACCCTGTGTGAGAAGGAGCTTAAAAATGTCCCCGAAAGCATCTGGGACTCACCACTTCACTGCTCATAAATGATCTGTTCAGTCTAACACAAAGTACCCCAGAACCGTGGGAGCCAGGTGGAAAAGAAACCCTAAGTTGAAGGAAACTTCAAAATCCACAAGCTTTATAAAATTTATAAAGTCCAGAATACTCCTGAGAGGGAGGCATTGCGGCCACAGGCACGGGGAATAACCGCCTGGAATCCAAATCACCTCTTTCACGTTTTTTTCTGTAAAAACTGCATTTCAGGCAGATAACAGAGAAACTGTTCTACACATGAAGCAAGACCAGGATTGGTATCGCATTGCCCCACCACTGGGAACAAGAACCGCACCAATACAGATCGCTAAGGGTGTCTTACAGAAGTTTGCACTGGGGCAACTGGGTTTGCAGCAGCGCAGGATACCACCCTCAGTACAGCTGGGTGAAACCACAGCAAAATCCAACCACGAGTTTTGGGAAAGGCCTATGCTGGCTTTTGAAATTTGTCATTTTAATGTTCGTACCTCTAGGAATTACCGCTACACAAAAACATTGGTGATAATGCACACTAAATTATACTTATTTGGTTTTAAATTTTAGTCATTTTAAACATCCAGTCTGAGAGTTATTAGTCCCAGACTCAAGACTTGATTAAAATTTAAAGTCTTTAACTATGGAGAATTAAGCCATTTAATCCAATTTTCTCTCAAATTTGCCTCTTACTTTTGCAAGTCTCATTAAGGTTCATCGAAATATGCATCACATATAATCAGTCCAAGGTATCATGTAGCACATCACAGTATACTAAAGCGGTATTTTTAAAACACGGTTTTACGTTACTATATAGTAAACCCTAGTAGAGTCTCTCTCGGGGATGGAATTAAGCCCACGCATGTGCTGCAAATGACTTCTTGCATTGCTACATCACTGAAGGCACGCGTTTGGGGTAGGTAAATCACAAGCCCTGGGGTACCCACCCTGCTGACACGAGGGTCTATGTGAGTAAGCCGAACTTATGCTGCTCAGAGAGGTGGTGTAATTTCCTCCAAGGTGTACCGTCTTGCCGACGCAGTCGCTCCGGTGCCGCGACACCCGGGGGTCTGGGGGACAGAGCACCCAGCACTAATCCTTACATCCCAGCTCTGCGCTTCCCGGAGCACTTGGGTTCTGCTCTTCCCAGGGATTTGTGCCAGCTCCATCCATCAGGTATCACAGTGATTTTCTCCTCTGCCATGACATTAGCAGTATTTTGTCTCACAGAAGAGATACAACATGTTCCAGCAGCATAAAGGATTTTAATATTAAAAACAGAACGTGAAACTGCCTTTCTGAATTCCAAGAGGTATACCAGCAGTCATTTAAAAGTCCCTACTATTTAGGAATGTCTGTTCAGCTGCTGTCAAGGTATATATTCAACTTTAAAAAGTTTTGATTATCTGCTAGGATATACTATGGGTACCACATTCCAGAGAAACATAAATCTTTTTTTGTGGTAAACGCTCTTACCATAAAGCTCTTGGGTATGAATTTTTTTTCCTGAATGCAAAAATTCACATGAACCTGTTCTGTAAAACAAAGTCTAGGGAGAAAAAAAACCACAAACCAAACAACAAAACAAAAAACCCCTCTTAGGAACAGATGAAGAGAAAGAATTTTTTGCCCACAGACCATTATGGACCATTAAGGATGCACCAAACTGACACTCGCTTATCTAGGTTAATGGCCATCACGAACCATCCGTTGCTATGAAACTGTTTAAAATCCATTGTGCCTATTGAATGTAAGGAAATGTACCTGTAAAACCACTTTGAACATGTGCCTGATCTCCATTAGAGAACATGAATGCCCAGAATAGAGGTGCTGATTTTAAAAATATAACAAAAATCTGTGAAGATTCTTGCTTCTTGCAAGTATGTATTTCTTTCTGAGCTTCTCAATTAAAAATTTGGCTGTTTATTAAACTTGTTTTCATTTTAATGTGTTTTTCATATAAACACATGTTCTTACGACTTAGAGTCATGCAGAATTTAAGCATGTCAACGGGTTGCTGAATGGTGCAGAGATTCCCAGTGGGTTGGGCCACTCTTTATCCTTTTTTTATGGACAAGCACGACCTTTTGTCATGTTAACACTCAGGGTTTTAACATGTTCCAGGTATTTGCTGTGGGTCACAGTTTGAAAAACACCAGTGGCAAGGTCCTATTGAGCTTGCTTTAAGCAACCGACTTCAAACAGTAGAAGCTACGTGGTTTTGAGAAGGCAGAGCATATTGCCAATGACTTCTATAGACAGAGCTGCCTCTTACTGAGGCCAGATTCCTTCCAATAGCTGACCAATTGTATTTAAAGTTAATTTCAGATAACTCTACCCTGTGTGGAAATCTACAGGGCATGTATGTCTGCAGGAGCATAGGTATCCAAGTCTAACATTTACACTGTAGTAAAGCCTCCAAAATTTTGGCTCAGTTTCCCATTCACTGAGCAAGTGGCTACATCCTTTCAGCGCATCAATTCCTACTGTTGCAGCCTTGCAAAGTCACCTAAATTCTGGTATCACTGGGCCCAACCATAGCTATTTCAATGGCTGAAGAGGACTGCACATCATCCACGTGTATCCGTGGTACACATCTGGTCCCATCGCCTGTATAAGTACCTCTGCCTCTGATGAGAAAGCGCAAGGGAGGAGGAAGGTTTGAAGTCAGCCTGGGGCGAGGTGAAGTGTCCTGGCAGCCTGGTTCAGTCCGTCTGCCATAAATTTGGAACCCGTAGGTACAGCGGTGTCCCAGCGTCTACATCCGAGGAAGCCGAGGAAGGACAGACCATGGTTCCCAGGATCCAGGACCCAAGGGCCAGCTCAGCACGGCTCAGCGGCACCCGGGGCAGCTCACTGCTCAGCTCTGACGGCCGACGGTGCCCTTCGTCCGCACCAAGATCTCCTGAGGTCTAAGCAGCTAAAGGGGAAAGAAAATCCAGGTAGCTGGCAAGGTGCCTTGAGTTGGGCATTGCTGCCCCGACTTTAAACCAATTTCTCTGCTCCTGGTTTTGCCCAAAGAAGACCTCCCGCAGTTGAACAGGCTAAACTATTTAAAAATCAAATATTCAAGAAATAGAACAGCCGAGTCAAATTTCTGCTGGCATTCTGCAGTAGAAGTGCTATGCCCTGGTCATATTACAGGCAATGCAAACAAACTGCATTCAAGTTATAATGCAAACTGTGAAAAATAAAGACTGCCCAGAATTAAGTAAATAAATAGATTTGAAACTCTGTGTCAGGAGCGTATTTTGGAGAACTTTGATTTACAAGTCAGCAGCCAGCCTCCTCGGCCCAACCATTTTATTCTGGAGAATTCAACCACAGTAACAGGGACTTTTAAAGTTATCTCTGAAACGTCTACGCTTTACTTTATCCTTTTAGTTTTTTTAATGGATTTCACACGATACATACAATTTTTGAGAACTAAAGTGCTACTTCTAATATTTCTAGTTAAATGAAATCTTTAAAATAGAAGGAATGATAATATAAAAATCTAAAACTATATTTAGTATTCTGAATGCAATTAGGGTAATTTTATTCAATTGATTTCTGAAGTTCCCACATGAGTGATCTACAGTGATATCATTCAGTACAACAGTAACAGGTGCCAAAAAAGTAATTTTAAACAAATGAATTTTATCACATTATATGTTTTTCCCCTATTACAGCCAACTTTCCAAGTACTTCTGCACAATTATCTAAATGAAGGTATATCAAAAAGTACTTTATTCCAAGATGTATTTCCATTTTTCATTACAAGATCACTGAAGTAATAGCATTGTTTACTCTCTTCTTTACAGAAGGATATTACCACTGCTTGAAGACAAGGATGAGATAGAGTACATGAAGCCTATCTTTTAAACTACAGTTTTACTACTAGAGTAAAACATACAGTAGAACTAGAAAGGACCTCTAGAAGACACCTAATCCATCCTCCTGCCTGCAGGAAGCAGTTATTCAAGTACTCTGATCTTACAGATCTCCAATGGAGACAGAAACTCCAAAAGCTTGCCAAGCAATCTATTCCCTATCCTCACCATTAAAGTTTTCTGTAATTTCTAAAATAAATCTTCCTTGCTGTAATTTAAGCCTATTACTTCTTGTTCTATCAAACACAGGCAAGGGAAATAGATTGTTCTCTTCCTCCTTGGAGCAACCTCTTGTGTTATAATGTCTTCGCTCTATCTTTTCTGTGTCAGACTAAACTAACATAATTTATTCCATTTTTTCTTTTAGGTTATAATTTCTACACTTCTGATCTTTCTTGTCACTCTCCTCTGGACTGTCTCCAGCTGATTCTCTTCTTTCTTCAAGTCTGGTGTCTAAAACTGGACATGCTATTCTAATTCAGTATGAAATTAAGATTTGCTAGTCCCAGATTTCATCTGATTATTTAAGTAATGAAGCTGATCATCTCCCAGGAGAAGGATACCAAAGCTGTCATTCTAGTGCATAGTAATTGTCCTGCTGGAAACCAAGGTTGAAAGTTAGATTAATTAAAACACAGTTCAGTGAAAATCAATCTAAGGAAACTTGTTTTCCTTTTGGATTTGTGTCTTAAGCCTGATTGACTGAACATCTAAGGAGGCACAAACTCCAATTCAAGTTTTCTTGCGTCGTACTACTTCTGTGAATTTTCTGGTGTCCAGTAAGAGGGAAACTCATATGAAGCCTCTCCCTCAGTGGTGTTTATCTGCCTATAAGAGCGTATTTCCAAACTCATGAAAACAAGAGCAGGGAAGCTGACCAGGTACGAGCCTCTGGATGACCAATGAAGTAGATGGGGTGAGAAGCTGGAGGAGACAGTGGCTGGGCCAATCACAGCTGGTGCAGTTTTTAACAGCTGATTCAGGATTAGGCTGTGATTTTACAGCTAGTTCTGTGGACTCTGACAAAACAGCCCCTGCCGTAAGCCCACCTCACCAGCTATTCTGAACAACCTCTAGAAACTTAGTGGCTGCAAGACCTCTGCTTGTGGTGCATGGTTGAAACTGGCCAAATGGTATTTTCAGGGGGTGGGGTGATACAGACAGGTGAACAGCATCATTTTGTAAGCCCTACTTCTTCAAGAGACCAGGCTAAATAGTTTCCTTACTACTGTTGTGAGCTATATAAACAATGCCTTATTACATAGTATCTTGTTATATTGATTTTAGATCTCCTGCTTAATTAAAACATATTAAAGTTTTAATTGAGACATGCAGGTGAGAACATGTCTACTCCCTTCCTTTCTTCTTTTCTGTCCTCCCTCATTTAACTGCTCTATTCTTTTCCCAAGAGAAAAAGATCCATGCTTTTGAGAGCAGGGTCCCGACGTTCAACACACTGTCATTTATGTCATTCTCACAGTGATTCTAGAACTAAATGCCATTGTATTTAGGTGGAGTCACTCAAGGATTACGTAGGATATTCATTACGCAAGACACAAGGTCAGTCTGTTTATTCATTCCTGGAGGACTACTACTTATGTCACCAATGACGATACCAATTCCACTGCAAAGAGTTATGATTGCGACTCTAGGCTTTTGGTCATAAATAAGTAAGAGGGTAGAGGTATTTATATTTGCATTAATTTGAAAAACTTCTCTAGCAGACAACATTTTATATAATCACTATTTGTCGATGCATTCAGTATTTCAGGTTAAGTTGAATACTGGAGATTTCAGAAACAATGCCATAAAACTTCAGCAGTACACCACCCTTAAGGAGCTGCCTCAGGCTATCGAGGAAGTGTCATATTTGCTTATAGTTACTCTGGGTACAGTACTCTGGGATACTAAGGGGTATTCACACTGTCTACTTCAAGCAGCTGTCTTTTTGTTGTTATCAACCACCTCTTCAAAGGAGTCTACTTTTTTTTCCTAGTGATTATAGAGGAACCTTGGAGGCTATTTCTACCATCAACTATTCAACACTAGGTACTCACCATGGCCTCCTTTTCTTTCTTTAGCAGCGTTAGACACTTAAAGTAGAGTACATAATGTGATCAGTGAAGGGTAGGGGAGAGGAGACAAAATGGGAGAGGCATAAAGTCTCATGAAGAGATTTCCTACAGAACAAGCAGTGACTGACCTCACAAGTAAGTTGGGGCAAGACCGGAGACAAGACTGCTGAGACAGTCTGGAGTATGGAGCAGGCGGAAAGAGAGCAATAGGATAGGGAGCAAAGAGAAAATCAGCTTGGTATGGCTAGGTAAGAACAGAGATAAGAACTGGGATGTTACCGGAGGAACTGGAAGTGATTGGCAACAAGACTGGAGCCTTGCACTCCTAGGACAAGTTTTTACTAAACAAAGAGATTAGTGCCCAGATGAACAACCTGATGAACTAAAATAAGATTGGCTAATTGAGGAAAGTGGGAACAGGACACAGGGAGAGGGACAGGTATTAGAGCAGACTGGCCAAAGTTGGGAAGGTTGGGGCAGATGAATACACAGTTAGTGGAAAAAATAGAAAAGGTGTCTCAGACCCAAGATTTATCCACTGTCAGAAAATGCATGTGTCTCACCAAAATTGAAGCTGGCCATGTGAGAACAGTAGCCTGCTGTTACCAGCTATTCCATCAGGTCCAGCTAGCAGAAGTGTGGTGTCTCCACATACAGCACAGCAAGGCAGAGCTTGTTCGCTATGAGAATTTTCTCCTTTTAATAGGTCTTGGTTGGGCATAGAGTCAAAGTTTCTAGAGGCAGAAGAAGCTGCTAGGGTATGTACTTTGGTCTTATGTCTAACGAACACCACAGTCTCTCTTTCAGCAATACCTGTGATAATTTATGTTTGACATCTTGATTTGAAGATGAATGTACTATTGGCAGTTACACCATTTAAAATTTATGACACCTCTCCTATTCGAATTTGACTTTACTTTTCAAACACTGGCACTTTAGATGCCTTTTTTTCTATGTATATAACAGTTCTCTTCTACCCATAAAATTATTTACTTAGTGTAAGCAAGCTCCTGCCTTCATAAAATTAATTCCATAAAGATATAGACAGACCATCAGCAAAGAAGATGCAAACTCACATTCCCTGCCACTTTTTTCTAGCCTTCAAATCTATTTCTGGGAATGGGACAAATTTCTAAAGCAGACATGATTGTGGACAAAGAACCCGTGAAGTTTTTTTAAATCACAGTAACAAATTGTTTTAATGAAAAAATCCTTAAATATATTGAGCGCATATAATAAACTAAATAAAATGTGGGACAAATCATCAGTATTTCTGTTTTGCCAGATGTCGCCATGTAAACAGGATGTAATGTTTACTTACTCTAAAGCCCATGTTAAGGACATTGTACAACAATATTTTTCAAATTGTAATTAGCTAAAGGCCAGGGAAGAGGCAACTAGCACATCGACTTCTTACAGGTGCAAAACCAGATTATTGAATTCACAGAGTGAAAAAATAACCCTGAAAGCGTAAAACCTGCGTTACCCTGTTATTTTGGGCACAATGCAGAGATACCAGACATTTTTGTTATTTGGCACGGGTTCTTGGAAGGTTCAAAGGCACTGCAGAGCTTCACCATCTCCAGTGAGGCACCTGTTGGTACTGGAATACCTACGTCCCTATGAACCTAAACTTTTGCCATAAGGCAAGGAATCCTAGTCTTATTATTTTGACAGCGTTTGAGACCTGCCAGCTCACTCCTTAAGCCTGAATGAGATTCCCACAATGGGAAGCTCCCTCCTTGCCTCACCCGCAGGGCCGAATGGGGAAACAGCCTTCAAGCACAACCCCTCGGTCAAGTGCTTGGGCAAAGGCAGCTGAAGACAAGAGTGTTTGGCACTGGCCGGGATATGCTCCCCAGCATGCCCCAGTGGCACAGCAATTAGGAAACTCCCCTGGAATGCAGCCATTCCCCACCGGCTTGCTCAGGCAGCTTCCTGATCAGAGGTTTCTGTGAAATCCACTCCCTCTTTTCCTCCCACACTGCTAAGGAAGCCTCTGCACCTTAAGCTGGGCTGTGACTTCCTCCAGGCAAAGGGCATCCAGAATTGCGCAGAGGGATGGAGAGCAGAGGAACAAATAACCCGTCTCAAGGATTTCAGCCTTGGAGTAAGTGGGGGTGGAAGCATCCCTATCATGACCTGCCCCTTGACTCAACTCAGGAAGAAAGAGTAGTTCCCATCCAGATACCATGCTACTTCAGAGATGATTAACAAACAAAATACAGAATACCAATTCCTTAAATTTCATGCCCTAGCTAATTGCTTCCTCTATTCTTCATTCATGCAAAGCAAACAAGAGTCAGTGGAGGATAGCTGCTCATACCTCCTCTGCATGCTCAGGGCACATTTCCAATCTGCAAGGTAAAGCCTTTAAGGGCTATCCCATCTGTGATGAAACATGGCACTGGTGGTTGCTATAAGGACCTACAAACTGCTCTGGGCCATCCACTTTTTCATCATTTTCCCCTACCTGCCAGCAACCTGCTAGGGAAAACATGGAATTGGGCATTAGACAAACGACCCAGCTGAGGTGGGGGACAGGGATACAAAAGGGCACAGTGTTTGAAGAAAACAACATGGGCTAAGCCAAAGGACTTAGAAGTTCAGGGTCATTTCCCCCTTTGCTGTACATGTTGATGCATCAAACTTACCTTTCCTCTCTCTCTTTTAGTTAAAGCATATTCGCAACTTCGACTCAATCTTTCCACGTTTCTGTTCCTGAGAAGGGGCATAGTGGCAGGAGGTCCAGAACGAGAAGATGAGGCTGTTTCTCCATTCACATGCCAGTAAACAAATTCACAGACAGAATTTAGCATGCATTATATAATGATGTTCAGTCAGAACTTGTATCATGTGATACGGATTTGCTACAGTTGTTACAACACTTGGAAGGTTTTTTA
Organism: Buteo buteo; assembly: GCF_964188355.1. Lineage (NCBI taxonomy): Eukaryota > Metazoa > Chordata > Aves > Accipitriformes > Accipitridae > Buteo > Buteo buteo. Next base: position 3,170,386 of record NC_134198.1, on the reverse strand, counting down.
GAATCTGTCAGCCAACTTAATTTAAAAGTTCTGGAGCTACTTAAAAAGCAAGCTTTCTAAAGTTTAAATATGGCTCTTATTAAAGTCCATTTTTAGTAAGAACACCAAAGGAACTTACTGCATTTAAATGCTGAATGCACCAGCAACTCACGCATGGACCGTGAAGACTTCAGGTATAGTAGAGTCCATGTATGTAGCTGGCAATGCCAAGCTGCTGACTTAAAGCTAAGTTAGTGAGGCTGAGACAGCAGTTGCCACAATTGCAACTGCAATGCAAACTGCGATACAAACTTCTTTTTTAAGTAAGTCCTTCAATTCGCTCTCAAACAAGTGAGCAGAAAGGTCTAGGGAATGTAAGGGTGGGATCCATCTCATTCAGCTTGACATATCTATATCAATGGAGTCTAGAGAGTGATTCATCTGACTAAAAGTAGATGCCTGCTTTAAAATGAGTTGACTCACTTTCTGGACAATATTGACTGTTTTGACTAGATCCCCATTGACTATGACTCCAGGGCTATCAGCTGCCTCTACCCACTCTAAAACAGGAGAGAAATTCAATGAGTTTGACTGAAGGCTAGGGATATTCCAGGACATGATCAAGTACACTAGTAGCTAATATAGACTATCTTCCAGTTCTCATTGTAGAGGAACTATTGATGATCCTACAGAGACATCACCACAGCAGAAATAATACCAAGATAATATGTCCCAAACAGGCATTAATTAAAAATTAAAAAAAAAAAAAAAAAAAAGAGGTAGAAAGGAATGATTTGGGTTTTCAAAATCTTCCATAAGTATAGAGTTATTTTTTTGACAATGATGTTTTATACTGTGCATATACATACCATATAGATACCATTTATGAATATTCACCATGAAACAAAGAAGTATTTTTATGTAATCAAAGTCCTGGCACATTAGGAAGATTATAGGTTTGATAGTTTTCAGATCATATCATGGGCTTTAAACTATCACTTATAAAAAATGCAGATCTTGAAATTTCAAAGCTATTTAAATAGAAATTATTTTCTTAACTAAGGGGGAAGAGACTCATTAGTTACAACTTCTTTTGTAGAAGCATATTCTTGTGACCAGCATGTGAGTGACGCTTTTATTACATGCGCTGAATATGTTACGGTTTTTGGATCATAGAAACTCTCCTAAAACAAAACTGAACAGCCACATAATTTTTCTTACAGAGCATGATATAATTTAATCCAAGTGTTGAAAGCTGATAAATAATTTTCTCTTTCCCCATTTGGCAAATCCCATTTTCCCCTTCCCTATATTTCTAATAAAATATAAGCCAGTGTGTGGATTTGTTAACATACTACTGAGGAAAGGAGAAGGGGGTTTATATTCTAACTATTTTTCATACAGAGAGAGGCATTTTCAAACTAATGATGAAATGCTAGATTTAAGACAAAATACAAGTAATACTTTCTAGTTATCAAAGGTTAAAAAAATGCCGGATGTTTTTCTTTAAGATAAGGGTTGTGATTATCCACTCCCTTGTATTTGTCCTGTTACCTATACCTGCTGTCAAATCAGAGATCCCTATCAATTTTGCAAAACTGTGAGTGATTACACCAGGAGAAGGAAAAGTCATATATTCCATTAAAGTATGTATCATGTATATTAAATTTTTAGTGAGACATAAAGTAGGCCCATACTGTGTCTTATAAAATGTATAGAATTTGATCACAGTCATAAAGAGATAGATGACATTTTTTTCCAAGCACTACATTTATAATGTGCATACTTTTTAACAGAAAGATACTACTGTAAGTCAGCTTTTCATTTTATACAATTCTTCTTGTAATGCATATCTCCACATACACTGCACAACACTGTGAGTGCAGCAACATCACATTCTCATATAGTTTTGCTAATGATGAAATTAAGCAGAATCTTTGGAAATGGGAATTAACACCAGTTAGAAGACAACTATGACCTAACTCCAAAAAGGTCCCAATTGCAGTCATGTACACTAGCTATCTACAGACAAGTATGCATTAAGCAGATAAGAAACCCACAAAGAAAAACAACAGTTTACAGTCCTGAAAACAACAGGGCCACTCCAAAACTTCTGCCACTTTCTACTATCTCCCAATCTCATTTTAGGACAATGGGAAGGAAAATGTCCCTCAAAGCAATCCTGATTAATCCTCCTCTTAGGTCTTTCATGTCTTCAGTAGAAAGGCATGCACTCTTTGAAAATAGATCCGTGCTTTTCAAAGTTCAGTATTAAGAGCCAGATTCAAAAAGAGATTCAGACAGATTTTAGGATTCTACACTGAAAGTTGCAGTCCTCAAAATCAAAACTCAGCTTTTGGTGTTGAAATGTGCAGGTGCCTCACCTTTGACACGCGAGCTGTCTGAGGGCAATAAGGGTTCTAGCAGATCTGCAGCGGCAAACTCTTGCCATCCGCTGGTCTCTGCCTCACCCCTCTGATGGACAAGTTGGAAGTGATCCCTGATGGTCAGCTAGTCCAACTCCTCATTGAAAGCAGCTCCAACTAAAGCAGGTTGCTCAGCCAGGTTTTGAATATCTCCCAAGGACTGAGATTCCACAATATCTATTGAAAACCCGTTCCAGCATTTGACCATCCTAACAGTGAAAATATTTTTCCTTACATGCAGGATTCCCTGTATTGCAACTTGGGTCCATTAGCTCTTCCCCTACCACCATACAGCTCCAAGAAGAGTCTGCATCTCTCCTGTATCTTCGCTCCACCGTGCTCTCCTCATATGCTTGTACTCCAGCCTGTGTGATTTTAGTGACACTCCACTGCATTCGTAACAGTATGTCAATGTCTTGTGCTGGGCAGCCAAAAACAGTACTCCAGAAGCAGTCTCACAAGTGCCAAATAGAGAGGAATAATTACTTCCCTGGACCTGCTGGTTATATCTTGCTAATATAATCCAAGATGAAGTTGACCTTGTTTGCCCCAGCTGCCAACTCATGCTCAGTGTGTCCACCAGGACCCCAGGTCCCTTTCTGCAGAGCTGCTCTCTAGGCAGTTGACCTCCAGCATGTGCAAGTGCAGGAGGTTATTCCACGCCCAACCCAGGACTTCTCACTTGTCTTTGCTGGGCTTGGTGAGGCTCCTGGCAACTCATTCCTCCAGCCTGTCCTGGTCCCTCCGAATAACAGCCCTGCCCTCCAGCGTATCAACTGCTCCCCTGCAGGCTGGTATCATCCATAAATTTGCTGATAGTGCACCGCCTCCCATAGTCCAAATCATTAACATCGAAGACACCAAACCGCATTGGCCCCAGAATCTGTCCCTGAGGGGGATTGCCACTAGCAACCAGCTGTCAGATGGACTTTGTACTGCCAATCACAACCTGTTTAGCCTGGCAGTTCAGCCAGTTTTCCATCCACCTTATCATCTGCTTATCCTGACCATATCCCACTATTTTGACTGGTAGGATACTATCAAAGACCTTGGGAAAAGCTTTGCCAAAGTCAAGGTAAACGATATTCACTACTCTTCCCTTGTCCACGGAACCAGTCATCTTACCATGATCAACCAACCAGGTTGATGAGAGGCGGTTTGCCCTTGGTGAACTCATGCTGTCTATTCCTAATCGCCTTCTTGCACTTCATAAGCTCAGAAATGGTTTCCAGGAGGAAAAATCTTCCAGGAGACTGAGGTTAGGCTGCTTAGCTTGTAGTTCCCTGGATCCTCTTTCTCAACCTTCTTGAAGATGGGCATGACATTCGCCTTTTTCATCTGTCCATCAGGGACCTCCCCAATCACCATAACCTGTCAAAGTTGATAGGCAGCAGACTCACAATGATACCCTCAGCACCCTCGGATGCATCCCATCTGAGTTTGTGTACATCCAATGGGCTTACGTGCTCGGTCTTTCTCTACTGTGGCTACTGCTTCACTCCCTCAGACTCTGCTATCAGTCTCAGGACTGAGGGTAAACCTTACCAATAAAAAAGCAAAACAAAACAATAAAAAGCAGAATAGGCATTGAACACCTCACCTTTTTCCATGGCTTTTGTCAGTAGGTCCCCCTGCCACATAGAGTACCCGGCCCACATTTCCTGTACGCTGCCTTTTTGTTGCCAATATAATTATTAAAGCCCTTTTTGTTGCCCTTCATATCCCTTGCTGTTACAACACCAGCTGAGTTTTGGCTCTCCTAATTCCCCACCTGCAGACTTGGGCAATGTCTCTATATTCCATCCAGGTAGTCCTGGACCTGTTTCTACCTTCTGCATACTTTGAGGTCAGTCAAGAGTGTCCTACTCACCCATACTGGCCTTGCTCCTCGTTTGCTCATCTTTCTGTGATTTGGAATGGACCAATTCTGTGTTTTGAGGAGACTGTTCTTGAAGATCAACTAGATGTCCCAGGAGCAGCTAATTGTCTCCCATGTGATCCTGCCCGGCAGACCTCAAACAAGCTGAAGTTTGCTCTCAGGCAGTCAAGGCTGGCAATTTTACTATTTGTTTTACTCATTTATCTCAGGATTTTTAGCTATACAGTCTCAGGGTTGCAGCCAAAGCTGCCCTCCACCTCCACACCCCCAGCCAGTTTGTTCATGAGTAACAGGTCCAGCACAGCACCTCCCCTCGCTGACTCACCAGTCACCTGTCTCAAGAAATTGTCAGTGGATTTTTTGCACTTAAACCATGCCTCAAGTGCTGACGTGTATGGAACCTGGTGTTCCCTAGAATAAGTTGCACTTTCACTGTCTTGACAGCAGAAACCTCACTTGGCCTTCAAGATCTGAATATCCTTATCACCTGCCACAGGGAATCTCAGGGAGAAGCTCCTTTAACACAGCTGTACCGCTGAGGAATACTGTGGCCCTGATGCAAAGGGCTTATAACATATCCTGAGGAGAAATGTGATACAAGTGTGAGGCGGTTAGAAACGCCGTGGTGCCAAGGCCTGGTGTGACAGGTGCTACCTTCATCACCTCTCACGGTGGACAAGGAGACTGAGGGGACATTCTCAGATTGTTGGTGCTAGCTATGGAGATGACCAGAGCAGTCCTATCCACGTTGAGTCCTATCCACTCACCAGTGTCCAAGGAACGCATAGTATTCCAAGACCCATCCGTGCCCAAGATGAGAAAGGTAATGCTTGCAGTCACTTCACGTAGGCTTTTACCAGGTGAAACAGTGCTGGAGATGACTCCCTGTTGCCATATTTCACTTGCCAACGAGCTTCCTGGCTAATCTCATGTGCCCAAGAAGTCTTGATATAGTGAGGGCTAGAGCTGTTTCCTTGAGGGAGGACTTCTTAGGAGAATGGCCTCATATTGATTCAGTAATGAAGGCTTTTGCCAGTTCACAGCTCCTGCCTATTTAATGTGGCCATAGACTTCTGAATTTAATGATGTCTTCATAACCTTCCGAGTCTGTAATTCTGCTGTTCAAGCTCCTGATCTCTTCTTGTTCTAAAATAATGATGGACTGAATGTTTATCAGAAATACATCACCTTCTAAGGCAGTTAAGGCTCCTGGTTTGCACAGGAGACGATAGGATCCAGCCTTTATAAGTCACGCCGAGTGAAAAGTAGTCTTTGGAGAAGACTTGTAGAAGCACATACACATCTTGAGTGTCTAATAAACAGAAAACAACTCATGCCCTGTCTGAAATTCACTGTAGCAGGCCACTCCACCTTAGCACTGTCCCTGAGAGAAACTTGTGTGGGGCACTCCCAGCCTCATATCCTACACAAAAGGGGAAAAAAGTCTCTGAGTTTGAGTAATAGGTCCTGCATACATCCTACAAGGTGAATACAGATGTGGGCCATCACTTAAAATAGAACCCGGCTTTTCTTCGGTGAAGGCTGTAACTTCCCAGCTAATGTGTTTGAAGCAGGAGGATGACAACTCTTCCTCCTGAAGAGGATTCCTCATCATATTTTAAATGAAAGGACATAAACACCAATCAGGATAGCATTGTAGGCTATAAATCCCAAGTAAAATAGGCACCTGTAGACAGCAGCACCTCTGCTTGAAAAAGCTCCAAGACCCTCTTTTGTGCAAGACTTTTTCACTAGACTGCCTGGTCCCACTCACTCCTGAGTTTTGCAGTTCCTGTTCTGGGGCAATTATCCCATCCCTCTGCACAAGGCAGGTTAGACATTTAACTTAAAATTGCAGATTCTACTGCCGATTGAGTATTAGACACCTTTTCAAGCATCCCAGTCAAGCTTCAGGAATATTTGGGGCAGGACAGTATGTTCAAAGTTCTTTACCTACAAGATGGATACTGTGCAGCCCAGATGGTAATTTTTTTCATCAGGGCTCAGATTTTCCTTTTCCTTCAGACTAAAAATCCCATTCCTTTGGAAGCTGGGTTGCTATTCAAGTGCAGAGTGTTCCCTTTGTTCTTTTCATCAACAAGTACTGTACTGTGAATGTTAAAGGATACCAAATTTGGGCTTTGTAGCAAGAAGCTGGAATACAGGCTGTGTATGGCCCTCCGCCACTGAAAAACACAGCCAGGTTTATGAGATGGGCCACTTAAAATTCCGATTTTTCTCTTAAACCATGTTAACCGCTTTAAGTCTAGCTGCTATAATTTCCTTCAAACTTCATTTTTTCCCTAACCTTAGCTGTAAATATCTTTTTTTTTTTTTTACTGTGGTAGCACTTAGATTCCCCCATCAGTATGTCACATTTTATTGGGAATTGTAAGTCCCACAGATAACAAATAGAGTCTCTACCAGGAGGTTTGCATTCTTAAGCCAAGCTCCTTGTGGATGCACAACTTTATACATGAATAATCCCATGATGTTATTGAAGATTTCACAAATATAAAGTTAAGACATGTTTTTAGATTATATGTAAGTTCACTTGAAATAGGAAAATACAGTATGTGTAAAAACAGAGTTTGGCATCAGTTAAAGAATCATGTTTAATGTAACAATGGCTCCACATTTAATAATTAGCTGTTTCTGAATTTTTCTAGCATTATAAACAGATAAAACTTCAAGGAGCTATTTGGAGAAAAGATAAGTAAATTAAAAGGATTTTCAGCATTTTAAGTGAAATTAAAAACTTTAATGGATGTGAACTGCATGTGAGGCATCAATGGCTACATTTAACAGAAAAACGTGATGCTGCCCTCCCAGTTCAGTCACAGCAATTGTGAAGCACCTGGCTCCCTTGATTTTACATGAAATGCTGAACCAGGACCTGGTTTGGAAGGACACTGCAGTTCAGTGAAAGAGAAAATTCTATCATAACACCAAGTGTTTTATATAGTGTTTCTCAGTTGCATGAGAAGTACAATAACTGGGCTGGAAGAGTATGGACTTTGTAGCTAAAATCTGAAATTTTTCCTTTTATAAAGAGGGATAAATAAGTTATCTTGTTTCTTCATTTCCATTCATGACTCTCCATATCTTCTGCTTTAGCTCACATAATAAATATAGATTACTTCTTATAATGTCTTATTGTGAGAAAAAAGGTTTTATGCTCAAGAACATGCATTTACTTAATCTTGACTACTCTCAGCCTGTCCCAAGGTCTAAACTGCATGACATTTCTTCTTACTTCATGTGCAGAGGCATTTGACTTGTCCTTCTGGAGCCTTCCAAGAAATTCAAGGGTCATACCCGTACTGGGACTGTAATACGTGATGAGCCATTGGGTTATTCTGCAGAAGCCAAGCCCCTAGTTGCTGAAGTAAGACAGAGGAGGTGGTGAGGCTGATGATGCTGCATTATTCTGGGCTCCAGCCCAATCCTTCTCCATCCCTGGAGGGGTGAAACTTCCACTGTGAGCTGTTAGAAGAGCTACCTCTCCCCTTGTTTTTCTAAAGCATAGCATAGGTTTGATGTGATTGACATGGGCAACAGGAGAGTATCCAATTGAAAATCGACAGAAGTCTGTACTTATTTTTCAGTTGCTTAACTTTACTGTTTATAACATCACATTATAATTTGGGATTAACTGCAGTTTCATTCTTCCCTCTGTACTTATGGGGGAGTCATGAATCTCCAGACTGATGTGCTGTAGCACCAGTGCCAAAGGGTTGCAGAGAGGAGGTAGAGGAAGTGGAAGCTGGAAAGAAGACTAAAACGGATGAGATTTACCAGAAATTAAAACCAATGGGTCTACAGGATGGCAGCAGTTTGGAGATTCAAGAGGAGACAGGGCAGAGCTCCAGCACTTCAGCGTTCAGTTTTAATGTTGACTGAAAACATGAATCTTACCAAAATCAAGGCCATGGTATGTGTCCTCCGTCTCTCTCATCTATGTGAAGACATGCAGGGACCATAGCCATCCCAGCAATATCCCATGTTTCCACTACTTTAGATGTGCAATTCATTTCATGTATGCATTTATCTTAAAATCTGCCCACAGAAAAATAAAGGAGAAAAGAATTATATAGGTATAGAAAATCTAAATGTAGATGTGCCATGGTCCAAAAGGTTGTATCTTAGATTCTTCCTAAGTGAAAGAGAGAAACTTATTTCCAAATCTCAGTCTTGAAAATATCCAGCAAACATGGCTCATTATGGATGTTTAGGCTCAACTTCCCTCCATCCCCAAGGCCTGCAGACTCCAAATTTTAGGTCTTTGGATGCAGCGCAATGTTTTGGGGCACACAGGCTGAAAGCAGGCAACAGAAGAAAAATGTAACAGGATCATTATCAGCCCAAATGCTTTTTTTAACTAACTTCTGTATCGTCTGTGTCCATAACACATGGACATGCTGCATGTAAAATGAAAGTTAGTTTTCTGTTTTCTTGTAAATACCACAAGATGACAGTTGTACCCAACCTGCCCTGAAAAAGAAATAAAGAGCACAATTAACTATTCAGCCAGGTGCACGCCTTTCAAAAAGCCTGTGGCAACTGGGCTAAGCAAACTAGAGGAAATATTTATCAGAAGACCCACCACTTCATCTTGCTTTTAAACAGCAGCAAGGAACTCGTAGCAGCACCTAATTGCCCTGACTTCAGGTTTCTTCGACTCCCTCATCAGCGTGAACAAGAGGGACAGTGCTTTGTCCTGCTGTTGGTATCTGAATAGTGTGGATGCCAGAGCCTTTGAAGGTGGAATAGAGGAAGAGGCAGCCCTGCCTTTCCCTGATGCTTATTTCCATCTTGTCTTGTGCTGACACTGCACTTTAAGCAACGAATCTTCTTAGGCAACAAGTCCTTTTAAAAGGTAACTTTTTTGTCCTGTAAATTTTCAGCTGAATTAATCTTTATCTAGGTTGCAGTACAGCTGTGTGAATCCTAATGCCAAGAGGAAGGAAGGAGAGGATGAAGGTGGATGATACGCTTCTGTTTGGAAGCAGCACCAGCTTAAGGTATCTTAAACCAATGGTGGAACAACTTGCTGTCACCTAACCACTAGCAGTGGTTCCAGAACTTGCCATCAGTTTGAGTATTTAGTGCGTAACTGTAAAAAGCCGCTCTGCTGCAGGATGAAGCTATTGCTGCCGTTCAGAAACTTGCTAGTCAGACTGCTACCAATTCATGAGCTACTAGTGATATCATTATATAAATTATTTACCTGCAGGTTTTCAGTATCAGGGATTTGCCCCAAATCTCAGTTGTTTCTAGAAGGAAACAGCACCATGAGACTCACATTGGTCAAGAGGAGACACAGATACTGTGCATGCACATGTTCATGACTCAGAGGTGATACCATGAAACAAATGCCTCCTAAGTTATATTATATTCCATATTTTGAGGAGATTTGAGCTTTTACATCAAAACTTGTCCAGTAAGAGAGCTAGGAGTTGTCTGTTAGATTTTTCTTCCCCAAAGGTTTAAGGGGCTCTTAAATTGCATGGAATATTTTGTCCCCAATTAATTTTATGTGTTGGGGTAAGCAGAGTCTTAAGTTAATACATAATCTGGCACACAATTCAAGAGCTACTTCCTGTAGTAGCTAGTTTGTGGTAATGACATGTCACTTCTGTAGATTGTGTAAATTGCTGGCTCTGTTTTTATACTTCAATAAAATCTGTTTGCATAGCTCGTACTTCTCCTTTCATTACAATTAGGCAGGCAGGAGTTCAAACAACAAAACTTTATTGTTCATGTCTGTAAGTTAAATAACCACTGCAAAGTATAAAATGTTTTTAAAACAACATAACAATGTGCAAACCGCTGCTAAGTTGTCCTGAAATTGCAGTGTACTTTAAGAAGTGACTGATGTGCAAAGGAAGGAGGCAAGTATCAGCTGCTTGCAATTCTCCCATCTCCTCTCCACACACCCTTATTTCTTGTCTAAGAGGTGCATCACGGAGTATGAGGAAGACTGCTTAGGACGGCTAAATTCTGGGATCAAACACTACAAATGTATATACATCCAAACGGTAACTTGTATCTTATATTCAGACAAAAGATTGTATTTTCATATTAACAATCTACTTCTTTCTTCCACCTCTACAAAAATGCTGAAAAGTCATTTTTTTAGAGATCAAGATACATATGAAGCATTTTAAAATAGCAAACCCTTACTAAAAATTAATTGGCAACACTGCTGCAGAATATGAACTCAACTGGTGAGTTTCTCTGCAAGTATCTTTACTTACTGTCTTTGAGTAGTGAATTGGCAGAAGCTTTGCCCAATTAATTTTGACATGAGCGAAGCATGATAAAGAGAACTATTTATCAGTACTTAAGTCCTGACTACTTTTATCATCCGTAAGACATTATACAGAATACTAGGACTCTGGTTTTGAGAGATGATCCAACATTTTCTGCAGAACGCCGCTCAACTCCTGGACTCCATTTCCAACAGACTTACACGTAGATGCAAACCCCTTTTAGGTATTTGAGCTCAGGTCCTGGAAGAAGCTACGAGAGCTGTGACTTGCAGAGCTCCTGTTCTCTGCCTGATACGTGGAGGGCACCAGCACAAAGAACAGCACACTCGGCAAGGCTGGTACAGTGCTGCATTTGATAGTTTATGCTCAAAATGTGCCACCCTAGATAGCTGGCCTGCAGTGGTGTCTCCTCCTGCCACACCCAGGCTCCTCCTATTTACTACTACTTCCTTTCCAAATGTTAAACTTCCAATAACTTCATTTGCATTTACAAAGCTGTGGGGTTTAGTATTTATTGCTACTCCCTATTTAAGATCAGCAAGCTTTACCAAGGCAGTAACAAATTAACCCAAAATATGTTTGGCGATCGGTGGCTTTGCTTTTGCTAATTTTTTAATTTGTTCCCAACATCCAGCGAGCAGGTACTCTGCTGTGGCGCTGGACAAAGGGGAAACTTAAGAGAAACTCCTTCATCAGGCAGGACAACCCATTTCCAAGACACCCAGAGAGCTGTGGTCTTGAAGCGTGCACGACAGCTTTGTAGAAGGCCAGTGACTGCACAGCATATCATTTGTGGTGGAGTTTTGTCATCTACCAAGGCAGGGGAAGATCTGTCGGACTACCTAAAAGGCCATCTAAAATCCTGCCCATTTTTCCTTCAAAAATTTGCAAACATCACATCCCCTCCATTTCTATGAAAAGATGTTAAAGAATACTGAAGCTGCTTCAATGATTTGTTCAAAAAGTGCCTGTTTCTCTCCAGCTGGCACTGAACCACTTGCAGGCACACAGAAGACGTCAGCTTCACTGACTTCTATACCTAGGAACTGCAACTTGCCGCTGAAACCAGCAAGAACAAACAAAACCCAACTTTTCCTTTCTGCATCTTCCCTGGGACCAGAAAAGCACCAAAAAGCAGACTTTTGGTGACCCTTCACGATAGCAAATGTTCAGTATAACATCCAAATACCTAGTGGAGTATTTAATGAAGAATTTTGGTTTTTATAGAACAGTATTATTAACTTCAAGCCATAAAACTCTCAATTGTACAGTAACCGTGCTTATGAAGATCATATAAAAGCAACTGGAAAGCCTTCCCTCTCCCTCAACCACCGGGTTTGTTTTGTTTTGGAGGTTTTTTTGTGTTTTCCCCCCTACCTCAAATAAGAGGCATGTGACCATGGAGTAGCTCTCTGTGTTCTAATTATATTGCTACAAGACATGTCCCAAACATTTTGTGTGAGAATGGGATGGGGACAGAGTAAGGACAAATAAAGCAAACAGCTGTGTAAAGCTCTTCTATCATTCTCACACCTAAATGAAACCAGTAGTACCACAATGAGGATAAAAAAGCTCTTAACGTTATGCTCACTAGCTCACTATTCATTAGACAGTCCCTTCTTAAAAATTAAACAAATAAGAAAAAAAAAAAAAAAAAGATAAATAGCAGGCAGTACTTACTAGGCTAAGCCTTTGTTAGCAGGGAAGTCACCAGAACCCCTTGAGCAGAGATTAGCAAACTAAGTAATCCTTTGGGAATTCTCCCAGGACATCCAGCTGGTTGATGAAACTCTTCCAGTCTTGGACCGTGATCCTCTAACAACAGTGAGGACTGAATGCGGTGATCACAGCTCTGCCTAGCAAAAGGATACAGTTCAGATACTACTGAAGGCTCAGTTAATGTACCTAACGCAACACAATTGCTTCAGCTACTCAGAGCCCCAAGCTCATTTGAGGAAGCCAGCACCAAAATCACCACTCTAAGGAATATATTTTACTACTTGGATTACAAGTACAGGATTTGCTACCTTCCCTTCATATACTGACTCTGTATTGGGCAGTGTTGTTCTGAGTAATTAGCATTATATTAGAATGAGCTAAGCATATTACAAGATAGCTGACTTCCTGTATTTGAGCCCAGTGCACAGATATTTTGCAATCATATTGCATATAGTGACTATAAATGCAAATAGAGCCAAATAGCTACTAGGATATGTTTTCAGGACTGAATTTCGACAGGACTTCAGGTTCCAAGACACCTTCTAAGAAGAAACGACTGAAGATGTGCTTTTTTTTCCAAACTTAAAACTACTTGGGATTAAGTTTTCCAGGCCAGGTGTCTGCCTCCAGCTGATGTTTGCAAAAGAAATTTTCAACAAGAATGTAACTATGAACCTGGGGAAGAAAAAAACTCCCATTTTTACTCAAGTACAGAAAAAGCCCTCTTAATGTACTTGAAAAGGCCTTTACTTTGAAGAGAGAATTTGAAATTTAGTGGGAGAGTAGACTTTGAATCAGGGATATGCCTTTTGGGCAGTTTTCCTATTGAACATCATGATGAAGCAATCAGCTTTTGAATCTCAAGCTGCACACGCACAGCAAAAAAATAATTAAAAAAAAAAAAAAGGCATTAAGAGCTAGGAGCTGGGTTTTCTGAAAATTCCATGGCCTCCGCAAAGCTGCAGGTCGGTCCTAGCAGAGTTACTCCTACCTGAGGCAGCAGTGGGGACTGCAGTTAAGGCTGGGGCTCCGCTGGACTCCGTGCTCCCTCTTCTGGCACCCTGGCCAGTGCAAAGAGCCAGCAGCAAGCCTCGGGGGAGAGGGGAGGGATGGGTGATGTTGGGAGGCTACAGCAAATGCATCCTGTTGGGTGCACCCCATTTCTATTTCTGTCTTTATCGGGGATTTACACACAGCAGCGAGTTTCTCACAGGGCATTGGTGGCCTCTAACGAAGCGCTTTGCATTTTCTGAGTTCCAAATTTGACCCTCTGGAAAATAAATGCAGAAATACCAAGCGGTATCTACCATACATGTACAGCCTTCTTCACTGCAGCTTCTCAGCACTGCAAATGTTTGCAAGAACAGAGCATGACAATAATCTTGCACTAGGAAAGCCCTAATAATGCAGACAGGACCACAGCATGGACGCCTAAGTTCACGAAAAAGTCTATGGCTGAATTTAATGTGGCTCTAAAGTTATGGCTAGGACTCCTACTGCTGAGCTACCTCTACTCTCAAATAACCTGTAAATTATATCCATTGAAACTGTGCTTTGATTAAATGAAGAACACCCCAAATTAGCAGCCATTCTTGTCTTGAATTCCTCTGTGACTTAGCTTTCCCAGCATTACAGCGATGATAATGCTACTAGCTCGGAATTTTGGGAACTCATTTGTAATCATAACTCTAGAAAAGCCTGTAAGAAAATGGAAGGGAAAAAAAAATAAATCTGTATTCAGATAAACATTTAAACATCATGCAGATACAGAGGCATAACCTCGGAGTTTTTTTTTTAATTCAGTGAGCAGTATCAATCTCAAATGTAAGGATCATGCATTAAAAAAAGTGATCATATAATTAAGGACTATCATAATACACATGCATGGTGTCACGCAGATGGAAAACTCAATGAGCACTGAATTTTCCAACCTTAATTTTTATATGTTTGTATGGTAATATTTGTATGTAATTATACATAATTTTAATGTTCAGTTGCAGACTATTAGACTTTCGTTTAAAGTCAAGAACTCTTTGGCAGATGAAATAAAACAATAAAGCGAATGTCTATGTATTTTCTTCTATAAATAAGTAAATTGATCCTGGTATGAACTTGGCCGCAGCTAGTTACCCAAACTTTAAAAAAAGATCATTTAAAAACATCTTTGAAAGCTAAATTAGCATATATTGGCAAAAGGAGAGGATTCTTTAGCACAATTCTTAAACAACATGGGGAAACTTGCACTATCAAATAGGTACTATCATTTCTGTATAGTACTGCAAACATGACACAAACACCTGGATTAAGGACACACAACTCCATTTTCCTAAGTGCTAAGCACAACTAATTCCAAAGGAACGCCATGGGGGCTATGTAATAGCTTGGCAACCTCTCGAAGGAAAAACTATGACATTATTTCATTTTCCTAAAGCAAAGTGAAGAATGAGCCCAGACTTATTAAAATAGAGGTAACAGATCAAACACAATATTCTAAGGGTTTCATTCACAGACCAGCTTGCTTTACTTTTATTGCCTTATAAATCGAGCTAAACTTGTAGCATTAAAAAAAAAAAAAAAAAAATCTATTTTGACTTTGTAAACCAACACTAGAGTAACTTGATGAAGGATGAAATGAGACAGGAAGAAGTTTCATTCCGAGAGACCATACTGTAAGCTCAGGGCACTGCTATTTATGCTAGGGAACTGACTACAAGCAGCACCCAGTGCAGCATGTGACTTAAGTCACTGGAAGTTTGTGATCAAGAAACTGAAATAAAATACTTACAAGAAGAAAGCAAGTCTTAAGATTACAAATCAAGTGTGAATAGCTGCAGTACTAAATATTCCTGAATCAGCAAAAGATGGAAACAAAACTGTACAGTAATTGCATCTGAGGCCATACATATCTTTAGCAGAAGTCACCTGTGACACTGCTGCAAGCCCCCTAGAGCAGGGGTTGGCCCACCCAAAATCACCAGGTTTTCCTCACTCCCTTGCTTGAGCCCGCATTTTCTTTAATCTCCCTTTTTCTTTCTGCAGCAGGACTGCAAGAATTCTTCCAGCTTCTGTACTGTTCTCCAACACATGCAAGGGAGTCTCATAGAGGGAAGAGACCTCTCCCTGGCCTGCAGTTTCCCCACTCTGCACACAAGCTAGATAAGGATAAGGCTAAGTAGACTAGTTTGCGTAACACGTTTTAAAACTGCTACCCCAAATATCCAGAGACTGTACTTTTGCCTCTTGGTAAAGGGTTAGGGGGCTATGCTCACTATTCTCTAAACAGTATTAGGTACATCTTGGCTCAGAACCACACTTGCCCCAGCTCTGTGCATCAGCTGCTCTTAAACACAGTGATCCTTGTAGCTCTGGAAGGCCCAAGATCAAGAATTGATGGAAGATACAGGAACATATATATACATTCTATTTCTTCTACTTTTTCCTAACTTCGGTTATTCTCCATTTGCAACAAGACTCTGGGTAAGACAGATCTCATGTTAAAGTTCAAAATTCAGAAATAGTAGCAGCTCAGCCTCATAAACATTTTTATAATATCTGGAGATTAGGAGAGTCATGGATTCCCCTAAGAGCTTCAAAAGCTATCATGTTACTACAAGCAACAGGAACTGATACTTCACTAATTTGATAGCCCTTCATATGTAAACAACCTCAAAAACTGTTTCTCACTAGCTTTTTTCAGTTATGTTAGGCACTACTGTAGTTAAACAGTTTAAGTCCGATGGTTTAAGTGCAATTTTCACATTAGGTGTCCCATCAGCATTTGACCAACACAGTTAAGTTTGAGATTTTTTTTTCCTTTCAGTTACTCTGAAAATAGACATACTTCCTCTTATCTGGGCAACACAACAGCATTCAATGCAATGCTGCTCATCTATCAGCAGTCTGTAAGACCTGCGTATTAAGTAGATCACCAACAGACAGACTGAGAATCATAATTAAACAACAACAGATTTTCTCCTTTCAAAAGTGGATCTGTGGGTATTTGTGTGCTTTCACTGCTTTTAAGTGCTTGGGCAATTTCCACACATTAGTTAGTTTAGATGTTATTTAATCAGTATTTCTTTCATTTACTACTTAAGTTTTCAGAAAAGTTTTTACAGCATGTATTATATTGAAATGCACAAATTGTCACATGTATTGTCTGTCCACACATTCACAGTTGCACAAACTACTTCCCTTTTCATTTACGCCTATATAAAAGTTAACTAAGGCAACCGCTTACTCAAGAGAAATTTCTATGTATTTTTAGCTACTGTTGACTGCCATTCAAATTGATAAAAATATAAAGATGAGACAGTGCTACGTGACAAGCAAATATTGCTGGCAAATCTGCAATACTGAGAACTCTACTAGTAGCATTTTGCCACTTAGACTTCTAACAAACACTATGAAGTTACTAGGTTTGGTTTTGATTTAAGTTAACTAGACCTTCCCCACCCGTGTGTGATACCATCATTCTTACTCTACAAAAACCCTTAAAGTTTGAACCAAATTTAACCTGATCATTTCTGTATTTCTGAGCATGGTTCCTTTTTAACATTCAGAAGAATTCTCTCAGTTTTGCATCTCAATCAAACTTTCACACATCCAACCAGAAACATGAATCACACTAGTGCTATTTCAGGGAACATGTACAGCTATAGTGGCAGGGGAAGTGTGCCATCCACCAGATCACACAAACACAGAGATAATCACAAAGTAATGCTTGAATCGGGTAATTTACTAAGGGCAAATATGTGGGGGTTTTTTTCTTTTTAAAAAACTTGCATGGGTTTGTGACTTCTGTGCTGCAGACCAATGCTTGTTAGAACCTCAAAACATTTTCCGCCATTAAGGCCTGCATCTGCCTTACAGGTACGATAACTTAAGAAAAGCAGCAAATATTTTTCACCTGTAAGAAAAATATATGAATTTGATAGTCTCTCTAAACTTACTGTTCAAGTGTTGCTAACCCCAAGTGTTCAGAACACATAAGTCAGGACCTACACAAGAATTAAGATTTCAAAAGCACTGCAGTTTTGAAATCAAGTGGGAGTGCACTTACATATTTATTTTTACTTCTTCTTCAGTTGCATTTAGGGTTTTCCTGCTTCATGTTTCATACTTCATTGCACAACTGAGAAACCCTCAACTTTGAAGTGCTTTTAATTTAGAGTTTAGATGATCATAAAATTGATTCCGAAAGGTGGACCTTTGTGAAGAACAGCAAGTATTAGAAAATTACAATAATTACAGGTAACATTTTTTAAAGTGTTTAACCAATTTACTTGAGTATGTACAACAGCATTTATGTAGCTCATTTTTCCTTCTGTTTTATTTCCTAAGTAGCAATACCATAAGAATAAAGTTGAAATGAGGAAGGCACACGACACTTTAGGAGATTTAGGAGGGAAGTGTCATAAGTCATTTAAATAAACAAGAAGTTGGTTCTTTTCAATGTAAAAGCTTTTTCTTTTTTAGAGATTATCTAAACCAAGCCTGCTGGGGTAGTTAAGTTCTACTAACTGGAGTGGAAATTCTGTACAAGTGTGCAGAAGTAGCCTGTAATACTGTACCTCTGCTTTCCCACCTTTGCTGTACTGTTTAGCATTTCCTTTCATGCATGAGACCTTTAATTTATGATTTAATACTGCACCACTGAAGACTAGCCACTTACCATCTATACAACGTAGCAGCATCTTTAAAAGAAGCTAGCACACTGAAACATAATAAAGAATTTTTAAAAATTATTCAGTAAGAAGGGGTAGGACTAATACCTTGCTAAGTAAATGCCCCTTGTTGAAGCGTACATTTGTCACAGCAAGCTACGCAAACACTGAAGTCTTTAGCCTAACATATGCAGTTAATTCCAACACTTTAACATTTTTTATTAAAAACAGTTGAGATGAATGTCACTAAAATCTACCACTGGCTTTCTGACCCTTTCTCCTCTACCAGATGCTGCTCATCCCGTAATTCTTGTGTTTATTTTCAGACTGCATGTATACTACACGCTACTGTCTGCAGTCTTAAGAGTGAATTGGCTGTCTTCTCTAGCCCATCTAATAGGCTGCATTTTCTAAAAACACATATATACACACAGGCACATACACACAAACAAATAAAACACACTAACTTGAGTTTCTAAGGATTTAATGTAAGTAGCATACAGCTAGTGATACTAGTTAGTTACTCTGATCAAAACGTAATGTTGCCAGAAGTCAAGAGCAGCACAAGCAGAAATGAAAATGGAAATGAGCAAGAGTATTTCACCCACCAGAAAGCAAATGCAGAGTTAGTGGCACACTGACAAGAGCAGTTGTGGCCTGCTCTCTGGATAGCAGCAGTGTGGCACATCAGTAATAAGCCCCAAATTTCATATTAAAGATTCAAGAAAAAAGTTTGAAACTGCAACACAAGATACAGCTATTAAAACACAAGATTCACTTAGCACAGTGATACTTATAAAAAAAAGCAGCCAACACACACACACAAAAAAACAAAACAAAACCACCCAACCACTACTGAATAGTGACAATTCAGTTACTGGATCTGCACTGTCTGTCTGCAAGAATGCTCATTCCACACATAACATTTACACACCAAAATTAATTGTATATAGTAACTTTTATAAGCAGTTTATAATAGCACAGGTTTTATTTTACAATTTAAATAAATGCAAATTGCATTGACAGGTACTATTACAGAGATCAGTAAAAGGATTTTTTTTTTTCCTAAATAGCAAGACTTTTCTCCCTTTTCCCCTGCATTTAATCTTTGGACTCTTTAATATGCAACAAGAGATTCTTTTGGCATTCTTAAGTATCAACGTAATTTTGGTATATTTAAAAATTATCACTTCCACCAGAAACAGGTCATCACCTTTATTTAACACCATTAAAATGCATGCGTATTAAGACAGATAAATCAGGAAAAAAAAAAAAAAGTCTTAACTCACAAGCCCTTTCTCTACCTCAAAAAGAGAGGGGAGCCCCCGTCAGTATAAAACCAACAAAACCGGTGGTCTAACACTAGTATCAGCTTCACGACCTTCTCCTGGGGGATCTCC
Organism: Buteo buteo; assembly: GCF_964188355.1. NCBI lineage: Eukaryota > Metazoa > Chordata > Aves > Accipitriformes > Accipitridae > Buteo > Buteo buteo. Next base: position 3,151,042 of record NC_134198.1, on the reverse strand, counting down.
AACTATTTCAGCTGTAAGGTGAAGAACCAAGCTATAAGAACCAAGACATCGTTAATGTAAAACAGCAATTACTCTCAAGCTGGCATCACAAGATCAGAGTCCAATACAGACATTTTGTACCTTGCTGCTGGATAGTGTTACTTGAAGCATCAGCCTAATAGCCGGTTTATTCATAAGGCACGCACTAAAATGAAACAAACAGTAATTAAGTGCTGGCGGTGACCTAGTTAGCTACGTAAGGAGCTAGGTCGTCCTGTCATTCATTACAGGTTCGCCGGAACCCCACGGGCACGGTCCCCTCCGCCCGGGCTGCGCGGCAGGGCGAGAGCGGGGAGCGGCACCTCTCGCCCGGCCAGCCCCGGGCTCCCGCCGCCCGCCCGCCCGGCCCTGCGCCGCCACCGCCGCCGGCGGCCTCTCCCCCAGCCCCCCCCGCCTCCGGAGCCCTCGGATCTGGGCCCCGGCGAGCGGCGGAGCCGGCGCGGGCAGCGCCAAGGCCGCCTGCTTTCGCCTTCCCCTCCCTCCCTCCCCCGCCCCGCCGCAGCTCCGGCAGCTCCGCGCTGGGATAACGCAGCCTCTGACTCGCTCGCTGCTCGCGTCCCCCTTCACCTCCCTCTTCTCCCTCCCCCAACGCGCACACTTGATAGAAAGTCTCCTCTCGGCGGCGGGAGGGCGGTGAAATCCTTCGCTCTCCTCCCTCCGCTCTCTGTAACGCGAACGAGCCGCCGCCTTCTGTTCCTCAGCCTTGGCCAAGTCGGCGTTTTGTTGACAGGCTCTGCCGGGCACAAAATGGGGCTGCCGCTTCCATGGGCGCCGCCATTTTGTGAGGAGCCGCCGCGCTAGCTGTAGCCGCAGCCTCAGTAGCGGCGGCAACGGCGGCCCCAGGCGCGCCGGAGCGGCGGCCGGGGTCTGTGTAATGGTTGAATAAAGTGACCCCCTCTAGGGAATCCCCAGCTGACAGTTACGTAAGGGACCGTGCGCAATTGCTGTGCTTAGCATGGAAACCCACCTAGCCCTGCTACGCAATTTGCCTATCCTCCCCTCTGCCTCCCGCTCGCCCTTCCACACGGCGCCCGGGCGAGGAATGTGACTCACCTCTGCCGACCGCCCCTCGCGGAGGGGAGACCCCCTGCTTTTAAGGAATTTTAAGGCATGATTAAAAACCACCGCCCTCCTGCGAAAGGAAGGCTTAGCTCTGTGTGACTGAAAGAGCGATCTAGCCCCTCCATCGCCGGTTTTAAACCTCCCTCATTCGTATTATCCGGGCTGTGGGAGTCTTGGGCATACTGTTGCTGAAATAGCAGAAACTCAGGAGTGTCACAGACACGAGCTGCAGACCAGGATCTGCTGCAGGTCTAATTTTAGGCGGGGGGGGGGGGAGACTCTTAATGCTACAGCGAGTAAGACGCTATGCATTCCTTACACTGAAATCCACACACTGCCACTCCATCCACACAGAGAGGGCGACTTTCAATACAGAGTATTAATTTGAAACCGAGGGATTTCTCCCCCCCCCGCCCCCAAGAAGTGCGAGCCCAGGGCAAATCTTACCAAGCATCTTACTATATCTCTGTCTCTATGGCTATACTCAAGCTGAAACAGCACTCAAGTCAAAAGGAAAAAAAAAATTTTCTTTGTAAAAAAAAAATATGTTTTATTTTCTGAAGTAAGTTAGTACATGGAGTAGAAAGGAATTATAGTTTTGCCTCTTTAAGTGCTCACTTGGGGCCATAATGTGCCATTGATTTTAAAACACAGCTCCTTACTGACTTTAATGAGGAGTTCTGCTTAAAAAAAACCTAAAGGCCTGATCTGGCCTTGGATTTCAATGTATTGGTTGCGAGGGGCAAATGTTCCTCCAGAGTCTCTTAAACCGGAGCAAGCGCTCACCTGCGGCTCTGTTTGCTTGCCAGGGAAGGACGAATGCCCACCTGGGTCACCGCTTGCTCTACCTGAGGAGCAGAGGTTCGACGGAAGGTGCCGACCACCGCACGGGCCCGTTTACCCCAAGCGGCACCGGACCTCGCCGTGGTCGGCGTGCAGGTCTTCTCCTGGGCTCCTGTGTGGAAAACACGTCAGGAGACAAGCACTCGCCAACACCGTACACGCCGCAGGCAGCGGGAAAGGGGCCTGCAGTGCCACGGGGGTCTACTGCCCATCCAGGGTGAGGGCCAAGACCTTCCCCCTTCATTAATTTTATGCTGTATGTTCCATTCGTCAATATACGGAAATATATAGGCGGGTTAGAGTGAGTACAGCAGTCCTAAAGGACTTCGGTTGCAGGCCGCAGGATCTCCAAGAGAAAAAAAAAATTTATGGAGCGAGCCAGAGCTCAGGCCCCTGCTGGCAAACCTCTCCAGGGCACCCCCTGCTCGGGAAAGCGCTCGGCATTCTCCTTCGGGGAGTTTTCAACACCTCACGCCTCGAAATGAGGGGTTCCTGCCGCCCCCCCCCCCGCCCCCGCCCCCGCCGTGCCATCCGGGGCGACTTCCTGCCCTTGGAAACACCTCAGGCCGGGGGACTCGGAAAGTTTTTCAAAAGTCCAAATCCACCAGTGCCCCCTTCGGTTGTTGTTTTCTCTCCCCTTGAACTCAGGGCGTTGGGTTTAGTCCAATTCAAAAATTCGGCCCCGCTTTCCAAAATCCACCTTTCCTGCCCTTCCCCTCCCCCCCCGCCCCCCCCACTCCCCCCCCCCCCCGCCGTCAGCCAGCGGAGAGAGGCCGATCGGTTGCGAGCCTGGCAAGGGAAGGCCCTTTCCCCGGCCCCTAGCCCCGGAACAACCGGTAGTAGCCGTTTTTTTCCTCCCCTCTTCTCCTTCTCCCTCGCCTCTTTCCGCCCGGCTTTGTGTGAAGTTTGCGGCACATTGCAGATGAGCCCTTAGCGGCGAGAGGAGCCTATTGTTCCCCGCCAGGAACTGCTTGCTGGGGCTGTGCTGGCTTTTGCCTTTAGAGCTGCCTTCTGCAGTACCGCGGCCGGCCTCCGGGGTCCGCTGTGTTGCGCTCTCGTCCAGGCAGAAGCACGGCGGCCTCAGATCTTTTTGTCTGAGAGAGAAGAGAAGTGAATCCCGCTGCCGCCGCCACCGCCGCCGCCGCCGCTGCCGTAGCTGTACAGTGTGTGTGTGTGAGAGAGCGAGCGAGGGAGCGAGCGAGCGAGGGAGAGGGAGATCGCATGGAGCCGCGGCTGTAACACACACACACTGTCAATACCTCACTCCGGCTCCCCCCCCCACCCCACCACAACAGTAACCCAATTCATTGTGTGATCCAGCAGCACCATGTTGAGTCTCATGTGCAGGCTGGATCGGTTGGGTTTGTGGTGCTGAGAGAGGCAGCAGCAGCGGGAGGAGGAATTACTGAGAGGTGCCCCTCTCCCTCCCTGTCTCTTTGCCTGTGTGTTGTGTGGAGACAGGACTCGCAATTACCACACTCTCTGGGCTCCCTTATTCCTTTTAAACTTTTTTTTAAACAAGCCCCTCTCCATGGCTGATCCCCGGCCGAGCACGGGCACCTGGGTCTCTTAAAGACAAGGAGGAGCCGGGGATTGTTGTTGTTGTTGTCGGCCGTTTTTTTTTTCAAATTGGATTTTTTTTTTACGAGAACCTTTTTTAATACAAAAATGGCAAATTCGACGGGTAAAAACCACGCAGACCAGCGGAGAAAGGGACTCGCTTTCCTGGACGAGCTGCGGCAGTTTCACCACAGCAGAGGGTGAGGAAAATGGGGAGATGGAACGGGAGGGGGGGAGGCTTTTAAACCGACCAGATCCAACTTCCAGCCCCTTCCCTGAAGGACACGGCAGCCCCAGCGAGGGGAGAAAAGGGGGCAGAGCTGACAAGTTGTGGTGTTTTGTGTGTATCTCCTTTGGCAGGTCTCCTTTTAAGAAGATCCCCGTGGTGGGTGGGAAGGAGCTGGATCTTCACGCTCTCTATACCAGAGTCACCACTTTAGGCGGATTTGGGAAGGTGAGTGGAAGTTTTAATTTGGGTTTCCCTCCCACTAACCTCTTCCCAAAAGTCTCCTCTGACCCCCGGGGGCGGCGGGGGGAGCCGGGGTGGCCGGGAACCGTCCTATTTAAAGCCGGTTAGAGGAGGTGGGGGGTGGAAGAAGGAAGCGAGCAGACAGGCAGGTTGGTGGCTTGGCCTTGTCGGCGGAGCGATGAAGGGGGATCCGGGGGTACGGCGCACACCCCGCTCCTGCCTCCCCCGCCTCCGCCGGAGCCCCTGGCCCCTGCCCCCCTTCCCCGGGAGAAGGCGAGGAGGGAGCAGAGAGCTCCGGTCGGCGAGAGGCAGTTTTCTTTTGGCTTGTGCTGGCAGCTCTTGTGTGTGTGTGTCTCTCCCTCTCGCAGAGGGAGAGAGACAGAGAGGAGAGAGTCTGAGCGCAGTTTTAGTGCAACTCAAAATTAGCGGGCATGTTTAACATCGATAATCGGCACGGAGCATGGGCTAGGAAACGATCCTCGCAGCCGGGGGGGGGCCGGGCGCTGCCCTCCGAGCCCTTCCCGCAGAAAAATAACAAAAGGGGCACCCAAGACGGTGTGTAATCAAATAGCCATCTTTAGGCTTCAAGGCTAGGGACAGAAATGTAGGCCTCAAAAGAAAGGCCTCTCTGTGTCTGTGGATCTGTCTCGGGGGGACCCCCCGGGACGGCTCCCCCGCGCCCCGGAGGCCAGGGGGCGCCCCCGCCAAGACTTCCCCGCATTATTTTAAACTTCTTTGGGTTTTTAACGGACCGCGTTAGGATTTAAAAGGGGGCGACAGAGGGACTCCCGATTGGTTATTGTCCAGGCAGTAAAAACAAAAACAAACAAACCCCAAAACAATACAAACCCTCCCGGCCCTGTCCCGTGTCCGTCGTGTCCCCGGCCCCGTCCCCGTCCCCCCCCCCCCCGGAAAAAAAAAAAAATCCATATATATATATATATCTATCTAAAAAAATAAATAAAGTGGAACACCGGTGAGAAGCGGGATTATTCCCGAAGGGGAAATACTACCGACTGTCAGTGAAACACACAGTCCTAAATCCCATCTACATTCGTGTTTATTTCTTTTTATATCTTCATCTGCTTGCTTCGTGGCAGCCTGTGGGTTTTCGCGATGTTCGCTGTCGACGACATGTTTATGTGTACGTTGTGTATCTCGGCCTGTGTGTTGTTTTTGACAGGTATCAGAGAAGAATCAGTGGGGAGAAATTGTAGAGGAGTTTAACTTTCCCAGAAGTTGTTCTAACGCTGCCTTCGCTTTAAAACAGTATTACTTGCGGTGAGTGCTATCAAGCTGTTGCAGTGGTATTTTTGAGTGTGGGATTCTATTTGCTTTTCAGTGTGTGCAATAATAAAAATATCCCTGCTCTTAAAAAATGCTGTAAAATAAAGCAGAAGGAACTTGTAATTCCTTACTGGCCTGATGCAGTGATCAGTTAAAGGTAATTCTGTTTTCTAGTTATTTTATTTGTATTTTACATCTGCAAGCCTTGAACTTTGAAGGGATCCCAAGTATATAAACAATATATGTCAGAGCCATTTTTATTGATTGTTTTAGAACGACGGTGCTAAAGGACTTTTACTAAGACATGTTATTGTAGTTACAGAAAGTTAGGTTACTATTTGGAGGACTGAAAGGTGTTGGTATATGTGAACTTGTTTACTGCTCAGTGGGGTCAGACATTGAATGAAAATGCATCTGCAGGAAGGTAGACTGCTTTGGATAAATTATATTGTTATTGTTACCAATTACCAGCAGTATACTTTTTTTTTTATTTTAGAGTACAAAGAGCTAAATAATTTTTTTTCTGTCACTTGAAAAATAGTAGGTTTCTGCAGTTTTTAAAAATAAGATTACATTCCTTGAAATGATACAAGTTATTTTTTGTGATGCAGATTATTTTTTTTAATGCAGCATGGAGTTCATACTGAATATTTTAAATCTCTGTGTGTGGTACTGTTCAGGTACTAGATGACTTTTTTAAAAAAATATTTTTTATTAACTTCTGGTGATTATTCTTTGTGTGAAGGCTTTTAAAATTATTGCATATATAGTGTTTTTAGATGCTATGTGTAGACAATTACATTTCATTTAGAATAAAGTTTTATGTACGTTGGTTAAGGAATGTAATTTTCTGTTTCTGAATTGCATAAATGATATTTTTCATTGCAATTAATGATAATACAGGTGTGCAGTATGTACAAAAGATGTATGGGCTTTTGGACTTCTGTTTTGGTGATCTGAGTACACACAAGCTTTATCTGTCTCTAGTTTGGCCTTCTGAATTAGGAAATGCAGTAATTGTACAGGTGCACTTTCTATTGGTTGTCCTAGATTGACTTCCAGCTTGAAGCTGTAGAGTTCATAGCACAGTGGAACAGTTATTGAGTTACAATGATGTCTGGAAAACCTTAGTCAGGTATCTGTAGTTACTGAATTTTTCTTTTTTTGGTGGTGACATATGATTGCTTTAAGATCCAGACTAAGAAAAGAAATTACCATTGTTAATAGCTCTAGCAAAGTTTATGGTTGCTAGCAGGCCTAGGAATGAAGTGGGAAGCTCACTTTAGGATATCCTTCTCTGTTGGTGTGTTTTTGTTGTTTTTTTTTTTCTCTACTACATAGCATTGAGATAGTGTTGCTGAAGATTTGTTGGATCACACAAAGCAGTTTTTTGCTTTTTGAGTTTTTCTGTTGGACCATGTAGTCTGTTACTTGGCTCGATTTACATATAATTTGCAAAAAGACAGTTTTTTGGTTTTTGCCCTTTCCTTTTTATTTCCATATTCTGTAAGTGTTTGAGTGGCCTAACTTTTTGCAGTAGAAGGTTGTATGTCATTTGTGTTTTATATGCTGTGACAGTTAACACAATTAATGTTAATTTAGCCTTCTAATGACTATTAATTTTTAATAAGATACTACTTTTTAATTTAGAATCAGACATACAAAAATGTTATTTTTATTATTAGCGTGCTGGTATTGACATTATTTAAAATACCGTTGCTGAAAATCTGTGTAAATTATTACATACAAATAATTGAAAGGTTTTTTTATTTATTTGGAATTTAGGAAAAAAAGTTGATGAACAGTTAAGATGAAGAATCTTTAAAAATGTCTATTTTATCATAATCTCTGTGATTTACTTGGGCCATTCTGAAATAAACTGTCAAGGTTGTTGGTTTTGGGGTGGATTGGTTTTTAGTGGTTGGAGTTTTTTTGGGATGGGCTTTTTTTTGTTTGTTTTGTTTTTTCTAAATTACTGCTTTACTCACTGTTGCTTCTCACGTAATCTAAGTTTGATGTGAACTGTTTCCCAGTGGAGTTCACCTCCTTACATGTGCAGTAATAAGACTGTATATACACGTATCTTTGCTAGGTTGACGTTCGTTTAGCTTTAACCTTAAAAGGTTTGGGGGGGGGATTTGGTTATAGGGAAAGAAAAAAAATGCTCTAATGATAAATTTGTAAAAAGGGTCTTGTTTATCTGTGTTGAAGAACATAACCTGACATTTCTTATAGGGCTAGATTTTCATGAACTGCTGAGCAATTACCCTTGGAAAAAAAATGTTCCTCTTGAGTCTCAAGTATGACTATAATCTTGGCCTCACTATTGTAATGACTTTGCAAACAAAGCCGAACAAATTGAGGCCTATCAACTTTTATATATTTTTTTATCCAATTATATGTTGTGTGTCGTGTAAAGTGAGGGACCTGCATGGCAGATGGGACCCTGTTGAATTCAGAGGCATTCAGTGGTGTGCACCTACAGAAATACATTTGCAGATTTGGATTCGTGACGGTTTGTGATGAAAGTTGCTTCTTTTCTACTAAACATCTGGCATACCATGTTCGCTGAGATAAGATCTCAAGCTACATGGACCACTTGCTCGTTTTGCTGTGTTATTTCTAATAATGCTGTCATTTTTGACTTAAAATTACTGTGTAAATAATTTAGAAACTTGAGTTGTTTGTGTGACGTCAGTAGTCCTGTTGGCTTGATCAAACTGAATGTTTTGCAAAACATTCATCAGGTTATGATTTTTCTAGGCAATTGTGAGGTGTATCTTTTTTGTTTAAATAACTTTTTCATTTTGATTGTTGTGGAATTTTGCTAGCTGCCTTTGGGAATGTATGTTAGGCTTCATTAAAGATGTGAATTTTTTAAACTTCTGATATAATTCTGATAGGCTTTATGATAGGTGGTACTTGAATACATGATAGACAATCCTATCTACCCCTTCTCCCTTGAACTGCCCTCTTTTTTTCTTTCACTGGAAAAAGTTGTTTATAATAGGGAAGGTCTGAACCATTCAAACTTTGTGCCTGTGTTGCTTTGAGCTGTCTGACAGGTGAAGTAATTTATGCACTGTGGGTCTTAGTGAGCAGTCAAAAGCCACAGTGCCGATAACCATTGATAGACTGTACTTGTTAATGTAGTTCTGTAAGGCTCTACAGCATCAGAGAGTGCAATTCCCTTGGATGTAGCGCAAATTAGATGTTTCATCTCAATTGAGGTGAATTAGTAAAGCATTTTCTAAATGCTTCTCTAAAGATTATTTTATAATGTTAATGAAAATATTTTAATATGGGGTAATAAATGTAAATGTCAGTAATGTGGGCATCCTTTTACATTTTTGTTAGTTGGTAAACATACAGTAGGTGAAAAGAAAGTTAACATGAAATACAACCTGTTTTTTGTGTTAATGGTTGATTAGGTTACGGTCCTACAAAGAATTGGGCTGATGTGGCCTCATATGTTAGTATAAGGTTCTGTTGGTTTTCATGTGAGCGTAAGCAATACATTTATTTCTGTTGTGGGTCTTCATCTATTCTTGGGGAGTGAGAGACCTTGTAAACTAAATGTGCAAATGAAGTGTGCCTAACTGAATTAAAGATCAGTTTGCTTTTAAAAGGTATTTATCTGCATTAAGAGAAATTATGTGAAAGGACTAAGTGTAAGGTAAATTAAGTTTAAGTCTCAGTTCTGCAGAGAATTTCTGAAAGGTGGGAAGCAGGTATGTATTGTAAGCTTCCAGTAAAGGCAGCAGAGAGGAGTTCATACTAGTTAAAGGTGGATAAAAATTCGCTGTTGTAAATATTGGGGAGGTGAGGGGAAGTCAAGCAGAGAGGAAAGAGGTCAGCTCATAAATGAGAAGTTGCATAAAGTTATTATAAAGATAAGCCATTATGCTGAATTTCCTGGAATTCCTCATATAGGAGGATGAAAAAGTGTGAGCTGTTAAAACTCAGGACCATATAAAATAGTTATGGACAACAAATAGAGGGGGTTCTTGAAAGATCTGAAGAGATTTATAAGTCAGTTGTTCTTCAAGAAGCTACTAAGAAATTGAATAATAGTACTGATTTCTTAAAAAAAAAAAAGGGGGGGGGGGAAGGCATGAGCTGAAGAACTAGATAAATTTAAGGGATTCTGTTCCTAGCAAAATAATGGCAGAAATATTAGGGAAACAATAATAAGCAGCCTGGAATTTTCCAAGCAAAATTACTTTAAAATAGTTGTCTTTGTTATTCTTGCTCAGTGTTTAAAATTAGGATCTGATACTGCAACAGCATCTGCACACAGGTCAGTGAGTATGGAGAAGTACAGGACTGGCTCGCTTGCCAGATCTGATTGCAGGTTCAAGGCCCCAGTGGATGAAGAGAAAGTTGTAACTGTAGTAATATTTTACATATTTTCTAAAATTCAAATGCATCTCAAAGTCTCTCATTGACAAATTATTTATGTATATGGGTAGTAATCTGAATGAAAAATTGGTTGAGGGACCATAAACAAAAATAGAACAAAGTATTAAGAATAGTTTTGGTGAGTCACAGCAGTTTTAGGTGCTAGACCAGTAACATTAGTGCTTACATACGCACATGGTAGTACAAGTTTAGCCATTTTAGGCATATTTAGTGTCTGGATTGATTAACTTTACGAGAAGGTGAATAGCACTCTTGCGACATTAGCAGACAGTGTCAGTGGGAAGAGTTAAACACAAGTCAGGGCAGAAAAGGAAAGGTTATCTAAAGAAATAAGGCACATTGTTGGAAAGTACAAATGAGATTTAGTTTGGAAAATGCAAGCTAAAACAGTTGAGGGACAGTAATCCAAAACAGGTATTCATTGTGAGGGAATAACCTGGAAAGCAGTATTGCTGAAAAAGGGATAGGAGTGATACCATGGGCCTGATAATCCTGTCAGTTGTGTGCACCCAACTCCCTTTCATATGAAAGGGATTTGTGCATGCTTCTGACAGGAAGAACAATTTGCAATATGATATATAGACTTTGTAAAAATCAGAATGAGTTTAGGTTGTATCCACAGATGCATTGAACGAGGGGCAGATGAGGTTTTGTATGAGATTGTGTGACTGTATTTCAAGTACTGTTTTACTTTCAGAGCCTCTGCAACAGGTGGGGCAACTTAATAGAAGCTTAGAGAAGAGCAACAAAATGTTAAGAAGGCTGAAGGGACTAATTGATTTTTAAAAAGATTTGAGAAGTAAATATGTTTTGCTTGGCTAAATTAACATTTTGGGTGAGAAGGGGAAATGGTATCTTGCAAGCATTTTGAAGGGCCTAAATACTTCAAAAGGGAGATGATTTTAAATAAAAAAAAGAGACTGTGTTAACGTGTAAGCTGAGATGAAACCGAGGGAGAAAATTCAGAGCAGATAGCAGCACAAAAACCGCTGAGATACACCTGTATACCTTCTGAATAGTATGCCAAGTGGAGTAGGGTCATTCAGAACTAGCCTGGTCAGGACACTAACACACGTGCAACAGGTCGTGAGACAGGACTGGCGAAGAAATGGGCCAGATGACCTTACAGCTTCTGTCCATCCTTGAATAACACTACAATGAAGGTTCTCATCTTGCATAGCTACAGACTTTTATTGCAACACTGCAGACTTCACCTGCGGAATCTGTTGCGCTTAATTTTGTCACAAATCCTGCAGTCATTGGCAAGACAGGAAACAAATGCATGGATGACATTTTAATGATATCTTTTTAAAATTATTTCCCCCCCCTCAAGATAAGAATTGTAATGCATGTTTCAGTCAGACATCTGAGGCCTTGCTTTTAAGTCTGAAGCGAATATTTTACATAGTTGGAGGGGGAATTTTGTTTTAGTTGTACTGTAATCATACAGTCAACATATTCACGATCAAGGCTAGTTACTGTTCATGCTATAAAGCTTTATTCAGGGGAATTAAATATGTTGGTTGTTAAAATCTTACAATGTCTGTCAATTAGAAGTTATTTATTTGGATGGATGTTGTCTTGTCAGTTGCTGGGAATCTGCTCAAAAGAAAACAGAACTTTAATAATACAAAATTTTCATTAGGCCTCTTGTGAGGAGAGCAAGCAGCAGGTGAAAGGAAGCATAGCCACATTAAAATTGCTCTTTCTTAGACTTATGTTGTGATAGTAGTAACTATGCAGATGAGTTTGGCCTCTGTCAAAGTTTCTGAGCTCCTTCACCCTCCTTCAGAGGGTAAACTCCTTTTTACTGCAGAAAAATATAGTGAAAAATTAGTGCGATGAATGTTAACGTATTTTCTCTTCCTGATTATTTTTCTGCAAGCTTTTTGTTAGAAATGACCTAAATCACTGCTGCTAAGCTGAAATATATTGGTTTATTTGGGGATGGGTAAATGTTGTTCTTCAGTTTTAATACAGAATTCTGATTGTTTAACTTGAAAGCTTATCTGGACAGATGTCAGAACTAATAACCTACAAAGAGCAAGTTTCTGGCAACACTATAATAACTGTGGTGACTTTTAGGACCTACTGAATCTTCTAATAATTGGTACAAAGTTTGTATGTTAAGATCATTTTAGAATCTTTAACTGAAACAGTATCAGAACTAATTTACGCTTTAAAATTAATAGCTGTGGTAACATCTTAGGTTTGAATAGATGGTAAGCATATTACAACAAAATGAAGAATGTGTATGGAATGCGAGGATATTGCTTCTTTCCTTGTGAAGCGGAATAAGCCTGGGCTAAGAAAAGTTTGGGGTGTTTGGTTTTTTTTTATTTTATTTTAGAGCTAGTAGGCTTTAATTATCTTGTTTATTTGCAGTTAAACCTCAATAAATAAGACTTGCATACTCTTTTCTTCTTTCCTAACCTCTTCCCCACTTTCCCCAGTAATGAAATAGAGAAGTATAATTTGTTAAGTTTTACAGGTGAGGTACTAGAGGTGCACAGAGGTTCAGACTGTTACTGTGAAAGAGCATGTCAAATAGGAATGAAATCCAAATACAGTAAAAACTTTTTTTTTTTTTTTTTTAATAATGCTAGAATCCGGTTCTGACAGGCAAATTTCTTCTTTCTGAGCCTTAAACCATCCATGAAAGGGGGCTACTATTATTTACTATCTTTTAAAATTCCTCATTAATCAATAGCTGAGGAAGCACTGTTTGAAAAATAGAACGGGATAATGTTATGTTCTGTGACTAGGAAAACTGAAAACTAAGTAAGTAACAGATTATGCGAATGTATTGTTTGTGTTTTGTTTTGCTGTGTTTTGTTTTAAAATGCTTGTTCAGAGTGTTAGAGTGGTGTCTTACAGCTTAAGTGGGACTACTTGGAGTAACCGTAGTATGAGTCCACATTATTAGAAGACCTGTAGTTCATAGAGGGAATTGGGTATAGGCCAGAGATCCCATCACATGATCTTGTTTCTGGTTATCAGTCTGATACATATTTATTCTGTGGCCTTAGTTAAATCATTTGCCATGTTTTTATTCACATTTATAAAGTGGGTATACTGATGTTTGTTTACCTATCTCACAGAGAAGTGTGAGACTGTAAGCTCTTTAATGCAGGGATTGTGTCTCTTCATGCTTCTATGTCATATCTTAAATATTTGAAAATGAATATAAATTAGGAATATATGAGGAAAATAAAACTATTCATAAGCTTGTTTGCCCTCTGCAGTGTTGAGAAGCAGAAAATATAGTATAGATGAGAGGAAGAACAATCTTTATTCCTTAGGGAATAAATAAACTTGGGATACCTAAGCAGAGAAATATTGGAACAGTTGAAAGAAAGAAGCTTATCTTAAGGAAGGATAATAAAACAGCAAGATGGTACCCCGAATAGTGAGCTTAGGCTTTGCCTGAGGTACTAGATTAGTGAGCTAGGTATCAGATCTAAAATACAGTCTCCTTGGAGCAACAAGTTCAAGCCTAAGCAGACCTGAATTAGATTTTCGGCAACAAGCTAGTGACACTGAGTTCTCTACTTTTTGTTTCCTGTCTTTAAACTGAATGTGCATGCATTTATTTAACTCCAGATAAATTGTAGCAAGCCAGCTATGCTGCAAGAGGAATTGCATACTTATAATAGAGTGGAGTTCTGTTGAATGATGCACTGGAGCATGTTTGTCTGCAAGAGTGAACTGTGTTCATACTATTTTCCTTTTTTATTGGTGTGGGAGGAGCAACTGTTCAGATTAGTAGTCTTTCAGAATAATTCACAGTGTTACTTGTCAATCCATGGCTGCCTAAAATACATAAAAATCCTGTAAAGTAAGGCAATCATTCTGTTTCAGAGACCTTTTCTCTCACAGCGTTTGCTGGACTTTTCATATGTTTGCTGGAGTTTAGATGGGTCATACTTACGGCTGCATGGATTTCTCCATTGTTACGTGCTGTGACGTCTGCTGGTTGGCCTCTGCCTCCCAGTCCAAAGGTTGCTGTGCTTCCATGATAATCTACGTGTAGAGGTTCTCAGCTCTGTAAATCACTAAATCATATGACTAACTTTGAGTAGCTCCATTGAAGTTCTTTGGAGAAGTGCTATAACAACATGTATTACTGGGACGCAGTGTGTTGGGGTAACTTCATTTGGGATACATCCCAGGGGCTTAATTAAGCTAAATGAAAATAGTTTGCTGTGGGGGTAAATTTAGCATGTTGTGAGTATATTAACAATGATTATGGCATAGGATGGTTGTAGAATTGTGGGGGGGTTTGTTTTTTTTAAAAAGTATATTTGTATTAAAAGAAAACTTGTGGCAGTAAACTTAGGAACAGTTCTTCCCTTACAAGGTTATTTTGCTCAGGAGTATCTGGGTTCTAATGACCTTCATTAAATGATGTAGAATCCAAGCAATGGACAGGTAAACAGTGCCATGTTACAGAATTCGCATATGTCCTGTGTAATTTTGGGAAGGATAGTAGAGCTTTAAAACATTGGCGATTACAGAGCTGTTTCTTGGACACTTTTCTCCCCCCAGTACCATCTATGAAAAGCCAGGAAAATTCACATTTTTAGCAGTATATGTTCATATAATGCTACAGTTGCACAGTAAATACTTAGGAAAAAATCAGGAATGACCTCATTTAAGTATGAATGTGCAACCGTAACTTTGTCTCTAGAGAATATTCTTCGTAATAGAGCCTTGTGCTCTCTGTGGTAAGTGGGAATAAATTCCATGGCAGTATTTATCTGTTGTTACACTGTGATACACCTTTTTTCCCCTCGTATATATACATATAGTTCTGACTCATTGTTCAGTGTGGTAATTGATTAATCTCAATATTAGTTATTTCTAAGGAGGTTTTAAGTGTACTTTCTGGGCATCCTTTCCCCACTGTCTTTGGCTTCCATGGTGCTACCCACGTGAGCCGATTCATAAATCTTTTGCTTTGCTTGTGGGCTGAGGGGGATTCCCTCTTGCAATACTGCTTACCCTGACTGCCTAGCTCTCACAGGTCTTTTTGTCTCTCATGCTCTGCTAATCATCATCTTCTCAATCTTTGACTACAAGCCGGAATTTATCTTCTCTTCCTTGACCCCTTGATGTCTGTACCCATTGACTGCACAAGGAATATTTACGGTAATCAAATGAGTTCCTAATTGTAAAAAAAATTGAAGGAAAGAAAAGGTGTATGCAGGTAAAAGGGCAAGAGGACAAAGCACTAAATGTCAAATGCCTAGCAACAGTAAAATACTGAATTTTACAGCAAAACAATAATAGATTCCATGGTACTTGAAAAAAAATTTCTGCAGCTGTGGACATGCAGAATTCACAGGATCCAGATGAATATCTAAAGGGTATTTCACACACCTGAAAAATATGCTTTTAGGTGCTCTGCAGACCCAGTCAGGCATTGCAGCATTGGTGTGTATTTTGCTTGTTCTTCCAAGGTCATTTTTGTAACTCTAAGGTATGGAAATACAATGGTTATTTTAGTGAAAATTTTGTTTCTGAGCACAGTTATGTGCAAAGGCTGTCCCCTGTAGTGAATTATTGTGTTCAATTGAATTTGAAGAATATACAGGGACCTAACTACTGTACAGCTTGGAATACTCCTAGTAAGTTTGTTTTGGTTTTTTTTTTTTTTTTGCAAATGTTTCAAAGTACTTTATTTCCTTCAAACTTAGATAAACTTGTTATCCTGTTTAATGCCATGTGCTTCTCTGTTTATATAACATGAAGTTATTTATGAGAAAGATATGTTAGTCAATGCATATGGAATCATAGTAAAACTGTAAAAGATTAGGAAATCAAAATACAATACGTGGTGACAATGACTTCATCACATTTAGTATTGTTTCATTAATATGTCCTATAGTCAGTATGATGTTATTACTGAAATACAGTTACATTCCTAGAAAGGTGGTTTTCATCATAGTTGAGTACAAGATTTTCTTCTATTTTGATTTTTATATTGCCAGTACACAAATACCTTTTTTCTGTAGTAGCTTTCATTCTCCCAATAAGCAGTTTAATTGTATTTTAAACAGAGTTAGTCCAGCTGTTGAAGAAAGTGCTTCTTAAGTAAGATCAAAGAAAAAAGTGACTTAAAAATAATCTACTGTTCTGCATGTAACTGTAAACAAACACCCCGCTTCACTAAATGTACTGATATATTTCTGTATAGATATTTGTGTGCAGTGCAGTTAAAAATTACGATTGTCCATAAATTTATGTGCCTGGTGGAAACCAAAAATACTCTGTTAGTTTTATGGTGACTTGGTGCTTCTGTAGGTCTGCTGTAAGAGCTGTGTTTGTAGACTTTTGCCCATGTGGAATTCTCTCTAGATTTGCTTAGGCAGAATCTCACCCCTCTTCAGAACTGGGCTGAAATCGGTGGCGTCCTGTGTCAGTCCTGCAGCGTGCTTAAGATCTGGACCATGTATATTAACACAAAATGTGCCTGCTTTAGCAAGGAAGGAAACAAAAAAATTGGAAGTCAGTAAAGGTATATTCAAAACTTAAAATACTGAAATTGGTGTAAACAATGTTCATTTCTTTAGCTGTCTTCAGGAGGTCTTTGCATGTAAGCAAAAGTTTCAGACTCAAGGATTGGTGGTTTTCTTTTTAAAGAGTTTATGAAAGCAACAGGATTTGGTTTTTATATGAGTAAATTAATTGAAGCTTGCTTTTTTTGGGGGGGGGAGGCTGCTTGGTGATGTAGTGAAGTAAGGAAAACAAAAGCTGTTACCATTATTTCTTGTTTTCAGAAACTTTTGAAAGAATTTACTCACTTTTATTGTAATTTCACTAGTATAGTGTGATCTCTAGTATTGCCAAGTTAGAGTACTCTCAACGTCAAAATAAATACGATGAAAACCTTTTTTATATTATAGAAGTAATGATGGAAAGTTATAGTGAAGTAGACACAACATAAATATGATTGTTCACATACCCTATAACATACAGCAACAATATAAACGTACAGGATTGTTGATCTGATTGCCTTACTAGGTGAAACTTTAAAGGGTGCATTGTACAGAATTCTGCTGCAGAAGGCCACCAGGTGGAAGTGACTCTCAGGGCTGTGTCTTTTTCCTCAAGGCTTTTTTGATTCAGATGGCATGCGTTTGCTATGGTTTGTGACTTCAGAGACTTCATATATTTCCCGACTTGGCACCGGGAAGACACACATCTCCTGACCAGGCAGCCAGTTGATCCCAATGTGCAGCTTGGAGGCTCTAAGGAGCATGTATACTGCTAGGTTGCTACCCTGGCAGAAGACGCTTGGGCTCTGAGTAGTCGGCTGCCCAGCTGGGACGCATGTGCTGACTCTGCCTCCAGTTGGGCCAAATAACACAGGCTGCTTCTCAGTCACCTGTAGGCCAAAGAAGAGGGCAGACAAGGTGTTTGGAGGTATTTTAATGAGGGGAGGAGAGAAGACCATTTGAGCATCGGTAGTCGAATTGCAGAGGGAAAGAATGTGAATATAGAGTGAGCTGGGTGCATTCATGCATTGGGTGAGGAGACAGGAATGTGGGAATGTTGGTGGAGAGAACGCTGTTTGGAAGGGCAGAAGGGGTAGGTACTGTAGAAGGAGAAGGAGGGGTTATGTAATCAAACGCTGATAGTCTTTAATGGCCAACTCCCTCATTTAAATTGGTCGCTGGATATTAGTTGACTTGTGGCCCAGATGCTGGGTCACTACTGAGTGAAGGCTGTCATTATTTGTACAGTGTTGAGTGGTCTCTGAATCAAGCTGCACCATCTGCTTTCTACAGTGAGGTTCTGATTTACTGGTACAAACCTTCTAGTGGTTCTTCTGCATCTTTGCTTGCACTACTGGTGCTGCATCAACAGAATTAATTTCTGTTCTGTTAGTTTATATTTTTCATTAACACTGAATTTACCATTTTCATTTTGGTTTAAAAAAATCTGTCATCGTCACAATTACTGTTACTTTTATCCTTATATTAAAATATCATAAAGGCATAAAATTGCATATAATCAAATAAAGGATTTTATCTCTTCCTTAAAGAGCTTGCAGGGAGAAAGGTTTCATCTTGGAAAATACTTCTTCATGGGCATTGCTGCACTTAAGAAAGCTAAGAAGTACACAGTTGTGGAACAGTAAGGGTTTCTTCAAATGCTGTTGACACTTTGAGAAAATTAGTAATGTTTATGAATACTTTCTTTTGTATATTGATTATACAAGAAATGCATAAATTTTATTAAATATGTGTGTATATATAGCATATACAAGACTGGATGTCAGCTGAAGTTTAGGATAGGTTGCATGGACTTTCTGTCCCACCTCTAGTACTACATATATGTCAGAATGAATTTTCAACAAGAGAGGAGAAGATTTAATGGAGCAAACTTTCAAAAATTCTAAGTTTTTTGGTTTGTTTTTTTTTAATATCTACAAACACAAAGATTTAGACACCAAGTTTGGATGGAAGTACGTGCATAGTACTGTTTCTTTTTGACAATTCTTGATCATATGCGATATGAAACTGTTGCTTGTCCTGGGCCTTAGGCTTGTGTAATTTGGAAAGAGAACTTTTAAACTCAGCCTGCTGTAAGCAGGGTGTATAAAATGGCTGTTGTTTAAAACTACGCCAAGTTATGGAATGTGAGTTGTGCTTATCAAAACAATTAGTGGGTAGAGGGCAGGTGAATTAGTCAAAGACGTGGACAAACTATTTTTCATGCAACTCTCTAATTTCTACCATGTTATACGGGTATTATCGTACAGCTACGTAGCAGAAACAAAAACTATGAGTGGAATTATTTTTGCTATAAATAATTTTTTTATTTTTTACTAAAGGTAATGTAAATTTGTGTTTAGCAATAATGCTTATTGCCACTCTCTTTTGAGCTGTCAGCACTACTGATGTCTCCAGAGAATAAAAGCAACACATTATTTAAAAGGGGTACATATCTCCTTTCTCTACCTCTTGCCCTACCTCAGTGCATAGAGGAGGGTGGAAAAAGAGCATAGGTCATCATTCTTGCTTGCCTATATGTACATCAGAAATTATTGCTGTTATCTTACATAGCAGCTTGTGCTGTTCCTTTTCAAGCAGACAGTCCTGCTGTCCCTTGAGTGGCTGCTGTGCTGTTGGTGTTGCCCCCCAGTAGCGATATGAGCATTGCTTTTAAAGTTTTGGTGGCAGTGAGGGCTTGTTTTGGTTTTGGGTTTGTTGTTTTTTTTTTTAATTGTAGAGATCTGCTTTCATGGAGACCTGCATCAGGGTTCCACTGACTACATTAGCTGCAGAGCGACAAGCTAGTAGATTCTAGTCTTGAATTGTCTAGTTCTGCTGTTGTTTATTTATTTGTTTATTTTTAATAGATCAAGTTTAGTAAGCTATTCATATTGCCTTATGGTTAATTTTCTGAGAAGAGAGGGGTTTTTTTGTTTGCCTTCCATTTAAATTTCTGGATGTTGTCACGCATACCCAGGGAAGTCCCATTATAGACTAAGCAGGAAGAAAAACACAGAAAATGTAGAGGAAAGGACTCCACACATTTAGGCAAGTATATATTCTTGATATCTTCCCCCCCCCCCCCCCCCTTTTTTAAATACTTTTTACTGCAGTAGATCAAGCCTTGTCACTTGGGTAATTTTCAGGGCTTAACAGTTGTGTTGTCTTCTTGGAAGTTATTTACAGATGGAGATAAATAGGGGTTTTGGCTAGTGCTTAAAATGGAGCAGCAATTTAATGAGAATGATCAAATTAGTAAAAACTTCAGAAGGTCTCAGAGTACTGTGTATGTGGGTACTAAAGGGGGAAGAGAGAGAAAGATCAGAGGATCTTAGTGAGTTTTAAAAGGAAGGTACATGATGATGAAAGAGGTTGTTATTTTTGTGGTGCTTTCAAGAAAGCTGAGTAGGGACATTTTGCCAGGAGTGGTCCTAGAACAGGAGGGCTTTCGTAGTCACAGATTGTCATGTAGAATGTTTGTGTGTATATAGATTTTTATATGCAAAAAGCATAATAATTGAGAGACTGTTATGAATTGATGATCAAGGAGGCAATGATAGATTAATGCAGTATGGAAAGTAAAATGATAGAGTTCATCAAAGGATGATAGCAAAAGTTACAAGTGTTGAGATGCGTAGATTTGTGGAGTAGAGGGAGTGCAGAAGAGATTGAATTATGCTTGAAAACATTTCCCTTGACCATGAGAAATTCTTGTGTAATCAAGATACATAATCAAACAAAATTATGATAGTACCATGAGGATATTTGGTGAAAAGAGTACAAATAGCATGGAGTTAATAATAAATACACAGGAGATGTATGGCTGATGATGAGCAATATAAAATTGACAGTTAAGGTTGAAAATAGAGTGTAAGAAAGCAAGTGTAAAATGCTGCATGGTTAGGAAATTTTGTAACATACCATCAGTAAGGGAACAAGAGAGTCCTTAGTACAGATTTGGACCTTTTGTCAGAGAGTGAATGGAGAGGCATTTGAAAACAAATACCGTTAAAATAGATTCTGCCAAGGCTCAAATCCTTGATAAGTTGATATCTCTTATAGTGGGAACTGAAATGCCTAAAGAGAAGATGATAAATTCCAGGAGCCATCTAGTAGGGTATTTGAGGCATTATTTATGTAATCCTTATAACCAAGTTTGTTGGTTTGTTGTTGGGTTGGGGGTTTTTTTTGGCTTGGTTTTGCTCCCCCTCCCTGTAATTCACATGGTATTTAAAAAAAAAAAAAAAAAAAGTCTGTCAGAGAAGGTACCAGTTTGGGTTTCTGTTCATTCTTTTTACTTCTAAGTGTGACATATTGCTGTTACGGACCTCTCAAATTTTAAGTGCTGATCAGTTCAGAGACCATAACTGTGGAGCCTGGCAATAATCCCTCCTGCTACATGAGGCAAGAACATCTTCCCTTGGAGCAAGGAAGTCTGCTGGAAGTATGTTTCTGCAGGATCATACCAATGAACAACAGTACTCACTTGCTGGATGCAAGTGACATTGTTGCTTTATCTTTTTTCCCTTTGTATCTCAATCTTCATGCATATTTCTGTGCAGTCATGTTCAAATGTTAATATGGATGTTAATTGAGGAGTCAAAGAATATACAGACTCCAACATAAACAAGCAAACAGGAGAGAGAGAAATAAATGTTGATCTAAGTGTGAAATGAGATCATCTGTAGGACTGATTGTTCCCTCTTAACCTTTGTCTAAAAAAAATATAGGTATGCTTTTAATCAATAACACTTATGTTACTGAGTAAGTGGCATCTTTTTGAACAAGTGGTTGATCTTCCACCTCTTTTTCATGTACTATTTTAGTGCTTCTGAATTTTAAAACTGGTTCTCAGCTGTCAACTGCTTCTGGGGATATTCTCTGTAGCACCCTACTTTTCTTAATAATCAAGGTTGAAATACAGTCTATGGGTGGAGTCGCATTATATTACATTTCCAGTTGCGTGTACTTTGACCTGTAATTGGGAGGTTATTGATGGAGAAACACAGTCCTGAGTCTGAACTGATACAGTTACCTAACTAAAAGTTTGAGAACTGCTACTACAAGTGTTCCTTAAGTGTTTCTCACTCTTAGAGTAAAACCGATGTATCTTCTTAATCTTAGAAAATATTACATACTCCTATTCAGTAAAGCAATGCAGTATGTGAAATTGACCTTCCCTATGGCTGGCAAGGTTTTTTGGTACGAACACCTTACAAAAGGTGTTTGGTTGAAAGGGTGTTTATTTTCATGTACTGCAGTTCTCACCTTGAAGGTTGCAGGCTTGTTTTCACTTTAACAAAATGTTATTTATAACAAATGTTTGTTGTCTCCAAATGGATTGTTGAAGTTGTATTTTGCAGTTGTATAGCAAGTGTAACATTTCATACCTAAGAAATTTGATTTAATTAAAGATTTTTTTCCAAAGTTCTTTACTGAAAAGGAAGTGATTGTAGTGTAAGACTACTTTAGCAATGGAAGAACTTCATTGTGGGCTAGCTGGTGCTAGGTGTTTTCTGCCTGTGAGCCTCTGTCTTAGAAGTATGGGTCCAAGAAACTTCTCTCACAAAGGAGCAGTTTCTCAACTTGGAATAGGAAGTTTTAATATCTCCTGTCTTATTATGTTAAAGTGTTTTGGAAGTTGAGATTACAGTTAGGAACTATCTTTGTTCATGGTAGTAGTTGTGTTTTTGTGTAGATGATTTATCAGGGATACAGTTATCACCAAATTTTAGTAGGCAGTTTTCCTCTAACCTTTCTCAAGTTTGTCCTTCTCAATCTCTTGCTTCTGCATTTTTATGTATGTTCGAGGCTGCCCCGATTATGTAGTCTTTTTTTACCTGTTTGTAAGCTTTCCCTAGAGGTACTAGTCTTCATGTACTTAGTCCCTTATTTCAGCACTGGAGTAAGCAGTACTGTCATACGTACAAAATGTAAGCAAATCTACTTTTCTTTTACCATTCTAAAAATTATTGAACTCAATCAGTTTTAGGCTTTACCTTACATAGTTACCTCAAAAGTAAGTAAGTTATTTCACCTGTAGTTAGAGTGGCTCACTGTTGGCCTGATTTTAATGTTATATGTTGCTCATGAACATAAGGAATCAGTTGCCTTTCTGCAGAAATAGTGAAGAGGCTGCTTTAGTACTTTTTAATCAGACACCATAAGGACAGTAGAAATGTCAAATTTATAGCTAGTATAAAGCTGATGATGTCTGCATATCATTTGTACGGAAGAGTAGGGAGGAATTATAATTAAGCTTCTATGTAGTGATGTTTTACCTGTCACTTAAAGACTGGTAGTGTGTGTGTTTGCCTTTTGTCTCAAGCAGGTGAATAATGCTCCTTGCCACAGATTTTTAAATTAGGGATGTTCTTGGAGTGGGACAATGAATGGTGCCAGGATTCCCTGGTTTCAGAAGAAGTTTTCAGTGTGTTGCATTTTATGTAAGGTGTGTGGTCTAGTAAATCTACCTAATAGTAATTTGATTAATCTAAAATGTGCTTATGTTGCTATTGTACATTTGAGAACAACCCTACATACTGAATATATGCTATATAAAACAGATTTAATTCTGGTAAAGAAATAGTTCTGAATACGCATTTACTACAAAACATTAAATATGTAATAAGATTTTACAACATGTACTTTTTAGATCAAATAGTATTTGTAGAAAGTAAAAATATTTTAAAGATATGCGTTGTGTTGCAATAATAAAAACATCTCTGAAGTGAATCATATATTTAAATGTGTTATTATTTGCAGATTATGGTTAGCATAATGGAATTTTATGGTAGTACAGTTTTGGTAAGAGTGACTCTTACTGTGATGTTCTTTGTAAAATAGATTGGAGGGAAAATATTCTCATTGGCATTTAAAGAAAACTCTTAAACTCTGGAAAAATTTGGAACAATTCGGAACAATTCATTTATCTACAGGTAAAATAATCTATTTTAACCAAGAATAAGTTTCCTTTGTTCCAAAAATGTCAGAAGCACTTATTTGAGGGACAATTTGTATAATTGCTCAAAATTATAAGGATAAGGATTCTTGTTCTGGGTTTTTGCTTTAATTATTTATGGTTGTGGACAGAGGCAAGTTGTCTTACATTTAACCTAGTAGAAAAAAGCTGCTAGCAGTTCCTTACTTACCTCTTCCATTATGGTAATTTCACTTTTTTTTATTTCCAGAACTACTTTTGGCTGTAGCACGGTACTGCATTTCGGCAAGGTCAAGGCCCTATAGTTAGAGAAGTGCATTCCATTTGTCCCATTGTTACATTCTGATTTGTCTGCATTTTAGGTAGTTAAAATTGTCGTTCCTTTTCACCCGCCTTTATTTGCATTCTTCAGCTTAATTTGACAGCATGTCAGAATGATAACTAATTATGAATGGCACCTATGCCACTGTCAAAAGAGCAAGGAGTAACATATGCTGTAGCCAGGATGATACTCAAGTTCTTTCTGGGACTCAGGAGTAGTAATGGTGGGGAAAGAACAGTCTGTTTTCTCTGAAGACCTTCCTGTTCTGAAGTTTTTGCAATTCTGCCGGTTTCCCCTTTTCCTTTTTAAACACAGGAAAGTGAACAAATACAGCGGAAGTTTCCTGTCTTTTGACAAGGGGGAGGAGGAAGTTGGCTTCATCTTCCCCAACTCATCTTGTGATACTAAGAGCTCATCACCCTTGTCTGGGATGTTTACTTTCTACCTCTTAAGCTGTAGTACTATCGGGCTGTTGGAAAAATTAGTAATGCATTGCCTTGTAATTTTCTTGTTTCTTTTTAGGAAATGAGATTTAATGGGAGTTTATATTTAAAACAAACACACACCACCACTATGACCCCCAAACCTACAGATTTTAGGAAATGTCAGAATTATTTACCTGATTTGGCATTTAGATGTTTTCTTAAAATGACTCGAGGCTTTCCCCACAGTTCCTAGACATGCTCTGAGTTGATGGTGGAAGGGTAGAAATAGGGGACCATTCATCTAATTTCTTAGGAACTTCTATGAGCTACCAAAACCAGTTGGTTTTGCAGCATATTTTTAAGTAGCTTTAACAAGAATATTTTTGTCACTGCTTTTTTCCATGATACAAAAATGTAAAATTCTTACTGAGAAAGTCTGGAAGGTAACAAATGGAAGAAGTTTATCTACCTGGTATAAGCTGTTCAATGGTATATTATCCAAGAACCATATTTATGTGCACTGATAAAAAATGAAGTTTTGTATAAAGACAGTACAAAAGACAAGTAGTCTTTTTTCCTTTACTGTGGTCTTATAAAAAAAGAATTAAAAAAACCCAACCAAACAACAGTACATGCTGACACTTGGGCTTTTCACAGAAGCACCATTATAAGCACTGTGAAATGGAAGAACATCTAATGCTTTCTGGAGAAGTTTGGGGGGAAAAAAAAAGTGTGGAGAATGTAGTTCGAGCATTCTAAAGTGTGTTTTATAATAAGGAATATTTTCAGGAAAATAAAATCCTTCCTACGATTAGTCTGTTGCTTTTTTCTTATCTAATGCTGCAGTCCCTGATGATGGTATCACAAATGGTTCCTGTGCATAGTATTATGATACAGTGATTTGGGATTATGTTTTCATATGAGAGTAGGAAAGATGGGAGTGTGTGTGTATTTTCACAAAACATTAGTATTGTGAGCTGATAACTTGTGGTTTAGAAGCAATGTCAAGTTGGAACCAGCTATGGTGATTGAATAGGTTAGTCTCAGAAATTAGAATATTAGTTGTTACTTTTTCATAATGGAGTTCATTGAAAAAATATTAATAGATTGCTAAAGTGAAGTACAACAGCATCTAGTTTATCTGTGTAGTAGTTTCTTGTACATGGCATTTTCAATAATTAAGGATTTTAATGTTTTGGGAAACATTATATAGTATACACTAGTAAATAATTTTTTTGTTAATTTCCGTACTTAACTAAGGCAATGGGAATTACCTAGTGTAAGGCTTCATGATGAAACTTGCATGCAAATAGTTATTGTTCAGGATGCAGCAAATCAAGTAGGTTAATTGTGATTTAAACTCTTTGTTTTTTCCACGCTAATGGAAAATGGCAAGGCAATGCTGGAAACTTACGACAGAGAAAATAAATGCAACTCATGTTTTTTGTTTGAAGATCCAGAAATCTGTTCCTGTGTATTTTGGTAGGAATTAGTTCCATCACATTTGCCTATAATGGAAGAGAATAGACTTTCTGATTGTATTGGTATTAGTGTCAGATTATAGATAGGATGACAAATGCTGCTTGTATGTTATTTTTGTGCTTCTCTGGTAGTGAGGCCACACCTGTAAGGCAGAGTATCCTTTAAACTTGAAACACCTGTAGAACTAGTTGTTCAATTATATTCAATTTCCAACACTGAAAGAAGTGTGGTTTTTCAATGACTTCCATTTCTCGTTAGGCTGTGATGTGGTTTTGAGTACTGCAGGTGAGGGGAAAATAAGGAAGTTCTGCAGTTGTTTTTTTTTTTTTTAATGGTGTTTGATAGTTGCCTATATGAGATATAGTTAAAAGATGAAATCAAAGATGTACATTGCAGATTTCATTTAAATGTGGACATTATTGAAAGGGGAAAAACTAAGCTGTAGAAGACTGAAACTTTAGTGACAATTACAGCATTGCTGCAACATCTGTAACAGTCTCTTTCAAGTGAACTTTTTTAATATGGTATATGTCAGTTTTAATGGAAGTTATGGCTAGTTACAGTTATGATTAAGAAGAGAATCTTTTATTTTCTAACCACTTTTTTATTCTGATTCATTAAAGAGTATCTCAATTCAAAATATTTAATAGGCAAAACCAGTTGGTGAAGTGCCAGTTGCAAAAAATGGAACGTTGTATTAATAAGAAAATAAGTGAATATAAATTGCTATCATAGCCATTTACCAATGATCACTCTAAACGTTCAAGAAAAAACATACAGTGTCTCTGAAACGTTAACTTTTTTTTTTCCTGAGAGTTAAAAATTTATCTTATCTCCATAATGTTGTATGTATAAACATTAATTACTTTCTTTTCTTTCTCCAAAGTGGAAGTCAAATTCCAAAAGAAACTGTGGAGCCTATGGCCGGTAAAGCATTCAGACTGTGCAAATAGTGCTTTTTGGGGTTGTCTGCTAGGTTGATATCTTGGCTGTTTCCAAAGTTAAGGGGTGGACCAGTTCAAGTTTTGGACAGGTAAACTGTTACACCATTTAGATCCTGTAAGGAATACTGCATGTAAGCTAAGTGGCATTATAATTTCTGAAGTTTCCCTTTATGTTTCAAACAATAGTCTTATGTTTGTATCCATTATTTAAGGTTAGTTTACCTCATTTAATTTCAAGTTTTCTTAGAGCTGAAATAATAGTTACATAAATGTCTTATTTGTACTTTCGGTATCAACCAAACTAACAACTGTTATAGTTTATTGCTGCGTACATACATAACTCAGACTAGTGTAGTTTTCAGCAAGTTACAGTCATTAGTTCCATCTGCCTTGGTATGTATAAAATGACATGTATATTGAGATATCTATCAGTCTGTCTATCTTTTGACATGTAGAATTATAATGGCAAATGTTTGCAATTTTGAACAGTACTACAGGTTTCTGCTTTAGCACTTCAGCAGTGCTGGTGTAAATGTTTCCTAGCACCTCTTTTCATACATCTTGTGATGTCTTCAAACTGCTCAGTCCTTTGCATCAAAGTTAGTGAAGTTTCTGGGTTTTGAGCTGGGAATGCTGGGTATGTTGGCATTGAAGTAGTGTGCCAGTAACAAAAACTTTTGCATTTGTCATATATTTGTAGATTAGTGTTTACAGCTCTTTTTTGGGTATTTCAGCTTGCACAAATGGTTGGATAAATGGTTTTGGAAGGATACCATCAAACAAATACTTCCCTTAAAATAAAAAATGATCAGTTGTGTGAAGAAATGAATGACAGAATCTTGCCCTATGACGTTGTATATTCTTTACAACCATTCAAGTTTTTGCAGCATATGACTACCTTTAGTAATTTAAACTGTATATCCAAATGTGCGATCTCAAAGCATGTTGCATTCGACAGGGAATAGGCTGCCTACTGACTTAGACAAGACATTGATTTAGGAATAAGTCACAGTCTCTTTGATTTACTTTTTTTTTTTTGAAACATCTTAAAATATGATTGAAAAGCATTACCGATGAATTCATTATTAATTATGGTGGTTCAGTAATAGACTATACATGATGAACGAGTGCTCGCTATCTTAAACATTTATAATAACCATTGTTTATTTCTCTTACTAATCCCCACTGCAACTCCTGTGTCCCTTGGGCTCAAGAGACAAGGTGTTACCAGATCTGTTGCAGAAGAGTGCTCCAGGGCTCTGCTACCTGTGTTTTGTCGTAGCTTTCAGTGTTTGTTAGTATGTTTATAGAGGAAGATG
The DNA here is from genome assembly GCF_964188355.1 of Buteo buteo. Taxonomy (NCBI): domain Eukaryota; kingdom Metazoa; phylum Chordata; class Aves; order Accipitriformes; family Accipitridae; genus Buteo; species Buteo buteo. Next base: position 3,123,425 of record NC_134198.1, on the reverse strand, counting down.
GTTACATTGCTTCACTAAAAATGTATGGTAATATAGAGGGGATCAGTTATGCTGTAGTTATTTCTAGAAGATGCAAAACTAACTAGGCAGTTTCAGGTATCTGTCAATGACAACATTGGAGAAAATATCTGGAAACAAATCAGGATCAGAGCTTCCATTATTTGACTAGACATTTATTTCAAGAGAATTAGAAGAGGAAAACAAATTTTACTGCAGTAATGGGCAGAAATTACTGTTGTGTGGGTTTTTTCTAACTCACTGTTGAAAATAAACTAATGAATAACTAACATTTTCTTCTATCTGTGGTGCCTTTTGGTATTTTCATTAAAGTAGTTACTTGTAATTTTTATGTGCTTTTGCCTGGAAAATGTGCTCAAACATCAAAATGCTCAGTCATTTTGAATGAGTAGTGAAGAATGTTACACTGCTATTTGCTGTTGGCAATCTTTTTTTTTTTTTTTTTTTTGACATAAAATTGGAGGTCTTGGTCTTTGTGTTCTTGGTTCCATAATTTTCTTGTGAACTAGAGTCAAAGCCAGTTAAAGTAACTTCTGTTGAATTTCTTGGGAGTTGGATCAGGCTTTCTGAAAACGTAAAGATTTGAAATCTGATATACTTGCAAAATTCTAACCTTTGGCTCTGAGTGTATAGTTTAGTTAGGGTGTTTTTATATTTTAATGTAACTAGCTGTCTGGCAAAATAATTTGTCTTTCTGAGCAGATGCTTAGATACTGCATGGTTTATCTGACATTTGGGACATGCTATTTTTTGAAAATAGAAGTTTATAGTAGTAAGCTCCTTGGTTGTAAAGGTGATGATACAAGACTTTCCTCTGCATTTGCACATCATGTCCTTTACCCTTGCTCTTTGCTTTTATTTCAAGCAGGCAGCAACTGCAAGTGATTGGAGAGGGCCAGATGGCTCCTGTCAGGTCTAGGAAGCAGGCAGGTAGTGGAAGTCAGGATCTTACTTTTCATCCTGAGGTAGCTGCAGAGGTGACTGAGAGACTTGCCTTTGGGTTATTTGTACACGTATACCTGTGCTACTGCTCAGTAACAGTCTTTTAATGTAGAATCTGCTGGGTACAACTGTGAAAATACAGTACTCTTCCTAGAAGTACACAACGGTTGAGATGTACCTTCCAGTAATGATCATTTTATCACTTATGTATAGAGCTGTTCTGAATGAGATCTGGTTCCCATTGCACAGAGTATTGTAAAGATGTGCAATAACTTTCTTCCAGAGGGCTTAAATTAAATAAGCAAAGACAATGAGGCTTGAACCAAGCTGCTATACATGGAATCATCCTGTAGGTTGTTACAGGGCTATCTGTATAGCCCTTGTATTTCATATCTCTATTCCAAATGCATGGATATTTGAGATGAGCTTTCTAGTGCACACAATTGATTTAATGTATTAAACTGTTTGCTTTTCAAGTTATATAAGTTAGTGGTAAGCATAGCCCTCAGACAAATGAAAAATGAGTTGTCAATATGTATTGAAATGTCAATAATGCTTAATACTACAATATTAAAAATAGTCTAGGTTTTTTTAATGCTCTCATTTACTTATCTCACTTAGTTGCACTTTGTACTTCTGTGAAGAAAATAGTGTGCGAATTGTATGTGGTGAAGTTTGTTGTTTTTTAAACTTAAATCCTAAGTATATACTTTCTCAAATGGTTTTTTTTCCTGAGAATACATTCATGAAAGCAGAGTCTTTTGCTTCCAGAAAGACCGTAATTGAGAACTCAGTATTTACAGAGCCCGGAGAGCAAAGAAGATTGTGAATACCATTTAAAAATATTATAGTAATGGATTTCCTTGATCTGCCCTTCTCCTTTCTCTCCAGAAGAACCACAAACAAACAAACAAACTTTCTGGAATGAGGAGAACCAGGAACAGTTTCAGTCCCAAAGCAGGAAGTGATTATTGTTTTAGTAAGTCATAAACTGGAAGAATGGCTGAAAATGAAAGTATAATTTTTAGCTATAACTAGGCATTCCTGCAAGTGACAACTCATCTCATTTTTTGTATGAACTTCAGTTTATTTTGTTTTCCTCCTTGGTAATTCCATTGATTTCTAGAGCATAACTGAGCAGTTACGCTATTGTGCACTTCTTAGCACCAGCCTACTTAATGGCTGTTCATGCACCTGTTGGTGTGCAAACAAAAGAACAACGTATCGTGGAGTTCTGCAAACTGCCATCCTTAACTTTCAATCAAAATACAACAAAGAGGAAGAAGAAAATTCAGGCTGGGAAGCATTCAATGTACCAATAAATAGGTCACTTACAATTTATATTAAACACTTTAGGTGACCAGATGGTTACAGAGTTTTTATCTGCATAATTTGTATTTGGTATGTACATCTGAGGGCATGAAATAGCTGTGAGCTGTGAACACACGATGTTCCTTTTGGGACCCAAAGTAGAATACCCTTATAACAGAGAGCCAAATAGTGGGGGAACTCAGAATTTATTGCTTGCCTGAACACCTGTGCATTGGTTTTTGTTTTGCTTTTAATTTGTCTATATCTGAAAGTGATGTAAGCAGCATCTGGTTATTCTTATTTAGTATGCCTATGCTGCCAAAAAAATCAACAGATTCCTACTGTACTGCATTTCAGAACTAATGAAGACATAATTATATCCCTGAGCAGGAAGAAGGAATTATGCTTTGTTGGGGACTAGACTAGAATAGAAAGAAAGTAAAAGAGTGAAAGAGTATTTTGAACCAAGTAAGAAAAGTTGATCGCTTCTGTCAAAGATCCGGGATTTTTATTTGTTGCCAGTTGACTGAGAAAATAATGCAGTAGTAGAAATTGAATTTCTTTTGAAAACATGAACAGCTTAGGTAGAAGCAGAGGCTTTTTCCCTTTTAATTTTGCACATCTGTTTTGCCATTTTTTCACCTTCTGCTTGAAACGGTTGTACTGATTTGTAGATTCTCATGAAGATTATTAAAAATAAGCTGATAATTAAAAGCAGGATGGGTTCTTTGTTGACCTTGTTGGTTTGTTTTACATATATTTTTGAAAGAGTCTGAAAAGTATTTAAGTCTAATGTGCTTGAAAAGCCATATAATTTCCTGGAAATTCAATTTTTTATTTAATCATTTTTGTAGGGGGCACATGTTTTTAAAGTAAGTAGTGGTAGAAATGCATACAACTACCTACTTTTATTTCAGTATTGGTGCTTGGAGTGAGTGGGGAAGGCTGAGTAATCTCTGTCCTTGGAGATTGTCAGAAATTGACTGTACAGGACCTGGAACAACCTCACTGAAGTTAACCCTGCTTTGAGCAGGCAGTGGACGTGGTCACCTTCAGGGGGTTTCTTCAAACCCTATTAACCTGTGATTAGAAGATTATACCTGATTTTATGTAAAAATATTTACGAGGTTTGTGTCATCTTTCTGGTAGTCAGCAATCCTGTGTGTGCCACCAGTGGGTCTCGTGTCTTCTTGCTCTTGTGTATTCCTCCTTCTTCTGACATATTGTAAATTGATCATGAGGAGATCATGGAGGTAATTGCTGATAAATGTTTCATTCTCACAGTGTGCCAGCTACTACGACGCAGGTAACAGTTCAGCTGCCTGCTAAAGAATACATTTCCCTTCTGACTTGAAGAGCGTAGTTGTCTTCCTCTGCTAACAGATTCCTGTAACTTCCCTTGCATTATCACTGGTCATTAGCTACTCAAACTGGGTTGCCGATTGAACTGAAAGATCTGTAGATAAAAAGCAGTTTTCAGTGCAGTTAGTCTACTTAGAGGTGGAAGATGGTAGGATGACTTGTTTAGGGTCAGTGTTTTCTTAAATCAGTAAAAACTGATAGTACAGTTCTATCTTCAGGATGGAAACAGCCACTGTGAGAAGGCATCATACGGCATCTGTGTATCATGAATGAGATGGGGGAGTAAATAATGGCTTCAGCATATAGTATCTCTATGACTATTGAAATTTCCTCAGTGACTGTTCTTTTGGATCCCCTAGGACCATAAGTAAAATAATTTTGGAGTAATTTTCATTTGTTTGTCAAGCTGCATCTTCACAGTGTGGTAAATTTATAGAAGAATTACAGAGTTTGCTCACCCTTTAGTATGTGATGATGGTGATTTATATTAATTACATAGTTACTTTGGGGTTTTTCTTTGTTTTACTTTTGCATACTAAATGCAAAATTGGTTAGAAGGGATATTTTGTTGCAACTCTTAAGTTCTGAGCTTTAAATTTTGAAGCTGATTTTTTTTTTTCCCCTAAACTCAATCAAATTTAGTCTGTTTTAGAACAAATGGCAATATCAGAGGGACAATTGTTACTGGCCATCCTACAGCTAATTGCCTTGAAATGGTATTCATGTATTTTACACAAGCTTGTTGCTGTATTTTAAGGAAGAAATCCTTAAAATGACTGTAAGTGAGCTAATACAAATAAAATGTGATACACACAGGTGGAAAATAAACAGGCGGCCTGTTTCTCAAATACCTAAATTTATCCTGTTGGAGAACTTGGAATCAGCTCTTTAGTTGAATCAAAGACAATGCTGAATCTTAGTAATGGTAATTCATGAGATAATATATCCTAAAGTTGCAAACAAAATATTTGGGAGAATAGTAGGTTTTCTACAAATGCTTGTGGCTATCTCTAGCAAGTTTGGATTTGGGGGCAGGGGAGGTGGGGGTGTGTCACGATAAACTCTGAAAAAGAAAAATAAAGTATGGAGGCATATAAAACAAAACAAAACCAAACACAAAACAACCAAATCCCAGCCTCTAAAACTTTAAAAAAATAGGGTTTGGGTTTTTTTTGGCCTAAAATATTTGTAATCTGTATATGCAATATAAACACATGATCTCAGTTGCCTGATGTTAAACTTAGTAAAATTAAGCTAACTGGAGGAATATTTAATGTAATCAGTAGATGTTGTGGGACATAGCCTGTTTTAGATAAAACCGAAAGTTTGGCTGTCTAAATTAATAACCTAAATAGGTTAGTATTGTCTCAGTTTGGGAAAATTAAACTAGCGCTTTGCCATTCTCAAATGATTTTTACAAATGACATGCACAAAATTACGATATTCTACATTGCACTAAATGCTGTTTTGATGTGTTTGGACTCTAAACTCATGGTAGGGATTTTCTTTTAAGTCTGTGAAATGTTGGACGCTCTTGTGGTGCTGTACAAGTTAATATTTTAAATTTAAACTGATTTTGAGTCGATACATTTATAGGAAGATGTAAATTAGCAATGCGAGGTGACCTGTTACAGGCTAGTGATTTCCACAATAGTGGTAAATAAAAGTCTGGTAAAATCTGTAAGGCAGAGGGAGCAGAAGAGAGCAGCCAGGTGGTCACCAGATTGCCTGGAGCAGGACCTGTGCTAGCCAGCTCGAAAGAGGGTTGACAACTCTGCCTGGCAGGCACGCAGCCAGAAGAAGTTAAGTGCTGAAGAAGTCTCGGTGGGGGATTTAAGGGTAACCTGTAACAAGGGAGGAATGCAGGGTGAGACTTGCTTGGCTAAAAAAGTACCTGGGTTTAAAAGCACTGAAATACTACCCCCTGCTGTTTCTGATGCAGCATTGGAATCCCTAATGCTTCAGAAAACCAGTTTATACATGCACTCTTTTAATGCCTTGTTTTCTTTTTAGCATAATATAAAAAGTAAACCCCTGAAGTATAATGTGCCTCAAAAGTAGTTGGCCTTGATCGTGACTCAGTAGCACAGGTTCTCTTTAGCTTTGCACTGAAAGCAGGACTTCTGCATTTGTTTTGAGTGGTGAATGCAGCCTGTCCTCTGCAGAATGCAGTACTTCGGTAGTATATAATGAAACTGCTGAGATTTTTGTAAGTGAACTCATTAATTAGTTTGAATTGAAATGAATGAAGAAATGGATTGAGAAATGTAACCTTCTGGTTCAGTATCTTTCTAACCTGAAATAACTTAGTAAAGCATAAGATTAATTATTCAAACTTTAGATGCAGCCAAAACATACTGAAATCTTTTATATAGTACCTTGAAAAGTTTAGCTTATAGTTATCCTAAGCTGTTTGCTACTATCCATAATAGTCCCAAATATATACCAAAGATTAGATAAATAGCTAAGGTTGTGTTAACTGTGACATCCTGTGACATCAGAAGTAATTTCACCTGTTGCTTCTGCAGTTCACTTGTGTGTACCTAATTCCAGTGGTTGTAGTAAGTCAATCAGTTCTCCTCCATAGATTAAGTCATGTTTTATGTTCATCTAGAGATTTGGTAGTTGTACGCTATCTCAGCAGGTGAAATAGCATGTCTGTTGTGATTCTTCTAAACAGTGGTGCTTGTAGTGCTGTTGTCCAGTAAATGCAGATATAGGGATTTAGGAAGTAGGAATATTCCTTTCTTCAGGATTCCTTTCCTGCTACAGGAGAAAAATAAGTATCTTTTTAAAGGACAGATTGGGCTACAAATGCTAAAAAAACATGAATCGGAATGTTCATCTTTCATGCATTTAGTAGAGCTCAGTAGGGCAGAGTTAAGGTTGTTTTGCTATTTAATCTCTCAGTTTCTGTGTCTTAAAATGTATGGCTTGCTTTTGAGCCAGTTCCTGGTATTTAGAGTATCTGCAACATTCCTAAAACAAACAAACCCCTTAATTTTATTCATTTATTTCTAACTTTAGTTAAACTAAAACAGAGTTTAGCTTCTTTGTATATGATAATGTGAAACAGGGTAATATAAAAAGGTTTTGCTTTCAGATTCAGAATGCTTTCTGAAGCATAAATGAAACTTCACAAGAACCATTTAGATGACTATTTTTCCCATTTAGTAGATAGGGAAGTATATCTGATTCTTTATATCTGTTACTTCTGTAAACAAACTGTCTAATGTTAATATACTACTTGAAGTAAGAGGGACATTAAGTGATTTCCTAAAGCATTTGAAGGAATCCATATGTAAACTGGGAGTAGATTTTATTCTGACTCATTTTTTTCCTCATCTCACTTTATTAGTGTGGCTTTTACTACAGGGGGACTATTGCAAGAGTGAAGCAGCAGGTATCAGGAGAAATGAAACTCATGCCAACTTTGGACACTTAAAAAAAGTAAAATCTGAACTTCAGAGTTGTCTTACTCTTTCATAAGATCTTGTACCATGGTTCTCTTAATAGTATGAAATCCTGTGTAGTCATTTTATCAGGATGGCTTGGTGTCACAGTGGGTTTGGGTGTTTTATAGGAAACGGGAGAAAGACAAGAGTATGCCTTTTTTAAATGGAAAGTGCAACATGCTAATTTTTCATAAGCATCTTCAGCCTGTCTTGCTTGCTTAACAGTATAGTAACATGAAAGATGTATATTGATACCAGTGGATCTTGATACCAGTATTTTTTCATTGTATTTCTTATTTTTGCATAACTTAGAAAGTTGTTGTTTGGTTTGGTGGGGGTTTTTTGTTCGTTTTGTGTTTTTCAGTACAAACATTTTTAGGGTATGTTCTACATATTTTTGAGTGGTGGGAGTGTTTTTTCTCTTTACCTTATCCCCTCCATCCACCTGCACACATTTACTGTTAAGTGATCAGAAGGCTTGCAAGTGTAATTTGAAGAAAGACTGGAAGAAAAATGTTTTGTTTGGTCTACAGAAGAGAAGACAAAAGAGAGACATGATGGAGTTCTTTAGTATGTGAAAGGGCCTGCTGTAACACTAAAACATCTTTTGTGTCTGTTGGAGGTGGGACAAGGAGCAATGGAGGGGAGTGATTGGAGCAAGTGAAATTTATATTAAATGTAGTTAAAAGTTTTCGAACATAAGCAGTGAGTAATCACCTCACTGTAGAGAATTGGGGGAATGTCCATCAATGGCATTTTTGAAACGGATTAGACTGATGTTTGCCAGGAAGGGATCCCTTCAAATTGGTACCAGCAAGCAGTCTTGGGATCATGGACAAGATAACCTTTTTAAAGTTATTTCTAGCCCTGTTTTCTAGTTTCATATTTTTTGGCTCACATCCCAGCTTTTCTAAAACTCTATGGGTATCAATGATTAAATAAAGTGATGTGCATTCATTGGGAGCCAGCTACTTTAAGGAGATATTAAAAGACTTATTTCCCCTCTCTGGAATTGTTTTGTATTTCACAGAAGATCATTAGCAGATACTTCAATCTCTATAGTATGTATGTTGATTTTTTTTCTTTAATAATGTTTTTGTTGTCAGAATGTTCCATGATTTCTTAATTAAGATAACTATGCAAGTAATAATAAATATTCTTGTATGATAGCACTATCTGATTAAAGTACAATACTTTCTTTGCAATGAAAAGTATGACAGTATTAACTTATTCATAACATGGTATATTCTACAATTGATTGTTTAGTCCATAGGTGTTATGTCCTCAGCATTTTAAGAAAAAAAAGTTTATTCTTTATACTGGGCTCAGATCAGTAGTGAGAGAACTATTGGGTTGCCTTAACATAACTGTTAATGTGATTATTGAACTTGCAGTATGAAATTTGAAGTGGAAGGCTGGCTGCATGGGAGACATTGAGCTGATGCAAAAGAAGGCTACTTCTTACCAGTCTTCCTTTGTGTTTGACTACCACATGGTTATTTGCACTTGAAACTTAGCCAAGTAGGTGTTTCAGCTTTTAGAGTAGCCATTCCAATAAAGTTCTGAGAGTAAATATGGTTTATATCTGCATTAACGTACAATGGTATTAACTGCTTTTAATTCTGTTTTACTACCGTTAACGCAACTCCTGCATGGTGCTAAATTTCCTATGCTTCATTTGTCATGTCAGCAACATTTTTAAGTGATCACACAAGACTAGTGCTACCTGAATTAAATGGGAGTTTTTGCTGTTACTGTCACAAATAATGTTCCATGACTGCAGTGGTAAATCTGAAAGGTGCAAGGACAGGCAAGGCTAAGAAGAGATTTTCATAATTAGTAGGCAGGAAGTTGGAAGTGCAAACTTGCTCTAAGTTAGCAGGAATACTATTTGGAAACTGTGGATTTTTTTTTTAATTTTTTTTTTTTAAAGTTAGTGTAATCTTCAAAACAGATTTATAAATGCTTATAACTTGAATTCAGCAGTAAATTTTTTTTTAAATTTGGAAAACATGGTTACAAATGACAAGTTTATTACTGCTCTTTTGAGTGTACTATTTTGCATATAAAAATAGGGCTGTTTAAAACAGTGTATTGCACATGATGATCTCAGTCTAGTTTTCCCATTATTGCCTGCTGGCAGTACAGAATATGGGTGTGGTACATTATGTTAAATTACTGATACCTTAGAAAAGATCTGGTTTTTTTAATTGAGGGCAACCCGAAGTTAAATGAATTCTAGACTACCGCTCCATGAATATTGTTTTCTTCTGCCACTCTGTCATGGTAGCTCATGTATGAGTTCAGATTCAAAATTGGTCATCCCACTTGTCCATTCCATCAGTCATAAATGCATTTTGTTTGTTAACACTAAATACAGTGTCAGTAAAATACTAGTCCAAGCAGATACTGCAATTATTTGCTTGTTTTCCTATGTAATGTGTGGAAATGTGTATCTAATTGTTAATGCCTAGGTATTTTTAGTAGAATTTTATTAGTTTTATGGAGAATGTTTTTCATGTGATTTTACTTCATGTCGGTCTTCTCCAAGAGCTTTGGAACCTGTTGACCTACTTCAGCCCTGTTTGACAGAAATAAGCCCCAAATTCCAGTAACTGATTTAATAATTAGCAGATACATAAAGGAAAGAGACCCTAGAAGCGTGGGCAATGAGGGAGGGTTAGGGACAGCTTGGACAGTATGCATTCCAGGTGAAATGGCTTTCAGCAGCCCACGCGTACCAGCTTGCACATTGCTGTGAACCAGTTGTAGCACATGCTGCCCCTTGCCGGGTCAGTTGGAGAGATGGGAATGTAGGAGCTGGGCGTATTCTGCAGGTCTGTCCTGGGCACAGAAGGCAGAAAGCAGTGACTGGTAAGCGTGAAATGAAGAGAGCTGAGGACAACTTAGGGTATGTTGAACTGTTGTGATAAGATTTTTTGCTTGGGCCTAAAGGGAGAAGTAAACATGTTAAGGGAATATGAGGAATATAAAGCACAAATCCATGATTCGTTATTTCCATTCCTCATGGAATTATTTTAAGAGCATTTGTTTTCTGTTGTGTCTTCCCTTGGTATGCTACTTGGTTGGATTTTGTTTGGTTGGTTGGGGTTTTTGGTGTTTACTAACCTGCTAGGGTTAAAGAACAAACAAAATTACAGATAATTATCCTTCCTACTCTTGGTGTCACAGGATACAGATATGGAAATGTATATAGTTATATAAACCCACTTCTAAATATTTGGCTTAGTATTTTGAAATGCCGTTAGTAGCTGGCACGTGAAACCGAAGAACTCTAAGAACTGAAGTAACACATGCTTGAAGGGCTTTCATTTTGTTTAGCAAATATTTTCTTACTACTAAAATCCTAGATTTTAAACAAAAATTTACAAACCACTGCTTTCCCAAGCAGATATTACAGCAAGTTAACAAATCTTCCACCAGGGTGCAGTCTTTTCTAAGGATTTCTGACACCTTCAGCTAAATATCTGCATTTTGCATGTAAGTATTGTTTTCTGCTGCAGCTATTACAGGCAGACAATTAACTTTATTTTTCCATATGCACTTGGCTGTTTAATTGTGTTATCTCATCGTGTTTAACACCTGAGACAAAATTAGATGGGATCAGTTTAATGGTAAAGTAATGCAGAATCATCAGATTCCAACTAGGAAAATATCTAGGTCCGTCTCACTCTTTTTTTGTTGTTGTTTTTTTTTATTCTCTAGAATGAAATATCTTCCCCCACCCTTTCTCATTCATTAAATAAATTCACTGAGCCTTGCGTCAATAGCTAGACTCAGGCAACAGTACTGTAGGAGTGAACTTTTTCCATTCAAGTTAATAGGGTGTTAACATCAAAGCTTAATTGTGAGTATTTAAATTCTTTACACTCTGAACAACTAGCCAAAATACAGCCACCCAGCTGACGGTTGATATTTAAGTAGCATTCTTTTAACTGTGAGTAGAGTTGCAAGTCATAGAATGAAACCTGATCCATTTGCCGTGTCTGCAATAAAAATATTTTAAGCTGTTATGTTTGTCTTGTTTAGATATATATCAAGCAAATGTCACTTGTATTATTGTCCTCCTAATTCTGTTCCCTAGGAGCTATAGTCGTGCTATGTAGTATTCAATGTAATAGAAAAATGCTCATAATCTGGCTTGCCTGTAGAGATTGTTAGCAAAAACTGCTGTAGCCAAAGGCCATTTGATTAACGAATTAGATATTGCATTATATATTTGTCGTATAGATATTTCTACTGTGACTTGTTAAGAGAAAGACATAAATCATTTGTGTGCAAGTCGGACTTACGATATCCCAGGCCACTTCACTTTTCTTTTGGGACAAGCCAGGGTATCATCAAGGGTATTTCTGTGTTGTAGCATCACATTTGCTATTTCACATTGCCATGGTTTTGGCTACTGGATATTACTGTTCACATGAAGAAGCGTTATAAGGTCTAGTTTGGACTGCACAGGGGTGTTTTCAGCACTTAAAATTGGGTTCTGTGAAATAATGCTTGTATCCAGCATATTGTATCACTTAGGATTTTCGATAGTGCTTGAAAACCGGTAACAAACTTCCCATCACTGACATTGGGGTGATGAGAGGGATCAGAAGAATTTCCTAGGTAAGTCATATTTTGTGCTTAATTCGAAAATCATTATTAGATATTTGAAAGTAAAATAACACTCACTGTTATCTAGGGAAGAGTTGCACAAAAAAGCTCAAGTGATGTAACGGGTTACCAGTGGTGAAAGAATGAGCTCCTGCTTCTTTCTGTCCATACCTGTGAGCTCCCTCCACTTATTTTTTCACTCTTTTGCTTTTTTTTACCCCACCGCCCAAGATTTGATGAAGTTTATTAATGTGGAAAAAACCCCAAACTAGGCCAAGAAGGAAAGAAAAGGCAGGGTATTGTCAGTTTGTTTTCGCTGAGTAGGTTTGAGTTGGAGAATAAATAGTTGGCATGTCATAGCCTTTACAAAGTAGTATAGCAGTAGTAGGATGGTATAGCACAGCTAGGAGTGAGGGTGAAAGATGGCAATGGTCTGTTAGATTGGATAGTCTCAGAGGTGTGCCTTACCCTAACGCCAGCTGCTTGTCTGAGGCAGCATAACTTGATCTAACTTCTGGCTCTTGCTGTCACATCCTCCTTTGTGCCAGCTTCAGTGCTCTTCTGACCCCAAATTCAGCTGCTTCAGTCACTATACTGTGAAGAAATCTCTCTATATGCACATTCACATGTAATTCTGCTCCTGTATACACACCTAAGCACTTTTGAGGAAAAAAAAATATTTTTCTGCCACTTGTGTGTTGAAAGGGCTTAGTACAGGGTCAGACGGGCACCAGAGGGAGCAGTAATGAGTTGCCAGGGGAAAGTATCAACAGAGCAGCTGCAGTTAGATCTGCCTCGTTTGCTGTGAACCACATTCTCTCGTCTTAGTAAATAAAAAAAAAAAAAGTGAGGGGGAAGAAAAAAAACTGTCATTTTTCTATATGGATTTCTGCACACAGAGTGTTTTTATTTATGCTTGAACTCCAAAGGTGATAAAGACTGTTTTTTAACAGGTCTTCCATTGAACAGCTAATCAAGGAAATGTTTGCTTGGTAGATTGTTTAATCAAATATATTGGCCATGTTTTTAATGAATTTTTTTTTTTTTTTGAGACTATGGTTGTGGCTTTTTTTGATTTTTAGGAGTGTAGTAGATAACAAGCTTTAACAACTACTGATGTCTTACATACTTTTTCATTAGGCAGAATACATGGGTTTGCTGCACTTTTGGCTATCAAGTAATAAATGAGCCAAGGTAACAGCATACTGAAGATAAAACAATCAGTGAGGTTTTTTTTTAAGGCTAGTTAGTAAATTGAGGTACAGCTTAATTTTAACTGCTAATTTTTGTGACAGCTATAAATTCTTAGCCTGTATTAGGGTTTTTGTTTTGGTTTGGATTTAATTAATGAAGCCAAGCTATGTAAGGATGGATCTTAAAATAGTGAGACATTAGAAAACCCGATTAAAGGTTTCCATGTCATTAAAGGAATGCCTAAGGTCTAAATCCTTTACTTGAATCCAAATAAAGTATTTTTAGAGCAGTTTAAAGATGTAACTAAATTGGCTTTTATTCAATGAATATTTTAATTTCTGCCATCTTTCAGTTGTGTGTTTGTTGGTTGTATTGTAATAAAACAGTTAAAGTGGTATGATCCTTCTAAGGCCCCACGAAGTGAGGGTCAATGGGAATAAATACATGGCTATAAATTATTTTTTTTAATAGCATCCACTCAGTGGATCTATTACTGTGGCTGTGGCAATTAAAAATAAAACAAAATAGTTCAAGCCAAAAACAACTCACCACCCCCCAGTAATAACAAAAGCCAGTGTAAGCATGTGTCACACTGAAGTTATTTGACAAAGTTATGAGATAAATCTAGATTGGATCCTAATCGTGCTTTTATAAAGGGGATGGCTCATCTTCCTACTCCTTCCTCTCTTGCCAGTGCCATAGTCAAGGGTGAATTACCCTGTAGGTTGCTGATGCAACCCTTTCTATAGGTTTTGCAGACACACTAAGGTGGAAAATCTAAGCTCCTACCCTGCCCCCTGCCTGAATTAGTTGATGCTGAAGAGGTCTGTGCCAAATTAGCACAAGCTTTGCCTCCACATCTGTGTAGTTTAATTACTGTGTGGGCAGCCTGGCTGAGTGGATGGAGGTGGTGACTGCTGCAGGAGTACAGACATCCCTGCAGGGCTGCAGCACCTCCTGTTTGGAAAAACCTCTGGCTTAAGGAAGGAACTTCGTAAGAAACTACAGCTGTATCTGTTATTTCCTGACTCCATAGGGTGAAACTGTGTTAGAAATTGTAGGTGAAGGAGCTGGAGAAGGCGAGCTGGCTGCACTCTCTCTGCAGTTGATACTTCTTGAGTGAGTTTTATGCTTGCTCAATTTTAGAAGTTACACTAATTAAGTAGTCCACAAGGTCACGTAACAGATGTGTGGTGTAACATGTATAATCTGCATAAACCCAAACTGCTTTGCTTGTGTACTGTTCAAATGAGTACTAGCAGGGCCTTTTCTGAGCAGATTTCAGAGGCTATTGGTTCTGGCAGACATGTAGTAATAATAGACAGAAATCAGCTGGCTGAAGCTATTGCTGTTATGAAGCAATTATGTTATGTTTGCCCCGCTTTCTAAGTGGTGATGTCAGATATGCATATGAATAAGCTCTTGAGCCACCTAACTATTTTCAGGTAAAATTGTCTCTGCTTCCTTGAATACACTGGACTGAGAGCAGCAGTGATTCATGAGCTGATTCAGGAGTGCATCAGATGCCTTCATTTAGGAACAGCCAGATTTATCAAAAGGGAGGGGCAGGTGGCTCAGTGGTGACAGCTTCAATTGTCTGATTTTTATCTGCTGCTGCATGTCTGTCAGCACTTTACGTGAGTATGCTCAGTCTAAGTCTAAAACTCAGGTCAATATCTGACAAATGTACTTGCATGTATTAAAGTACAATGTGCCTAACGTTGTAGCACAATTTGATGCCTGCTAAACATCGCAGTTTAAAACCCTAATTAAGAAAGGGCCAATCTAGTTGTAGTGTAGACAAGTCTGAAAGTGTTCGATTTCTAAGACAGGAAAGTTACAGGTATGGTACAGATATATCTTCCTATTTTTTCACTAATTTCTAGGGATACGGATCTGGTAGTAAAAAAGTTTGACTCTTTGGAGAAATGTGGGTGATACTGAAATTACATCTTCAGTTTAACTTCATGGTAGGGGCTGCATTGTATGGCATGCTTGTAATTAAAACTTTTTACTGAATGTAAGTTGTTGCTTATCTTTTTGTTCTCGAAATGGCTAATTAGCTAGTCATAGTCCCTTGTTACTAGATTAGCCACAGGCTATTAGTCACAGGCTTTTTTTTGATCCTAGCCCAGTGTGAGGTCAAACAAATTTGAAGCACTCTTGTAATTGCATTGAACTGTATGTTACAATAGCATACCATATTTTACATCTTTTTGCATTGTTAGTGAAAAGTATATTTATTCTTTGTGCTCCCTTTTAACATGTTTTTTCCTCACAAAATTAAGGCTGTTTCACTGATGTGTTTGTAAAATAGCATCTGAAATCTGCCTTTGTAATGTTCACTTTTTTTAAAATGGATATCAGTATTTCATAATATGATGCCATTTTGATGTATACATGGCTAAAAATAAAAACAATTGAAGTTTTAGGTTTCTTTATGTACCGTTTCGGTCTCCTAGCACTGTCATGCCATAGGCAGCAACAGTGCAGGGATGATGTAATCACTGCTATAACAGGGGTTTTTTGTTGCATCATGAAATTACTGAAGTTGTCTTTAATCACTTCCTAATTTCAGTCAGCAATTGTAAACCTGAAATGAAACAATATATTTCATCATGCTGACACTTTAAACTTTTTAGTTATTTTACTTAAAAAATATCTTGAGGATAATAGGATAATACAAACTTGAAATTGTAGACAGGAGGCTAAAGAAAGGTTTCCCGAAATCCTTTGGCCCTCCCTCCTGCCTTTTCTGGGGGCGGAGAAAGTATAGAGAGAATATCCTGGCAGATGTTCTATTGCTCCCTAGTAATTATTTTAAACAACTCAGAAATTTCTTAGCTTGATCATGTTCGCTGTGTAGTCCGTAAATTCTTACGATGCCATGTGACAGAAGACGGTGCTGGGGAATTGCAGGACTGGGCAGAAATGCTGGGAAGGATGAGCAACTGCTTACAAGGATACTGTGGCTGAAAAGTCACTTGTAAAACTATATACCTTTGATATTACTAAATTTGATAGTCCAGAAGGGCATGAGATGCGATAAAAGCTAGTTGGAATCATTGTTAACTTCAGGTTTTGCCATCAGTCTGTTTTGTAGTTTTCCAAACCTGAAAAGATTTGGAGGTTTTGTTTGATGAGACATTTTTATCATGTAGATTTATGTTCAATAAGCTACTCCAGTTGAGCAGTACCTAGCTCTTCTAGGACGTATGTATATCGCAAAGTGCTTTATATCACTGTCCCCTTTTTACAGATGTCACTTAAAAGCAAAGTAACTTAGGCAAAGTCAGCTGACCTGTGGCAAAGCAGGGGTTTTTATATGACTGCTGTTTCATTCTTTATTTTTCCTTTTCCCTCTCATAGCAGTTTTTATAGTGGAATGGAACTAGTTCTTAATGTTTAGAGAGCAGTCGTTAGCAGGCCTGGGGAAGGAAGCTGGGCACGTGGTGCTCACCTCCACCGTCACGACAATTTTGTTGTGCCATTATCGTAGGAACTTTAAGTGGCTGGGAGGGAAATTAGCAGGCTTTTTCTCCAGCCTCTTCTCCATCACCTGTTACAATTTATAATCTTCCCTCATTTCACATGAAAGTGAATTTCATTTCACTTTCTCCTTCATCTCCTCTTAATCTGTACCATGCAAAAAGTTCTCTTTGTGCTTTCTGACAGGGTCGGCTGCTGCACCCACGCTGTACCCAAACCATACGCTAGGTTCGACAGCGTGGCCTCCCTTCCCTGCCTCTGCGCGCACGGTCAGCAGTCGCCTTGCCAAGGCCTTCCTTGTCCTCTGCTCTCTGGCTGACACGCGCTTTATCCTTATGTTGGATGTGATTTTCTATATTTTTTTTGTATTTTCTGACTTCAGGAAACTTAATTTTGATTTGTTTTCTTGGTATTCTTTCTCCCTTCTTATAAGCCTAGTGTGTTTAAGAGAAAGAGAGTATAGATCTCTCCCAGTCTTCACTTGACCTCCTAAATCAGTGTCCTTCTTCCATACTTTTTTTTTTTGCAGTCTTAAATGCCTTTCGTCTAATTTTTTTCCTCTCTTCAAATTCTTTTTGTGTCTTCCTATAGGATGACAAAATACTTACATGTGAGATTATTTTGATAAGATCTAATTTTATACATGTAGTTCTAAAAGTACTTTATTTTCTTTTTAAAAACAATCTCTTCCCTATAATGGCCACATCCATGTGTTGTAAAAACCCTCTGCTTAGAAATGTAGTTAGTTGCTTGTCTATCTTGCGTAAGTTTGTTGTAATTCGTCTGGTATGCTCCTGCTCCCAGGAGCTTAAAACTTTTAAAAATAATTAATAATACTTTCCATATCCTTTCCCAAAGGAAGCTACCCAGAATAAATGTTCAGATCATTTGGGGCATGAATTAGAGCCTCTGGTCCATTTAAAAAAAAAACAACACAAAACAAAACCCAAAAAACCAGTTGCATATTTGGTGGTGAAGACCAAGGGCAGCTTGCACAAGTGGTGCTGAAACTGCATGTGGGCTTTAACCCATTCTCATATTGGTCAAGGTTAATGCAGCACAGCTTGTGTAAGACACGGATTTGAGAATAGTCAAGAAAAATGACGGTGAAACCCACTGTCTCTTAAAATTTAACTATAACTGTTTGTGACAGTCATTTGGAATCGCAAGATGGCCTTTACTCTGAGGGCGTAGACAGACTTCTTTGGGATTTGACATCAGCAGTCAGACCTGTCCTGGCCGATCATTACCCTTCACCAGCTAGTGGGTACTGCTCCCTCTACAACCTGCTAACTTGAGGAATCTTTTGTAAATACCTTGTCGATGATAGTACAACGGCCAGTTTATTTCAGCTGTTAGACAACCTCATGAAACAGTAGTTAACAATTTAAAACTTCACTGCTCTCAGCTGTTTGCTGCTGACTTCTGCTGGACTCAGAATTGTTGTAGCAGAGGTGGACGAGTAGTTTATTGGGAGAATTTCCTGCTCTTCTGCAGGCAAAATCAGCCAAGTTAGTATAAATAGTTTAAATGAGTGGTTGAGCTAACCTGAGTAATTTTGCCTGAAGCAGAAATGGATTTACTTGGCAGAGATTTGGGTAAGCTAATTTCCAGTAGAGGATGGTGGCTTCTGTAATTGCTCCAATAGTTTGTGTACTGATTGTGTGCCTGAACGTGATAATCCTTTTTCCAGTGGGGAAGATACGGTGTGTAGCAGCACAGTTAGTTGAGCAGCTAGGTAGTGCAATAACCACCCTCCCTCCTTTTTTTTTTTTTTTTTAAAGAGAAAATGTTTTATGTTAGAAAATATTGAAAGACACTTCTAATTTACTAACTTCTATTAATGTTTTTAGTCACATTGTATTTGTTTTAAAATTGGAATTTCTGGTCTTTAAGTAAAAAGTACCTTAGATATACTGGATACATGAAAAAGTCAGTTTTATCTGGACATGTTCTGGCTTAAAAATTAACTTGCTAAGTGAGGGAAGTTTGAAGTGTAGTTGGTGAGTTATGAATTGTTCCTTGTTGTCGGTTCCTATCTTCAGGCAATTTAGAAGGGCAGCCAAGCTGGTGAGGGGCCTGGAGCACAAGTCTGATGAGGAGCGGCTGAGGGAGCTGGGGCTGTTTAGTCTGGAGAAGAGGAGGCTGAGGGGAGACCTGATCGCTCTCTACAACTGCCTGAAAGGGGGTTGTAGTGAGGGGGGTGCTGGTCTCTTCTCCCAAGTAACAAGTGATAGGACAAGAGGAAATGGCCTCATGTTGTGCCAGGGGAGGTTTAGACTGGATTTTAGGAAAAATTTCTTCAGTGAAAGGTTGTCAGACGTTGGAACAGGCTGCCCAGGGAAGTGATGGAGTCACCACCCCTGGAAGGATTCAAAAAGCATGTAGACAAGGCACTCCAGAACATGGTTTAGTGGGCATGGTTGATGGTTGGACTCGATGATACAAAGAGATGCTAAGTAATATCTTCCAATAGCACCTCAGTAGATTGGTGGGTCGGGTGACGGACTTGCATTGAAATCAGTGGGAGGCAGATGCCTAAGTGTTTACGTGCTTGTGAAGACTTTACTTGTCACTCATCTACTTGTTTGGGTCCTTACAAACCTTTGAAGATCTGAAAATGTGACAACATGTTTTAGGGCTGGTACATCTTTTACTCGCCTACCTTTCTTTTTTTCTTCTTCATAATTATGAAAGGAAACCCAAGTTTTCATTTTCTTTTAAATTCCCACTCAGTGCATGATTTGAATGAAGAAAATGTGCTTCATGACAACAGATAGGAAGGGTAAAACCAAAATTATTTAGAGACAAAGTGGAAAAAATGCCTGTGCAAAAAGTAAAATGTTAACATTCCAGTTCTATTTCAGGTGGATAATGTTGCTCTTAAAGCATTGTGTGCTATTCTGACTTATGAACTTTAAATGAACTCAAGAGACTAGCTGTTTTTTCTTAAAGTTCTCGATATAATTGAAAAATAAACAATTCTTCATGAATTAAACTTCTTGATGCACTTCACTGATGCTGTCTACTATTATCCATATCTTCTGAATAAGTAATAGTAAGCATAACCTTTAACGAAGACAAATATAACTTGTAACTAAGCTCTAGATTGATTTATTTTTAGGAAAAAAAAAAGTTTTAAAAAACCTGATTTAAATATGGTTGGATAAAATGGGTTTTGAGGTTGTTAAGTAGGACCTCTTGGTTTTATGTTTATTTATTTTGCTATTAAATTTGCAGGCTGAATTTAGAAAAGGGAGTTTCATGCATTTCAAGACTCGTACTATACAATCTTCTGAATTTATTGATGAAAGTGTTTCATGTAGTGGGGGAGACCCTTATGTTTGTAAGCACATTCATGATGAACAATAAGTGCTTACATTTAAAAAGTAATATAACTGCTTGCTGTTTCTTGATGCAGTGTAGATTAAACTTGAAAGTACATTATTGAGAAGTAATTTGAAATTCTGCTTCTTGTATTAATATTATTTAAAAAAAAACAAAAAACAAACCAAATAGCCTAGAAAATAGAAATTTCCCTCTTCTTTTATAGTAGATTGGTGTATTTGTATCCTGTTTCTTAAACAATACTCCTTCTTTGTGTAAAATAGGATAAGTGACTTTTTTTTTTCCAGTTAAAAGGAAATAAGTTGGTATGGCTACTGCCATAGGAATGAAGCACAACATGACAACTAATGCTACCATAGTAGAATGTAAAATATGAAAATTGTAAGTAATGTGATCCTTATGATAGGGAGGCCATCCATGGTTTTTAAGTACTTTCCTACTCTTAAATAACAATACCGATTGACCTAGTTTAATGAAAGGGGTAGGCTAACACAGTTTTGCTGAAGAGATGACCCACAACTGTAATGAATTTCATCAGTGCTATTGTTGGCCCTATTTACATGTTATGCAGACCTGTTTTTATTTTGAGGGCGGCATGTCTTCCATTCTGTTTTAGTTACAGGGAGTACTTTTATTGGGTTTTTATTAATGTTTCTAAAAATAAAAACACTATAAAGTGGTTTATTCATGAACATTTTTCAGCTTCAAGTAAACCTCATGCATTACCAAATAGATAACTAACCGAAGTTTCAAAACTGTCATTTTAGAGTTTAATAATTTTTATATAGTGCTCATTTCCTTGCCACTTCCACTCACCCTCAAAAAGGTGATTGTGTGCTTCAAAACAGGCAAAGAATGCTAGTGTATTGAAATAGTAGTATTATTTTATTATGAAACAGTATAAATAGAGACTTGAGAACCTGTTGTTACATAAGATTGAGTGTGATGGTGTTTAACTTGTGGTTTACTACTCTGGAACTTGCAGAAGATGTCAAAGAGAAGGAAACCTGTTGTTATCAGGAAATTAATGTGTTCAGTCCTTACTTCCACTAGAAATTTTGTATTCAAAGATGTTGAGAACACTTGAGTTCTTATATTGTGCCATTTCTTAATTTGTAAGATCTCTGAATGCACCTCAGCATGTGTTAGATATTTTAGATACTTAAAATATAAATTACATGTTTTTTTCTTCCTTCACATAATCTGAAATAAAAGCAGATAATTGTATTATGACAATAAATCACTATAAAAAGGCCATTCTTTTGTGTGTGCAAATATTATGTCAAATCTTGATCTTAGTTATCTTGAAGCATTTTTTGTTTTAAATAAAAGCTAAAATACCTGTATTGATTTAATCACAAGTCCTGTGCATTTTCACTTTGAAGTGTTCTGTTCTTATACGTACAGGCACTGTTGTTAACCCTTGGAACAGAGGGGAAACAAAAGGGAATTAGTTTCTTCAGAATTTGATTTTCATTAAAGGAGTTAAAAATGTAACTCAAATTCTGTATTCCTTAGTCTTCAAACAAGCAGAACTAGAAAGTTTTTTCACTCATAACTTTTCTGAATTTTAGGGGCTAGAAATGAGCAAGACCTGAGTGGCAATGCCACACTGCAGCTGCTAGAAATATTTACTGCTGTAGGCTCTTCTATGAAAACTCTTTTCAAAGGAGAGAAAAACAAATGAAAAATGGCATTGATTAAGGGGAATTGATTGTTACTTAATAGAAGGCAACATGTGAAGAGAGAACCCAAGGCTCAAGAGATTCTTAGAAGGGGAAAAAAGGAGACAGGAAGAAAACCACTTTTTGCCCCCCCTAATTTCTTTTGTTGCTGGACAGGTTTTAAGCTTCTCCTTGTAGTAGACAAGACTTTAAAAGATTGAATCCTTAAGAGACATCTTAGTAAGTTTTCTTGAAAACAATCCCAAAGGACTTCCATTTTTATTCAGGTTAAGTTCTAGCAGTAGTGCCATCATCACAGTAAGTTCTGATCACCTTAAGGTAGTTCCTAAAGCGAAGTGTTGTATGTGGTTTGTTCCTGCTATCATGATCTTCCCAGAAGGTTGGATATTATTTCTGGATTAATGCTTTTTATGCTACTTAAGGATTTACTTTTTGCCCCAGCTGCTGCAAAGCATGATGTTACATGTGAGCAGAAAATACTGAAGATTTACTTACTTCTCTGAAATTTATTTCTGAGAAAGTTTGCTCTTTTGTAGAAATGAGCTCTACCTCTTGGTAGAAGGTTTCACTGGCCCAAAGAATCTTCAAACATGTCCAGAGCTTAGGTGACACTGAGGTAGCCTGGTTTCACAATACTGAGTACTTAGAGAAAAGGACCAGCACCGTATGGTGGTCTTAGCTGGAAACTTATTAAAGCGTCTGTGTTCTGTGTAAGTACAGTATTGTGAACCTATAGCTAGGTTTTCTAAAAACCTGGTTGTCTTGACCAGATATTGTGCACTGTAATAGTCAAGTGGAAAGGTGAAGGAAGCATAAGGAACAAACCCAGTTATTATATACTGGAATAATACAGAATCATAGAATGGTTTGAGTTTAAAGATTATCTAGTCCACCCCCTTGCCATGGGCAGGGATACCTTTCACTAGGTCAAGTTGCTGAAAGCCACGTCCAACCTGATGGTGGCATTTAGTACTATTCGGAATTTATGTACAGTGTAGAAGGCTCTGAGGAAAAAGAAGGATAACGTTTAGATTATTTACTAGAAAACTGATTGTTTACTTTCCTATATATTAATACAGACATAATGTGAATTTGTTGCTTTCCATAATGAAGATTTTTCAGTCTTAGAAGTACCTACTCTCTGCTTCTTAAAAAGGTACATAGTATGTTAATTGCAGAGCACTTCTCACAAATTATTTCCATTCAAAATAATAGCAATACAATAAGCCTTACTGGGTTTATGCAGGATTTGAAAAGGCTGGTCAATCCACAGTGGAGGATCAGGTTTTATCTCCTCTAAACCCCAGACCACCAGCAGGGACTCCATATCCTCCAAACCTTTTCTAATACTTAATATCTGAATACTATTAATACTGTTTTCTATTTTTTAACCTTCCTATAAAAGAATACAATTTGTTTTCCAGTATGCTCAACACATTTTTAGTATCTGTCTACTCAGTTTTAAATAAGCTTAAGAGTTTGAGTGGTTTTACTACATATTTCACATCATCATTCTCACTGAGTAATTTGTTAGATAAAAGTAGGGTTGTTGGTTTCTCTCTTTTTTTTTTTTCTTCTAATATTCAAAATTTATCTTCCTTCTGCCTTTAAAGCAATTTGCAATTATTATCTTCAATGCCCAAGACGGGTATTTCCCAACAGGAAATCTGATCTTTGGGCTTTATCTGTATTCATCGTACCGCTTTGTTTTCTCTCTTCTATCTTTGTATATGTTCTAATGGCTTTACATTACAGTTATACAAGGCAAAAAGAAAATGCTTCTAAATTCTTCATGATTATTATGTCGCTGGTTATTTTAAAATCTTCTCCGAAGGAGTGATACTTCATCTATCGTTCAGCTTTCCCCATGCTGTATCAGAATTAGTGTTAAGCCAGAGGCCATCTGTGTAGCATTCAGCGTTTCTCTGGCTATATCTGTATTAGTGAATTAAGTGTGCCTGAGGCTAATTGACACAAAATGGCTCATGTCCATACTCCTAGCCCCAAAACAGGGTAACTATATCCAAATTTACTTCTGGGAATGGCCCCCTGACCAAGGGTAGCTTCTGAACAGTGCCTTTAAATTGCTTGAAAGAATGCCAATTGGCCTGGACAGAAATTGTTTCAGGCCCTTTTCTAACAATGTGGTAGTACGGGCAGTTCATTCCCATGCATGGGAATGCTCACAGCAGTGTTGATTTTACTAGTATAGATGTGTAGCCTTTACAACTTCAGACAGCTAAATCGATAGGTTACCTCTTTATTATCATCTCTAAATTTGAACTTAGCTGTATTCTCAGAATACACTGGGATACTTTAAGCCCTATAACTGCATATTGTTAAGTGATCAAAAGATGTAAAATTAGTCATTATTATTTTAGTTTTAGTCTGGATATGCTTGTGTTTATTTAAAACATACAGATATTTTTAAGTTGAATATATTTATGAAGGCCAGATTGCATTCCTTCTTAAAAACTAATTTCTAGTGAGATCTTGAGATAAAGAAGGGACTTGCTCCCAAGGCAGCTTTTTCCTCTCCATGTAGAACTTAAAGAGTTTATGTTCCTATTGTGCAGAATCCCAGCAGGATCCTCTTACTCAGATTTTTTTTTTTATTATTATTCCATTCTCACTTTTTTCATGAAAATTTGATCCATGTGGTAAAGTATTCAAGAATTAATTAATTTTCATGGTTTTGTTTGATTTACCACATAAATAGGGCCATGTAAACTAATACATTTGCTTTGATTATGTGGTCAAAGTGTGGAATACAGATTAGCAGAGAAATTGTAAATAGATTTAATTGCAGGAGAAGACTGATTCATAAGATGAAGGCAGAGAAGAGCAACTGTTAAAATTGCCAATTCTGTGCAGAATCTAATGATGACATTAGTTACATGAGGTGAAAAAATGGCGTAGCAATGTATTTTTAATAAAGACTTGTAGACTTACTCAGTAAATTTAAGAAACAACCTATAAGCATTAGATATCACTAAATTCTTTTTTTTTTATTCTGTGTTTTATGCTTTTATTTAGTAACTGCTGAACAAGGCTGAAAGAAGGATTGTGGAAATGTTTACTGTGGTGTCTGGAGCAATTGCCGAAATCTAGAAAACCTATTTCTAGACTGCTGTTTTCATGAGATTTAAATCTACAATTACTATTCTCTGGTATAACATCCTTCTAATTACGAGGCTTCCTACAGGAACCTTATCAGCCCTTCTTGTCAAAGTTGTGCTAGAATGTAGCAAAGAGTGTGCATTAATAATAGGCCAGGGATAAAGGACTATTTTCGAACAATTAAGATAGTACTTTACCTGTGCAGAGTCTGGACTTTGAAGCCTCATTCTAGAAGCTGCTGTGTTTTGTGTTAAGAGTGTTTGAATAACATGCATAAGCAACATTTCTGTTGGCATAGTTATAATGAAATATGCAAATATGAGATATTATAAATTTTTTAGTGTTTTAAGTCCTGAGAGTAATTTTGTCTTTTCACTGCAGTCTGAAAAATGTGTAATATTCCTAAATTTCAGAAACATGCAAGATAAGTATTTGCAGTTGAAAAGAAGTATGCAAGTCTTTGCAGATGAGACAGATTCCAGTTTAGCAAAGTGTTTTGAGTAAGTGTATAATTGTAATCATAAGTATGTGGTGTGAGACCATTCACATATTGTGATATTTTGCTAGATTATACCTTTATAGGAGAAATTTATTCTGTATAGCCAACACAATGTGAGTGATTATTACCTTCTGTAATACTGTAGATATCTGTGTTATATATAATGGTTTGAGAGAAACTCAAAGACCTGGAAATTCCTGGTAGGATAAGTTCTTTTCAGGGCATTATTGCTGTGTGAATAACTTCTGTGTAACAGCTAGTAGGCAGAAAATTAAGGAATTTACTTCTCGCATACAAAAAAAAAAAACACGGGCCTAGTTTTTCTAAAAACATTAATGAAGTCCTTGAAAGTGCACAAGGGAATGGTTCTTAGTTTTGTTGTGCAAATACCAGTCTTCTCTATTTACATATTTGGTAATGGAATTGTAAACTAAAGACAACATGGAATCACCTTCTTAATTGTAGGTACTACAAGGCCAGTTTGCATCCTGAACTTGGGGAAAAAGCTAAGACTGAATTGCCATAGAATTTTTCTCTTTGAGAACAACTCTTCAGTCAATGCACTGACAGAATGTTGTATTGCTGTAATAAGCGTTCTTTCTTTCTCCTTTTTTTGGCATTAAGTGGGGAAAAAAAAAGAAACAAAAGCAAAAATCTTTAATTTGGATTTCATAGTAGTTAAATAATAAACGTGGGTAGTGGGCAAATGAATCTATGCCTGTTTATAATGCATATAGTTTTCTTTATATAGTTAATTATGTATTTGTTTGTTGTCTATATAGCTTTATAGAGTCAGTAGGTCTTCCAGCCAATTTAACAACTACTTGTGTTCACCATTCTGAAAGTTACACAACTTTGTACACAATATACATTAAATGTCTACACATGTATTTGCATTACAATGTCTTTATGTATGCAGTTGCTTCTCTCAAGAAATAATTCCGGAACACTTGGTTGTTGTCGTGGTTTAACCCCAGCCAGCAACTACACCACGCAGCTGCTTGCTCACTTCCCCCCCACCCAGTGGGATGGGGGAGAGAATTGGGGAGGAAAAAAAGTAAAGCTCGTGTGTTGAGATAAAAACAGTTTAATAGGACAGAAAGGAATAAAATAAATAATAATAACAACAACAATAATAGATAATAAAAAGACAGTGATAATAAAAGAATTGTAACGTACAAAACAAGTGATGCACAGTGCAATTGCTCATCACTTGCCGACCGATGCCCAGTCGGTTCCTGAGCAGCGATCCCCTCCTGGCCCAACTCCGTCCACTTTATATACTGGGCATGACGTCACATGGTCTGGAATACCTCTTTGGCCAGTTGGGGTCAGCTGTCCTGGCTGTGTCCCCTCCCAACTTCTTGTGTCTCTTCAGCCTTCTTGCTGGCAGGGCATCAGAAGCTGCAAAATCCTTGACTTTGTTGTTGCTAAGCAGTGTTTATACTGAAAACATCAGTGTGTTATCAACATTATTCTCAAACCAAAACATAACACTATACCAGCTACTAGAAAGAAGGTTAACTCTATCTCAGCCAAAACAAGGACAGTTTAATCTGTGGTGATCAAAGCCCATAATATATTTAATGTACTTTTGCTTGTTTCTAATCTTATGAGCGACTACTAGATTTTTAGCTTTAATGTTTGGCAAAATATGAGTCACTATTTTAAATGGAAGTCCCCAGCTTTAAAACATGCTTCAAGTTATCACACTGTGTAGGAATGATAACTTTGTGTTCTGAATTTTGTTAAAATAAATATGTGTTCTTTTATGTATATATTAAAAAAATATTTCCTCTTTAAATACATTTATAAGATAAATATGTTGGTTGCCATCAAAATACCATGCAGTCCTAGCATGTATGTGTGAAAGAATGCATGTTTACAAGTGATTTTTTTAGTATTTACTTTGACGCTTGACTTAGTGACCTAAATAGTGTTCACTGAACACAAGTTTTTACATTCTGTGCAGACTCACAGATATGACAAGACATGCTGTGTATAACTAATGCTATGTAGGAAGCTGTATTTAGTTGAAAGTATTATTATTACTGTATCACAATGCATCTTACAGAGTAGAGACATGTATCACTACCAGCTCTGCAGTGGATACAGGAACACTGAAAACTGTTGTAGAGCCTTTCGTAATGTGGTGGCATTTGGGATTTCAGTGGCTGCCTGAAACTAGATGGCTGGTGTGGGTGATAGTATGTTATTGTGACTTGCTTTGGGCAAGCCGCACAATGCTTGGTTACAATTTCCTGCATGTGCCTACCGTGCTTTCTAACATGGTACCATTTACGTTAGTGCATCTTGGCCATTCAGGTACTCTTGTGTTCAGGCACTGTGGGGAAATTCAGGTGGTACTGTAGACAGTATCTCAAAATAGAGAAACTTTGTGTTTTTTCTAGAATTTGCGAGCATGTTATGAAGATAGCAAAAAATCAGCAGGATTCTGATGTTCTGTTTGAAGAGCTGAACACAGACTGCTATAATACTTGACCGACTTGATGAGCTGTCATCCTAGATGGCAACAGAATGACTATAATATTAGTAAGATGAATACATCTGGGAATTGCCTTTGTTGAAAAGTTAATTCCCAGATACAGACTGGAGAAGTAATACTATTAATAATGGTACAGCTCAGATATTCCTGGATATGAAGCCCATCAGATCTAATGAAACAGCTGCTGAAGCAGTAAGAGGTGATGCTGGTTTTGAATTGTTTTTGGCAAGCAGTGAGAATGCAGTAGAAGCGTTAGTCCTGGAAAATAACTGTGGACTGCAGCTGTGGATCAGAAGTGGATTCAGTTTAAATTAAATTTAAAAATAAATGAAAACAAGCCTGTAAGTGAAATATCTTAATTTCAAAAGAGCAGGTGTTAATGCATTTTGGTGTCAGTTACAGCCTAGTAGACCAGAATTTAGTTGCTTAACTGTGTCAAGACTTTTTGTCAACTGGGCCCACTGCTTTTGCTGTGTGGAAACTTTCCCATGCAGTCCTTCTGATGGATTTGGCCACAGCATTTAAGAAGAGTTAGAGGAAAGTTAAAGGAATGTAGAAGTAGGAGGAGGACTAAATTTGCTTTCAGCTACTATTTTGGCTAACAAATCTTCATGGTGAATGAAACTTTTGCCTTTTATTTTAGGACTTTTTATTCCCTCTCCCCTCCTTCTGTAGTAACACAGAGTTTCTCTTAACTTAGAGATGGTCAAAATACCTGTTTTCTTCTCCTGTTCTCAGTTACACAGTGTATTTATCCAGAATCTGTTGGAGTTCCTGGTAGTGCAGTTCTTCAGAGGCTTGTGTTGTCAGTCCCCAGCCACCCCAGTTTTTTGAAGTTGTGCTCCAGCGTACACACTTTAGTTGGCTGGCATATGTCTTCTATTATTTTCCTTCTAAACTGGAGCATTATTAGTGTGAAAGCATAAAACAGTTTCTTAATTTCTTTCCTCTTGGTGTTCCCATAGATATTAAGAATGTATTTTCAGTGACTTTAGAATGAAATTTTTTTTTTACTTAGAAGCATTGCATTTTTTTCTTGTTGTAATGTCTAACAAAGTGAAACTTTCAGTATTGCTAATGCTCATGAATTTTACACTTCTTTTTCTAACACTGAATAATATATCTTGTCTTAACAAATACTCAGAACTTTGTGAAGGCATGTATATGATTTTTTTCTGTTTACAAAGGCTTCTTGGTAGGTTAAGAATTTTTTAACCAAGTTTCAAGCAAACCACAAATTGCACCATCTACCACGTAGTCTCACGTAACCTGTGTTTACAAAATGTTATTAACACATTTAAATTCCAGTGTATGCAATCTTAGTTTATATGTGGATCTGTGCAAAGGTTTTAGACGAAGTTTTATCTGCACAGGGCCTTCTGAGTTTGCTCACAATTCTCCTAACATGTAGCAGGATGATGTCAGGGTAGAGGCTGGAGTTGCGGAGTCCCTGGTATGGTGCATATGGTCAGATGGGGCTGCAGGGGAACTGACTCCGAACAGGCCAGCCCAGGCTGGAGGACAGTGTTCTGCAGCCATGAAGTGGAGCACCAGGCCAGATGTTTGAAAAGCACAACTGATGGAGTTCCCTACTCATCTGGCAAGCTGGCCAGGTACGGATTTAAGAGTCTTGATTTGTCAGCCTGTCTTACTAGGGGGTCACAGTAAGCCAGAAATCAAACAAGTACTGCTGAGGGTCATATGTGGAGTGTTTCACTGGGTGTTTTATTTGTGAGATACTCAGTTTCCGAGTTAGACAACATGAAGATGGAAAACACATAAACATTGTTTTGAAGGATTCAGCTGCAAGCGTCAGTTCTGACAATAATATGATGTAAGTGTTGAATTGGAATGCATCATGCCCTCGGGGCCAAGGAAAAAAGCCCTGAAGAGATTGCCGATGGCACTGGCGAAACACTCGGATACGAAATCAAGTTAGAGGCAGCTTGTTGGTGTATGCTAGAAGTTTGAGCAGAGCCTTGAAGCGGTTTGTTGAGTTTGACATTTCCAAAAACTAGTTAGGTTAACTCTTGGGACAGGGGTTTTGTAAGCAAACATCTATGAGATGAGTAAATGAGTTAGATCATTACTTGGGGCAGCTGCAGCAGCAGCTTCGTTAAGGTCTAGGCAGGAGTTTCATTCCAGAGTGTGGCACCAGTCTCTGCTGTGTGCAGTAGCAGCAGGCGAGTCGAGCATAAGCGCTTTGTCCCTGCTGAGAAACAGCCTTCTCTGTGATTAAAATACTGCCTGCTATTAGGATTCATAAATGGATTTTCAAGTAACTGTAACAGGCATAGATTCATTATATAGGACTATAATGGATTGTCTGATAAAGATGTTAGCTTTTTAAAAAGGTTGCAGCTTTTGATTGGCACCACAAGTTAATGAGTTGTCCTTTGTAAAGAAGTTAGATGTACAACTGGGTAAACCACACCTGAGTGCAAGTACCAGTGTGTTGCGTGTATTAGGGAGGAATGTTTTTGGAAGTCTGAGAGTTTGTTTTTTTTTTTTAACTTCCAAATCTTACAATAATAGGTAGCTTTTACATTTTGTTTTCCCCTGCTGCCTCTAATATTTTTAGTTACTTTTATTGTTTTACCCAAGCATGGACCCCTGTTCTGACAATTTTCTAGTTGGCATAGCGTTGCCACCATGGAATTCCTTAGTCTTTCAGATCAGGGTAACAGTCATGTCAAATTAGGCGCAAAGAGACAGTATGCAACAATTCTCACTTAGGGTGACACAAACTGGAATATGGAGTAGTGTGAAATCCTTATTGCGGTAAGGATTTTGTCTCGTGATTATTTAGGATGTTGTTGTTGATGAGATTGCAAATAGGGAGAGGGGATGCAAGAGAATGAGCAGGAAGAGCATGTCTGTCTTGCTTCGTAACAGAAGGTGTTCAAGCTAACAGAATTGGTGCAAGTTCATGTTGTCAATCCCTTGCTAATAATGCTGCCAAAAAGACAGTTCCAGGAAAGATTGGGTGGAGAGCTCTGGTAGGAATGGTACCTGCTTGTCCTTAAGTCTAATACAGAGGTAAGGAATTGGTAGTTGGACTGTGGTGGTTGATGCTGCATCACTGTTTTGCCAGGCACTGGCTTAATATATTGTATTTGGCAAATCTACTGTGTCCTAGTATAGGGAGCCAAAATATCCAAATAAACCAGATATGTTATACCAATACACAAAACAGGTTGACAGATGCTAAGAGAGTATGTGGTGTACTCTAAATTTTCAATCTGAGACCACCATAATCTGAAAGTCTAGATGCTTTTTTATTCAAATTCTCCACTTTCATGAGAAGCAGATTCAGAAGGTAGCAGAAATGTCCCCCAAACCTTAGCTTGAGAGTGGCGGTGTACTGTAAGCCCATTCAGGGCTACTGTTGATAGTAAATTCTGCGTGCCACTAGCTGTGTCTAGTGTAGACTGACTTTCATTGATATTTTTTCCCCAAATATCTGAAAAACAAGCCTGAAACTAACTTGACTGAATAAAAACCTGTGTTGTTATTTAAATAAGTATTTTTAATGGACAAAAATATTAGCCATTTTCACGGAACTTATTTTCTCATGGACCTGAGTGAAACAAAATGACTTATTGAAGTTCTGTCACAGGAACAGAATGTGTAATATGTCAGTTTGATTTTCAAAGGGGTATTATCTTTTGATTTCCAACTCAAGGGATCCTTAAAGGAAGCAAGTTTTCAGGAAGCATTGAAATGACTTGCCATTCAAAAAGTAGCCAGACTTCACATGTCTCTGGTTGCCCATGTATTTTCCCATATTTCAGTACTTTGCATATCCTGTAGTTCTAGCTATTCACCAGGTATGTGCATGTGTTTGGGGTTTTTTTGTTTGCTTGTTTGGATTTTTTGTTGTGTTGGTGTTTAGGTTTTGTTTGTTTGGGATTTTTTCTTTCATTTTTTGGTTTTGTGGTTGTTTTTTTTTTCCTGGGGGTGGTGTTCCATGCTTTGTTTGTTGTTTTTTTTTTTTTTTGGCTGGTTTTTCTTTAATTCAGCCTCTCAGAATAGACGTGCGATCCAAGCTGAAAGGAGGGAGCGGATGTAAATTGCCACTGGGTTTCATTGCATTTCAGTTTCTTGAATATTTTGGATCGTGTGTGCACTGGGCTATCACCAGTTCAAGATGCCATGCTAACAGTGTGGAGCGCCTTTCAATGTTATGTACAGAAGGCAGTTTTCCTCATTACTCCATTCTCACCAAGGCTTCAGCATAGTAGTTAGGTTTTTTCCTCAGATGTCTTTGAAACTTTTATATCCCATATACATTGCTTGTTTCATTAGTAGTTTTGTTCTGGTCCTTCATTTAGTTAGTTGCTTTAGTTCTTTTTTGTACATATTAGCTGCATCTTTCTCTTTCAGGGCCTAATCATTCAGTTGGCATTGAAATTAAAAGAGCAGACTGGAAGATTGAGACCTGTATTGTTGATGTATACCGCCTGTGACTTTGCTAAATTAAGGAAGCATTCTGAATTCCTAGAAACCTTTTTCTGTGATCAAAGTATGCATTTCTAGTTTATAGCTACAGATCTAAGTTGTTTTGAAGCATGAGATTAGCCTTTTGTAACTATCTGATTATGAGCTTTTGCACAACTGTTTTTCAGTAATAGAAAAGCTCCGTTTTATTATTATTAAATTTCTTGTATCTTTAGAGGAAGACCTGTCTTTATGATAACTATTCTGCTGTTTGCATAGTAGCTGTATGCCAGACTGGTAAGATTAGAATTTAAGACTAGTAAAGCTCATTTACAAGCTAATTTACAAAGCTCCTTCTCGACACTAAAATTCCAGGTCATGCATTCTCTCTGCAGGAAACAAAAAGAGGGTTTGGAGGATTGAGGTCTGTACAACTGTCTGTAAACAGTCAGTGCTTATGTAGCATAAAGGAATCATAGTAAAGCAGTCTAATATGATCTGGTTATTATGGTTGAAATTCAGTAATACAGTGCTGTTAAACTTGATAGAAATAGTGAAGCGTCCTCCCTCTAAACGAGCAGTATCTTAAAAGTAATAAGTGTATGTGTTAGAGGTGTAGAAGGTCTTTCTATTTGCTATGGGGTTTTTTTTCGTTTGTTTGTTTTGTTGTTTGTTTGGTTTTTTCCTCAGCAAAACTTGGGGTGAAATAGCAAAGAGGGAGTGCTCTTTGAAGAGGTGGAACTTTGGTAAATTGAATAACAACAAAAAGAACTGAGAATTTAAGAAAGTAAAGTTGGTATTTGCTTTGGCATAGGGAAAGATTAGATCATCACTTAAGGTTGATTTGAATACTGGTTTCCTATGAAATATTTAGTAAGACATTTGTGAGAGCTTTGTGAGAGTTGTCAACACTGAAAAAGATTACAACTGTTGTAATTTGCAAAGGTCTTTTAATTCATACATAAAATTTTTCTTCCCTCCTGCCCCCATTTTCTTAATCAAACCAAGTGGAAAACAATGTAATTGTTTGGGTTTGGAGAGGGAAGAAGGAAAGTAGATTTTGAAATTTCAGGGTTTCTGTGTTTGGCAGAACTGTTCTAACACATTTTAATAAAGTAGGTATTAACAGAGGAGCACATCTAGGGTATTCATATTGTTCAGCTCTGCTGGGACATGGCTTTAATAAAAAGCATAAGGTTCAGTATTTGTATTTTAAAGTATGAAGCAACATGGATTATTTTATGATACATAAGACTTTTTTTTAAAATGCTTAAATAGCTATTCGTTCTTGGTAGAATGGACAAGTCCAGAAAAAGATGGTAATAGATTTGCAAACTGTATTTTAGGTACTATGTGTATTTCTGTATAGGGATTTTTACTTCATCTTATAAATATTCTTGTGAAACCTTATATTCAGTAATGGAGGTGTTTTATGCTAAGGTTAAGCTTTGACTCAGACCAACAAATATGAGGAAAATAGATCTAGCCACACCACTGCTGAAGTCCCATTAGACAAGCTAAGGCAGCATAGCTTCTGCCAGTGTAGAAACAGCACATGTGCATCATCATCTTGCCATCCTCAGCTGTGTACACCTGTGTTTCCCCTGCATCAGCTCTAGTATTCATCTGACCAGTATTCAGTTTGAAAAATCAGTGGAAAGCCAACCTAGGATCCTCTTTGTTTGCTGAATGAGCTCTCTGAAGAGTGAGAGACTGGATGGTCAGAAGTAGGGAAGGTCAAGCTGTCTCTGACCTACTCCTTTAGGTCTTGATCATAAATGCACATATATTTAGGCTCTGTTTAAATAGGTTTGAGTTACTTGATTAATCTGATTAATTGATTTGATTAATCTGATTCAGGACTTTGTGAAGGCCATATCTTTTCCTCAACATGTCTTTTTCCTCAATTTCAACATCTTTTGATGATCTCATAGGAGTACAAAGCAAAGCGTATGCTTGTGCCTGTGTAGGAAAGATCAGTTTTAGATTTTTAGGTTTCCTTGTCACTTGATATCAGAAGTTAGACTAGTTTTGTGAAATCATCTTTTCAACATTGATCACCTCAATTACAGTACAAACTCATTCAAACCACGATGACAGTGATGATGACAGATTCAGTGATTTACTGAACTGTTTGAAAGACAACAAACAAATGCTGGTAGCAGACAGAAGACTAGACTTTTGCAGTGAGTAGTAGTGTTTTTAACTGAAAGTATTTTAATTGTTCCCATGGTTCATTTTGCACCAGGGTAAATTGGAAGTATTGTGGCACTGCATACTACTAGACTTTCACACAGTTCAGGATCTTGCTCAACTCTGTTCTTTCTCAGTATTTTAGAAGCTACTACTAAGTTTCTTTTGAAGTACCAATCACTAATGCGTACAGGTGGGAATTTAGCCTGACAGAATACATAAGCCACTGGTATTTTTTCAGTTTGTAGTCATTACAATATTTTCTGGGTTCAGAATTGTCAGAATAGGGAAGAGATGCTGGTCAGTACATAGGTGTACATAGTTCAAAACAGTGAGTCTTAAATAAATGCTTCTGCCACTGGAAGAATAAAATACTTTCTAGATTATTTAAACCCATGGATTTCTAGCTTTCACAATTGGAGATGAGTGTTTTATTCCAGTAAACCTTGTTTTTAAGCTGTGTTAGGCTATCTGCACGGCTATTTTGAGAAACCAGTACAGATATGCTTTAGAATGCGTGGAGTCATGGGACGCATAAGACTGCATGGTACATTATTCACCAGGCATTCATTTTTTGATTATACACTTGGATGTTTGGCTATGTTACTACAGCCTCATGCTTTTAAAAATCTTTTTATCAGTTATATTCCACAGTGTCTGTATTTGTCTCTTAAATTGCTTACCCCCCTACTATATTTAATATTAATCTCCCATGCAGAGCTTGAGCATGGTTCTGAAGTGAGCTCTAACATGCTCTCCAGTGTGTACACCCCCCAAAAAAAACCCTGTACTTGTGTTGTTTTTTTTTTAAAGTTATCCTAAAATGTTTAAGAAGTTCTCAAGTAAATGCTAATACAGAAAATGGAAATGGTCACATCTTATCTTTTTGTGTGTGTGTGATTGCCATATTCAGCAAGGTAACGTTCATTTATGGAGTGCTTAACAATTCATTGATATTGGAAGGAAATGATTTTAAAAAAATAAAGCTTGAATAGCTGAAAGCAGATAATAAAGCAGAATAAAGCTATGGTATTACTTCCCTGATATAATGCAAGAAGGAAATGAAAGAATAAAACAGTTGTATAAACACTTAGGTCAGGTTCTCTAAATGACCATTTCAATGCAACAAAAAATAAATTCTTTAGAAGGGAGGTGCACTATTCTATTTTTAGTTTTCCCCCTTGGAGTAGTGTCTTTGCTCATATGCTGAGAATCACCTTTTGTCATATAGAAGCTATGGATTATATTTGGTTTTGATCTTTGGATATAAGATGTAAGGTAAAGGAAAGAAATAGGATAAAAGGCTAAGGAAAATGTAGTGGAAGAGAAAAATTAGGATTTAGATTTAAAAACCTGTGGGTAGGAGAGTGAGTTATGAGTTTTAAAAAGTTATAAACAATTTTATAAGATTTTACTTTTTTGCAGATTTTAAATTGGAACCTAATTTGCATAAATGAGGATTTTTAGTTTAAAGATAAAAACCAACCATATTTAAATGTAATTTTTAGTCTGTTAAAATCCCTAAACGCAAATGATAGTGCAGGGAAGATTTTTGCTGACTCCTTAATTCAGTCAAGAGTCTACGTAATAAGGAGGGCACTATAGCAGAGATTCACAAAACATATATAGTACTTTGAATATCCTAAGTGCTAGTCAGACACAAATCATAGTTGCATGTGATACAGTACACCGTGATATGCCTTATTAACTCTGAAATTTTTTCCTTTCTTCTGGAATGTACCATTTTCTTAAAAAAAAAAAAAAAAAAAAAAAAGTATTTGCTAACATTTTAAAGGTATGGTTACATCACTGATACCTCATTTCATGAAAAAATTACTAATTTAATGCATGTGAAATATTCACCAGAGGTCAATGAGAATACTGGTTTTTTAGAATCTTTCTGATTCACCGTGAGTTAATGACTTCAGTGTCTACTGACAAAAATTATACCAAAAGCTTGTATTTTTTCTCATATATTAAATATTTTTAGCATATACAAAGAGTAGGATAAGTGTTTTAAGTGATTTCCTGATTATACAATGTTTTTATTATGATTTAATTGACTTGAATTGTCAGTTTTCAGCACAATGAAAGTTTTTAAATTTAGGTAGCTTTGTGATCTTGACATAATTTCATGAAGGGTTTTGCAGCTTGTGATGGGTTGACCCTGGCTGAATGCCAGGTGCCCACCAAAGCCGTTCTATCACTCCCCCATCCTCAGCTGGACAGGGGAGAGAAAAATATAACAAAAACTTGCGGGTCAAGATAAGGACAGGAGAGATCATTCACTAATTACCGTCACGGGCAAAACAGACTCAGCTTAGGGAAAATTAGATCAATTTATTACAAATCAGCCAGAGTAAGGTAATGAGAAATAAAATGAAATCTCAGAACACCTTCCCACCACCCTTCCCTTCTTCCCGGGCACAACTTCACTCCCGGATTTCTCCACCAAGCCCCCCCAGCGGCACAAGAGGGACAGGGATGGGGTTTACGGTCATCACACGTTATTTTCTGCCGCTTCACCTCCTCAGGGCGAGGGCTGATCACACTCTTCCCCTGCTCCAGCGTGGGGTCCCACCCACGGGGTCAGTCCTCCACAAACTTCTCCAACGTGGGCCATTCCCACGGGCTGCAGTTCTTCACGTACTGCTCCAGCATGGCTCCTTTCCACGGTGTGCAGTCCTTCAGGAGCAGACTGCTCCAGCGCGGGTCCCCCACGGGGTCACAAGTCCTGCCAGAAAACCTGCTCCACGGGCTCCTCTCTCCGCAGATCCGCAGGTCCTGCCAGGAACCTGCTCCAGCGCGGGGTTCCCACGGGGTCACAGCCTCCTTCGGGAACCCACCTGCTCCGGCGTGGGGTCCTCCACGGGCTGCAGGTGGAGATCTGCTCCCCCGTGGACCTCCCTGGACTGCAGGGGGACAGCCTGCCTCACCAGGGTCTTCACCACGGGCTGCAGGGGAATCTTCGCTCCGGCGCCTGGAGCATCTCCTCCCCCTCCTTCTGCACTGACCTTGGTGTCCGCAGGCTTGTTTCTCGTACATGTTCTCACTCCTCTCTCCGGCGGCTGTTCCTCACTCCCAACTTTTTTCCTTCTTAAAAATGTTATCCCAGAGGCGTTACCACTATCACTGATTGGCTCGGCCTTGGCCGGCGGTGGGTCCGTCTTAGAGCCGGCTGGTGTGGGCTCGCTCTCTCTCGAACACAGGGGAAGCTTCCAGCAGCTTCTTACAGAAGCCACCCCTGCAACCCCCCCCCCCCGCTACCAAAACCTTGCCACATAAAACCAATACACAGCTACATATCAGTGTAAAGTCAAGGCTACAGTCGGCCTTTTAAGTTGACTTTATATATTGGACTGCAGAAAGTTCTGAAAGTTAAGGGTTTTAATGCTAAATTAGCTGTTAATTGATATAATTAATTTACCAAGCTGTGTGACTGTTTACTTTTGTTATATATAACTTGTGTGCTTGCAGTCCATTCTGTGTACAGTATATCAGCATTTTTTTTTCTTAAGGGGTTCAGAGGTATTTCCAATAATCATTAGCTGCAGCCATGGCTCAGAACTTCTGATCCTGAATTGTTGCCCTCGGTATCCCTGAATTCTCTTACTCTCGTGTAATTGCTAGGGCTTGGTATACTGTTTCTTTTTAGGTCAGGCAAAAAGAAATAAGTGTTTTTCTGGACTTGACCTCAGTATGTGTATTAGTA
The DNA here is from genome assembly GCF_964188355.1 of Buteo buteo. Classification (NCBI taxonomy): domain Eukaryota; kingdom Metazoa; phylum Chordata; class Aves; order Accipitriformes; family Accipitridae; genus Buteo; species Buteo buteo. The sequence continues at coordinate 3,085,531 of NC_134198.1, read as the reverse complement.
ATCTACATAGAGTAGTTTTTATGATGCTTCTACCTGCAGAGTTGGATGGCAAAAGCAAAAACTGATTTTGGTAAAATGGACTTAGTCACGAGAGGGCTCAACAGATTGCAATTTAGCTAGGGATTGTTGTTGAGAAATGTGAAGAAATTTAATATCTAAATCCATAATTCCACATAACTGCATTTTCTGTATCACCTAGTGTCAGTGTGACTCACATTTATGTTTTATACCACTTTGACTATTGTATCCAGTAAATCTCCATGTTTGTATAGTTTATTTTCTTTGGCAGTTCAGCTCTTGGGGGATGAAGGATTTAGTTGTACTACATATATTCAAAACCCTTTTTTTTTCTTTTTTTCTTTTTCTTTTTTTTTTCCTAAATTTCAGTTATCTAGAAAAGTATGAAAAAGTCCATCATTTTGGGGAGGAGGATGATGAGGTACAACCAGGCAATCCAAAGCCACAACTTCCTATTGGTGCAATTCCAACTTCCTATAACTACCAGCAACACAGTGTGTCAGGTAAATTTTTAAGGAAAAAGTGCTATTTTTTTCCATACATATACGTGTGTGTGTGTGTATTTCGACAGGGTACAGAAATAAATGTGTAGATAAATTTACAGTATTATTAAAACCATCAAATCTGTAGGTCATTCAAATTGCTAATTTAATAGACTCAAAAACCTTTCCACTGTTAACCAAAACTAAATAAGAAAAGCTGTTTCTCTTCTTTACAAATGTTTCTCTTTCTAATTAGCAGGGCTAAGTAGTTGTCTTGAAAAAACATACCTTGAAAATTCGCAGATTGTGTTTCTGTCACATCAGTCATTTCTCTACAGAGCCAAATACCTGAATTGAGTGTACGATTAATTAAGCTTTAAAATCTGAGGCATAAAGCACACGCGTAAGGAGCCAGAATCAACACCATTGTAATTTAGAGAACAAAGTATCAATCTTGAACCAATAAACAAATCGGAAGCTGGTGGACTCTGTGGAATGGATGTGTAATTCGTTGTGTAGAAAGCGACTCCAAATTGTATTACAATTCTATACTGCTTTAATTAAAGTTTGCATTTTCAAATCTTTTGTTTGGGAGAACATACTGCAGTATTGCATTCTGGAGATGAGGAAGGAATTAATATCTAACTAGAAAGGTACACAGCTAAGTAGAAGATGTTCAGCATTTTGGCCAAAGACTAATGGAAAAAAATAAATTGAATACTGTAAAAACTTGTTAAACCCCAAAATACCTTATGACTAAACTTTTAAAAAAGTTATCATTCGTAATAATATTGCTTAATGTATCATCTGAATATTAATTAGTTTAGCTGTGAAAACGTTGGTTTATGTTTGGTTTGTTTTTTTTTTTTTTCTTATTTAGATTACCTTCGTCAAAGCTATGGGCTGTCTATGGACTTAAACTCACCAAATGACTATAATAAATTGGTGCTTTCACTGTTATCTGGACTCCCAAATGAAGTGGACTTTGCAATTAATGTATGTACTCTTCTTTCAAATGAAAGCAAACATGTTATGCAGCTTGAAAAGGACCCTAAAATCATCACTTTACTGCTTGCAAATGCTGGGGTGTTTGATGACAGTAAGTATATAACAACATTTTTGCAACAGAAAGAGTCAATAGCTGTTGTAGCATCTTTCACAACTGTTGATAATGAAAATGTTTATAATTTATTGCACTGTAGTATACTTGCATCTAGTTTTTCTTTTTACCTTGTCCACAGTTAGTTTTTATCAGACATCACAAATGCCTTTTAAGTTAGGTAATTTAAAACAGTGTTGTTTAACAGTTTAGTAAAATGTAAGAATTAGTTTTTCAGTGATAAATTGTTCAAGATGCTCAAATTTACAGCATTGAATCTCCATCTGCTTGTAGTGTATTACTGCTGTCTTCTGAATTCATAGGACCATGCTGAGTTTTCATAATTCTTTTCTAGTAGCAGTCACAAATTTAAAAATTAAAAAAATGCAGTCTGAAAACAGTGACCCACTAAGATTTTTATCCTGATACTTCACTACACATTCAAGTGTAGTGAAATTCAGAATACAAAACTCAAGGGATAAAAATCTTAATCTGAGTTTCAGAATTACTTAATGTGTTAGCACATAAATTTTAAAAGACAGACTCTTCCACCAAAATACTTCAGTATGTGAAATAAATTCTTCTGACTTGTTCAGTGTGACCTCCATGGCAAATTGTTCCCTGTTAATTTCTTGTTTGTTTTTCTGTCAAGAAGAGTGGAAAAAAATAAATTAACCCAAACCATCCTAAAATCATAACAGCATAGCTCCTGTCTCATGGTGGTGAGGATGAAGTATTTACTGATTTTTATGTACTGATTTTTTTTATATACTGAATTTCAGAAATTACCACCATAAGAAACTGCTCAAATGAGCTTTTTCAGCTAAGTATATTTAAGTCTGCTAGTACAGATGATCATATCTGTTTGGGTATAAATCTACGTTGCATGTGTAAGCACAAACATAGTATGGTATGTCAGAGATTCTGCTTTAAAATTCTGGGGAAGAATCAGTCTTAGACATTGTATACTGTTTGGTGGGTTTTTTTAATCATTAGCATTTCTATATAATGATTTGTAGCCCCCCCCCCCCCGCAATATTTCATTAACGTTCTCCAGCTTTTCTCTTAAGTTTTTGATTTGTATCCATGCCCTTCAGGTATGGTTAGAGCTTGGTCATTTAGTGTCTGCATCTAGCCCAGTCATAAGAACTTTCAAAGAAAGATACTTGAAAGGAAGCTAAAGGGGAAACTTAGTCCTGCATGTTTGTGATTCAAGGATGCTTGCTCTCTAGATTTTTGATTTTACCATCACTCCCCTGTTCTTTTGATGGAACTTCTATGGACGTAGGCATTTATGAATAATTTAATAAAGTTTTGAATTGCCCCTTTTTTTTTTTTTGGATATTGCAAAGGTAGAGAGTATTTTCTTGAGTGCTTAACTTGGACTCTGAGCACAATCTTGTTCCATAGCTGGTCTGTGGAATTAGTACTTATTATTTTGAAAAATATTTGAGGTAAAGCCAAGAGGAATGACGAGCATGTAGTGAGCTTGGTCTTTTCATTCTCTGTGGAAAATTTCATTTTTATCTTACCTGATTACATCTTCCGGATAAATACAGGGAGTGTCCTAGCGGCATTAGGAGGACTAATTGGGACAAACTGGGGAAAGAAAGGGCGTGTGTGTTTACTTATTTTTGAAGCATGAAACTTCAATTTGAAATACTTAATGGTTTTTTATTATAAATAATGAAGGTAAATCTGTCAGGTTTGGTGATTAAATTAAATTTATAATTAGCAAATTCAGGTGGTATGAAAATACTGTCACAATTTCAGGTGTAAATAAATGATAGCTGATTAACTTCATTTAATGTGGGTTTTAGATTTGGCTTGTCTATAATTAAGGTTTTATCATTGTTAGTATTTATAATGCAGTATTTCTAGGTAACAAGAAAAATACATCTTCAGCTTCCCCCCTGCCCCCCTAAAGTTTGTGATGACAATTACAATTGCAGGTGATGGGGCAGCCCCAGGGGTTTGGGGGTATATATATATTTGGGGGGCGGGGGAGGGAGGTGGTACTATACTATATACAGTATCTTCAATTTGGAGTGCTGCATAAGCCTTGGTTTGGATTCTGTGAGTTGAAAGCTAATGTCGTCTTGGAATTGAGATTTGTAGCATTTTGCTCAAAACAATAAAACACAATGAACCAAAATGTTTAAGTGTAACTTAAATGTGATGAGTTCATTACAGAACTACTGTAAGGTAGAGTTTATTTTTGGACTGACACAGTCTTTGAGTTAGATTGACTGAGTCTTTGCTGCTTTCAAGGAGTGATGATTAGAAAGTTTGTGGTATTGGCTCCACCAAACACCCAAGAACATCCATTACACTTCTTGGTTAAATATTGACTTTGAATTGAGTGCTGTCAAAATCTCAGTGCTACTGTTATGTTTTTTAGAAAACATTAGTGGGAATTTGTTTAATCACTAAAGTAGTGTTTACAGCTTACGCAGTGCACATAGAAAACCGTTGTTATGTGAAGTTGAAAATTGAGCAGTCATCTTGTCTTCTGGAAAAGAGCTATGGAAAAGTTTCCCATGTGTTTTTTAAAGGGTTCACAAACTAGTCTATTCTTTATGGACTACTTATTCTCAATTTAAACTGTAAAACTACAGTAGCAGTTAATTAAATGACTATAGAAATTTCAGTTGGTTTATGCAGGATTTTTTTTAATGAAGAGGAAACACTGGAAGAATCTGTAGTGTTGTTGAATCTTTATTTAGTTTATGGTTTAGTAAAAAGTCAAACAAAAATGTTCATTTTTTAAATTTTACTAAATTCTGCTTTTTGTGCTTAAAGCTTTAGGATCATTTTCTGCTGTATTTGGAGAAGAATGGAAGGAGAAAACTGATAGAGATTTTGTTAAGGTAATTTAAAAATTATTAAAATAATTTTGAACTGCATATGGTGGGTATCAAATCCTTTAAAAAGATAGAAAGTTATAAGATATACTAGCATATGTCTTTAGAATTACTCTCAACTTTATTCCTTTGATTTAAATGTAATAGGACACTAAATCACAGTTGTCATAAAATGTTTGGATAAGCAGGAAGAAATGTATTAAGACAAAACAGGTGTAGGCAAGTGAATAAAGAGGTTCTGTGTTTCTTTTTGTAAGAAAGCTAATACATGTGAGGAAAAGGAATACTGGCCAACATATTTAGCAAGAGAAAAAAATGCGCGCTTTTTTTTTTTTTTTTTTTAACTACCATGATCAGTAAAGAAACATTCTGGATTATGAAAATTAAGTCATAACATTAGAAGCATAGGACAAATCTAAGTAAGTGAGCAATGTTGCAAGTTTGTTTCAGTTCACCTGTTTTTGCACAAGTCTTTTTTATCTTTCCACTAGAGGGCATGATCTACTGTACAAGTAATGAAATGAGATAAAAATATAACTAAAGTTTCTTCGTATAAATGCTTCCTCTTTATTCTAGGTGAGCATTTAGAGCTGAATGAGAGCATGAAATATATTATAGCTGAGAGAGATTTGACATTTCAGCATATTTGCTATGATACACAATTTCCTTAAATTGCATTTCAGGTGATAATTTATGTGGCTAAAATAGAAGAAAGCTAGATTAAAATATATTTTGATAACTTACGCTTTTTATTAAGTAAAAATGCGAAGAGATAAGCTGCTGAGTTCCTCGTGAACTCATAGCTGGGTTTCTGCTCAATTTCTTAATCATCTCATATACTGAAGTGTTTTACCAGTATTATAGAGAAATATTTGTCAGGAGTCTTTTCCATTTCTCTTTTGTTTTATTTTTATGTAACTCAATTTTGGGACAAGTTGGACCGTAGTAGTGTTAGTTAAATGATAAGTATTGCTGAAATATCAGTGAATAGATTCCCTAACCAAAATTTCCTAGGTAAAATTAAAAACAAGAAAGGTAAGCTCTCATATTTGTTAGTATATGAACTTGAAAATGTGGTTCAAATGTGCTGAAAACAAGTGTAGAAAATAACGCTTCATAATCTTTGTTTCCTTTTTCCATTGAAAAATATGTCCAGAGGTACTGTAGGTTGTTGTTTGGTTTGGGTTTTTTTGTTTGTTTGTTTGGTTGGGGTTTTTTTTAAGCACTTAGCACTTCTGTGTTGACTTCACCCTAAACTGTCACAGACTGTTGTTGATCTAGAACAGCAACAAGTGCCATGTCTAGATCTGTAAACATTTAAAATTACACAGAATTCCAATTTATTATATGTTCATTAATTATATAAACTTAAGTAATTGTGATAGATAAGGACAGATGGTTCAGATAAATGTTTTTAACGAAGTGTTAAGTAGAACCACTGTAACTGCAATAAGGTTTACTAATAAGAAACTTGGATGCTCTCCAAGATCTATTTTTGAACATTACAATATGTATCGTACCACTCTGTAGTGAAATACTAATGAAAGCATGACAGAAACTAACACCAGATCTAAAATATCTTTAATGCCAAGAATCCAGATTTTTCAGAACATCTTACTTCAAGCATTTGTTTGACCCTACTACTGGAAGTAATTTATTTTGTATTGCAGCTGTGGCTGTGTCAAAAACAGAAATCGGGGGAAGCATTATGGGACTTCATGAAATAGGAGAGAGAGAGAGATGGTTAGCAGGGTAGAGACTGTGTATCTGTTTTTTTAAATTTGCTTTTACATCTTTAATAGTATGGCTATTGAACGTGTGTACCTCCTTTCACTGTTCACATTATCTTTTTAAAAATTCTTCTTTATTTGGGTTTTTTAAATTTTGCTGCCAGTTGTTTGTGTCTTGATTTTGTAAGGTTATCATTCCAGTTTCTCTACTATAATGGCAACAGATTAGAAATTTGTGTAAAGATGAAAATGGAAAAGAGTTTTTAAGTGGGAGAGGAAAAATTCAGAATTATGAATTAAAGCATAGTGATGGCATGAACACACGAATGTTAGAGATTCATAGAAAGTATGGTGGGGAAAGCAGTTTCTTAAACACATGAATTCTAAACTAACAGGACTTGAATTGATAGAAATTTTGTTGAGCTTGTAAATGTTATCCTCAGAACATAGTGGATTTTGCACTGTTACCCTCAGACTGTAGTTGGAGTCTTGGGGTTTGGGGGGGGTGTGTGTGTGAGAAATACTAGAAATCTTGAAGCTGTTCTGAAAATGATTTTTAGGATTAAATTCCGGATTCATAGAGAAATAATAAACTTGGATTCTTGGCAATTGAATGTCAGTTTCAATGTTTGTATGTCAATTTTATGAAAAAAAAAAAAAAAAAATTGAACTGCTAGTCTTTGTTAGCTGAAAATAGGTTTTCAAATGTACTGAAACAAATATAAATGATCTAAGAGATATGTTCAGAATATTTGACATTTCATCTATATAGCTACTCTTATTAACTTTTTTCCAAGCTCTTCCTTCTGCTTCTTGAAATATATGAACATAAACTTGGAACTTTGCATTTTATAGAGCTGTTTAGTTTCTGTATTTTAGTGTCTTTATACAGACATTGGGGGTAACTTTAGAATTGTATATGTATACTAAAATGTTTTGTGGAAGTTTTTAATGTTTGCTTAAAATAAGCTTGATTTAATTTTTAGTCTCTTAATAATATTAGTATTTTAAAATTATTTTTCAGTAAAGAAAAATGACCATATGTTTTTCTTCATTATTTTTTCTCTTCATTCTACTATACGTTTGCACACTAGGAGTGGTACAGCATCACTGTTAGTATTTCTCCCACCCTTAAATATGTACACAGTAACTGTTGGTTGTTTGATATTCAGTCAGCTCTTGAGTTCTGTATCAGTTTATCATAAAGAATTGTCAATTGTTTCAGCACCAATACTTTGATTTTATATTCTGCTGTTCTCTAATTTTTACTTAAAATCATTCTACTTTATGTATGCAGTATCGTGATTTTTTCAGAACAGTCTACTAGTTTGGTAACATCAAACTCACAAGCAAAGGAGCTTGCCTGTTTAGTTGTGTCCTCCAGCATCACTACTGTTCCAGTTGAAGGTGATGATAAAAACCAATGCATTTTCTTGATACTAAACTCTGAGGGAATCAATTAGCTTTTTAAAAATTTTTTCCCTTCCCCCCAATTCTTACTGCATTATAAAAAACTGGAGAATTTGTAATTTCCATTATCTTATCTGCAGCGCTGTGTATTTTCTCACTTTCTACAGTGCTTCCCTCTAAACTGAATCAAATATATTTACTTGTCAGTGAATCTGTTCCCTTAATTGTCAGAATTTGAATATAATTTTAGTTGAACCTGCTGTTATCCCTTATAGCTATGTTAATTTGTTGCTTTCTCCCCTCTTGATTTTTCCTGGTGCTCTCAATAAGCTTAAATCTCTAGTTGGGCGGAACGACTGCGTGTCCTTACTTAAGGACTGGAACAACTGGCATTTAGCCAGTTATCTTATAGCTCTTCTTGTTTTGTTTTGTCATTCCCATCCCCAAGCTCTGATGACATCCTGCTCAGATATTTTCTCAGCTACTCTGGAAGCTTTCCCATTTTTAACTGTTTAATTTTGCTTTGAATTTCCTCATGTTAACAAGGTTCATTTGTGAGTATAGTTTTGTCTTTCAAGAGTGACTTGTTTATATAGCATGCTTATGAACAGATAGATTTAAGTGTTTTTCCAGGTATTTGTTTCCTGTCTCCAGCAGCTACCCACTATCTGATACAGTATATGAATGATTGCATTATATTTCTTCATGCACCGTTCATTTCTGTTTACTTCAATTTAAGCATTTGGTTTTCATGTTCTTGGACTTCTTAAGGCCTCCTCTAACTGTAGAGTTCCAAAATCCATGCTTACGCAGTTTTTGTGCTTTCTTTATTGCTTTGCATAACGCTTTATTGCTCTGGTTTCCTTTTTCGTGTGTGAAATTCTTATTTTGTGTTCCAACTCTTTTTTTCTTTGTATAAGTAATAATAATTTTCTTTACTGTGCATTTATTTTTTGATTTTTTCTCAGATAGTGTGTAGAGAGAGATCCTTACGCGTTTACATGCTTGAAATACTTTTCAAACGTCACCTTTCTTGTCTATCACAGTGATCTGTCAAGCTAACTTGACTCCAGTTGCTGTCATATTTTTCTTGGACAATAAGTAGTCATAATCATTGTTACGTTATATGATTTGTGGACTCAAATGTCCATTGTTTTCATGGGCAATAATTCAGTTAATCTGATTTCCAGAGAATTCTGTATAATCCTGTGCATCTTTTTCCAAAGGAACTTGGCTACTGACAGTAATCATATTGTGCATGTGAATGAAGTTCTTTACCTTTGTCCATTATCTCTTAGCATCTGCATGTCATGTAGTCAAACACTGTTTGTTTGTTTCCAAGTTTTAGCTTTATATTCCTATTACCAGTGTGTTACCATGATTTAAAATATGTATATAGGAATAACTATTGATGAAGAGCTTCACTTTTTCATTGTTTTTTGTTAATTTCTGTTGATATGTAGTATCAGATTGCAGCTGTTCATAGTTTAAAGCAGGGAATAAACTGCTTGTGATGCTAAATTGATTTTTTTTCTTGCCTCTGTGATAAAAGTATATTTTTCAAAGGAATGCCCAGAAAGCTTGACTTAACTCATCTTTTTCTGCTTTTGCCTTTCCTTTGGGCAAACAAACATTTTGTCATGTTTTGCCCTTTGTTGTCTTGTAACAGATAGGTGCGAACATTGTATATAGGTTATTTAATTCTATTTTCCACCTCATCATTCTCTGCCCACGCCCATCCTTTTCGGGGATCTTTCCTGCTTAGGCAGGAAACAAATGTTGAGTGGGCTGAGAGCAATCAAACCGGTCTGCTTAAGTGCAAAAAAGGAGGTGCTTCAGACTAACTCTTCCCTTGTAAAGAAAAGGAATAGAGGCTGCAGATTCATTCCGAACTTAAGAAGTCTGAACGCCTTTAGTCAGAAGTACAAGGTGGAGATCATTTTAGGTAATCCTAGTGCTGTGGAAGAACAACTGGGTGTTCCTTTTGATCATATACTGGCAGGACACATGATTCCAGTGTGAAGATTTGTCCTAAGACATAAAAGCATCTGTATTTCACCAGAATCACAGAGGATAACTTTCAGAACAAAGTGCAATTCTTCTTTTATTGGTGTTTTTTCCCTACTAAGTTGTAAGGGATTTTGTAATTCCAGTTAAAGAATGGAAAGTACAATTTACCTTCCTGAAAGTCTTATCAAGGACTTCCCCCCCCCCCCCCCCTTTTTTTTTTTCTTTCTTTCTCTCTGAAGAGGACTTCAGTGTTCTGAGATCTGCTTTGGGTTTCTCGAAGTCCTCTGAGTGAAAGATGCAGAGTTTGTATTCACTATTGACTCTGCATTATTATTTATATGGCGGTCAGCTGAAATCTGTTTGCCATAGCATCTCTCAAAAAACCCCACATTTTTTTAAATGTTTGGACAACTTGATTTTATGCCTGATAATTTGATTGAGACTTTGTGATTGTCATAGGCCAGGCTGACTGCACTTTTTAAATTCCTTACATGACTGTACATGTAGTGCACAGGAGTATTGCTTCAAGCTGTTTGTCATTCCCTGAACAGAATAGCAACTTTTCTGAGGGAGATAGTCAACTCTCCTATGTAATGGTGCCTGCTAGAAGATAGCTTGTTGGAATCAAATGGAAAGTAGTCCTGCCTTCTAAATAATTAGAGACAGATGCCTCTTTCCTTGGCTAGGAACTCACTTTGGCTATCTATGGTAAAGCTTTCGGGTGTTTTGGAGCTCAGGATAGCGATACATGCATTATCAGGCTTCCATCTGTACATTCGTTGTTGCAACACGCTTGTCAACAGCTGAAGTCCTGGGAAATCCTGACCCCTCTGTAGTTAGCAGCCTATCTCTAAAACAGGTACATTAAATGCCACATATAATAGTTTGTGTCTTAGCTGCTTGGATTTCTGAACACGTTGCTTACTGATAAGCTGTTCAGGTTACTGGCTTGTTGAATGGAGAATGCAAGATAATATTTCTGAGGTTTTTGGTGATACTGTCTTTTGGATAATATTTTGGAGTTCCTTGGTGATATCGCTGAAGCTTTTGCAGAATGTTTGAAATCTTAAAATCTGCAAAGTGCTCACAGGAAGCCTGGTTTACTACTGTAGTAGGCATTTCACGGTTGCTAAACACTCATGACACATGCTGGCTTTAGGAATGCAAACCTACAGTTTTGAGCAAGCAAAAGACTCTGGGACACTTCTGCAGGTAAAGCAGTGTTCTTGGTGAGCATTATCACCCACGCGGCTTCTGTATGTAGAAGTAAACACTCAAGAGAGAAAAAATACTTATTTTTTTAAATTGTTCTTTTTGAAGTTGTATTGTCTGCATATTCATGTCCTATCCTGCAGATTCTCTTCCTTAGAGCTTTAAGAGCCTTTCCAGATCTCTAGGACTCAGAGGAACTGAGGCTGTGGGGGACACACATTATTCTGGTGTGCTTCATGTAGGTAACAGGGCTTGTGCATATGTTCTAGGTAATCCTGAGGCAAAAATTCTCTAGTTGAAGTGGTTAGCATCTTACGCTCACAGCATGACTGTATAATGAAACAATTTGAAGAATAACAGTTATGTGTAACTAAACTTTATTTGGTGCCGTGGTGTATCTCTCATTTTAACTTACAGACAGGAGCCATGTTCTGTTCTTTTCTGAAAAAGATAATCTCGCCTGACTCGACAACTAGCACTGTTTGACAGACTGCTTCTTTAGGAAGGGGAGACTTTCTCAGTTGTTCAAGCAACTAGCGTGGATCTGTTTATTCTGTGAGTTTTAGGTGACATGTACAGTTTTCCAACAATGTATTCCTGTCTTCATCTTTATCCATAGCACTTGGAGGCTTTATCCTTAGCAGTGTCTGTAGTGTCTTAATCTGAAAAAAACTTAAATCCTGATTTTCCATCCCTTTGAGAATACATCCAGGATGATTTGCCTTCCAGACAGAAAAATTTGTTCCTTTATGACTTTATATTGCCAGAGGTTTTAAAATGTTTCATTTTGGACTATAGACTTAAGTATTAAGTGGTGAAAAGTGGATTATTGGAAGTTCAGCTAGCAAGATGTGATGATGCTGTTTTAACATGTGACAGCAGTTTTAACATTGTATTGTGATTGACTCCAGCCTCTTCCAAAGAGATTCAGGTTGAAGTTGAAGACTTCAAGTATCTCTGTTCAACATTCACTTTTTTAAAATCCTTAACTGATTAAACAACTAATCTTTAAAAAGCTTCTGAGGTTTTTCTTCTAAGTAGCAGTGAAATGTGAAGGCTTACTGTGTTCATTGCTTTTCCAAAAGTAAATGTCCTAAAGGAAAGTGTGTACTGCCTGGTATATTTCCAGAAAATATATTTCTGTGTGCTTTTAAAATAATGACTGAAGCCTCTTCCTTAAACAGTCTCTTTCTCTAAAAGTAAAGGTGGCTCAAAATGAAGTACTTTCTGCAAATTTCACCTGCATACCTTGTCTTCTGTGGCTGTTGATGATAGTCTCAGTATTAATTAGAAAAATCTGTTTGTCACAAACAGTAAGATGTTGGACTTCTATCTGGCTGTTCTTGTCTTTGCTAAAATGAGGTAATAATCCTTTCTGTGCAAGTAATCCTCTTTACTAAACAGCACTTGGATGTCATTTAGCAGCATTGCAGTGGAGAATAAAATTCTTTTCTTTCCAATTTAGAAAATCTGTAGTATTGTATTTTTCAAGAAAATAGTAGTGTCAGGCTTGGTATGAATGCTGTAATTTAGTAATTACATTTGCATAGCCAAATTTCTCCTGCTGTTCAGCTGGTTGTACTTCCCATCCTTCCCTTTTTATCCAGATTTATTTGTGGTTTTATTCTGTGATCATAGCCAAAAGAGGAGCTGTACTTCATTAGTGAGTCAAAGGAATGTATAAATTTTTATTAGTCAAAGGAATGTTTGTTTTTTTGTTATAATACACGCATTAGAATGTATATATCATTATATTTTTAAATTAATATACATCACAATGTGTATTTTTATTAGCTTGCAAACTTTAATCCCTTGATTAATTCTTGAATTTCAACAGGACTAGCAACGTAACAACCATTTACAGATCAGGCCATGTATTTGCAAAGTAATTTGAATTCCAGCCTGCTGAAGTATTCTGTTTTGCTTATATTTATAAAGGTTTTCAGTGGTGGTGGTTGTTGCTTCTCTCTTTTAGTTGTTTTATGATGATGTGGAAAACATAGCAGAAGCTTTAAAAAGTCTTTCCAGGTAGAAATCTGACTGTTGTACTAATAGCAGAGTCTAAGATCTACTGAAACTGAGAGGAGTCAACATATTCTGCTTTAGGAGTTCACTATTTGTAGAAGGTGAAGGAGGATGAACTGTACTTTTTTTTCCACTTATAATTGCTGTATTTCTAATTCTTCGTGGAAAACTGTCCATATAATTTCAGTATATGCTTCAGCAGAGTACTTCTGTGGTAGTGTTGGCTGATCATGAATGCATACTTCTAGTGCTTGAAGGGAAGAGTTTTCGTAATGTAAAGTACTGAACATCTTGCATATCGTCCCATGAGTGACAAATGTGGTTACTATTAGATGAATCAAGGTACTAGGAAATTTTAAAAGAACAATTATTTTAATATTTTTTCAATATTTTAATGTAATGGAAATAAAAAAATATTTAAGTAAATATAATCCCCATAGAAATTAAGTCTATTTTTAATTCTTTCTTCAGTTTTGGAAGGATATTGTTGAAGATATTGAAGTTCGTGATCTAATTTCTGACAGAAGCAAATCTCAAGGTGAGACTTCGTGACTAATCTTAATACATATATGTTGGTAAATATAGCAAAGGAAGGACTAAAATGTATTTGTTTACTTTGTAGATATTCCATCAGAAGAATGGATCTGGGAATCCTTATTTCATCCACCTCGCAAATTGGGCATTAATGATATTGAAGGGCAGCGGGTACTTCAGATCGCAGTGATTTTACGTAATCTTTCGTTTGAAGAGGGAAATGTTAAACTTTTGGCAGCTAATCGTACTTGTCTTCGGTTCCTGCTACTCTCTGCTCATAGTCACTTTATTTCTCTACGGCAGTTGGGGCTTGACACGCTGGGAAATATTGCAGCAGAGGTAATGTGCTTCAAAACAGAACAATTAAAATATAATTTGATAAAAGCATTACTTTAGTGTTAATTAAATGAATTACTTTTTTCCTTGATCATTGGATGAAGCAGGAAATAAATTATTCTCTGAATTTGTAAATAGCAATTTGAAAACAAGTATTCAGGGCCAAAACAAAAATACAGACTGTACGTGTCAGTTTGCTAACATAGAATCACATGAAGAAGACTGATTGTATAGGGAGATACAAGATATTCATAGTGCAGAATTTTCAGTTTAGTTTCTCAGTGAGAAGAAAGGTATTTAGGAAAATTCTGCAGACGGTACGCTAGCTTCTTCACTTTAGTCATAATGTCAAAATAGTACATTTGAGAAAGGGGGTGGTAGAGGGTTTAGTGTAAATTAGACTGCTACTTCAGAGCAGAAAGGGAGGAAGGGGCTCAAAATAAAAGGGGCTACAGTAAAAAGCTCACAGGGTTCTGGTTTTGTGAACACAAATGTCATTTATATGTGCTGCATTTAAACACTTTTAAATCTTATATTTTAATATGCAATTTTAAGGATTTGAGCCATTAGCACTATATGGATAGTGTTAGTCATATGGGTTTTTTTCTTTCTCATCAGCTTCTTTTGGATCCTGTTGATTTCAAAACTACTCATCTAATGTTTCACACTGTTACAAAATGCCTCATGTCAAGGGATAGATTTTTAAAAATGAGAGGTAAGATCTCTAGCTATTCTTGTTGTTGTATTAGAATTGTAATTATTGCTGTTTAAAACTATTTTGTATTTGTTCTTCAGGCATGGAAATCTTGGCAAATCTCTGTAAGGCTGAAGATAATGGTGTCTTAATTTGTGAATATGTGGATCAAGAATCCTATAAAGAGATCATATGTCATCTCACACTACCAGATGTGCTGCTTGTAATCTCAGCACTTGAGGTGCTATACATGCTCACAGAAATGGGAGAAGTGGCTTGCTCAAAGATTGCTAAAGTAGAGAAGAGCATAGGTAAGGGAGAAGCAAAATCTGTTACTCTTATGTAGGAAAAAAGACTTAAGAATATATCATGTTCAGTGGTTAAAAACATGGCTTCCTTGTGTGTGTATGCAGCTTAGGGATGGATATTAGAATAGGAAGTTTTTACTAAAATATATTCTTTATGTCCTCAAGAAATTGATGATGCTAATAACTCAGGAAGCTAAAACTTTTGAAGTGTTTGGGTTTTTTCTTGTTTTTTTTTTTTTTTAAATGCCATGAAGTGGCGAGGAGGGAATAAAAAAATTCTGCAGAAGCATGCAGAGGTTTGTTTTGTTTCAACATGTGGCATTTTTAAAGCAAATCAATATGTCCCAGCAGCGTTCATTTGTCTTGTCCTAATGTCGTTGTTGGTTTTACATTCAATACTTTAGATACATTAGTATGTCTGGTTTCTATGGACATCCAGATGTTTGGACCTGATGCACTTACTGCTGTAAAACTCATTGAACATCAGTGCATTAGCCAGCAAGGAGTACCTGATGTCAGACCACAAGTAATGGATCACGGTTCTTCACAGGCCCATGCAACAGGTGTCCCAGGTTTGTATCACTGCAAGAGAACATACTCTTCTACAAAATTTCCTATATGGCATGTGTGATTTTTGTCTTCTGTAGGTTTCTGATTAATTTACTTAAAGGAGTATAGCATTATGCATAACATATGGTATCTTTTTCAGACACTTGTTCACAAAGCAAATAAAAAGTTGTTAGACAAAACTGTTGTGAAACAAGCTTTAAAAGAATATTTTTCAGTTGCTAATCCAAAAATTTACTGAGCGTTATGTACACTCCTTATTTTAACTTGTTCAGTGGAAAGAAAAAGTATCCATTCTAGATTGTTCCCACAATTTGCAGAGAATTAGAGGTCCGTTTTATATTGTGCTTTACACAGAATATTATTGGGCAGTAACATATAGTATTTGATAGAATTGCAGAGATGATAGACACACAGAATCATGCCTCTATTGAAGCTGCTAAACAGCTTATTATGATGTGAACCAAATTTTAACTATTGTTTAAAGCTTGGAAAGTGTTTTCTTAATTGTAAACTAAATTTTAATTATTATTAATTTTTGCAGTTTTATTTTGGGATTAAATACTGACACTTTGGAAATTGATGGCACAGCTACTTATTATTGGTCGGGGGAATAGCATGTACTTCATTCTGTCTTTACTAATAAAAGCACATAGCAGTACACCACACGTGCACACAAGATGGAACATAGCTGTTCATGCGGGGAAAAAATGGAGAAAGAACCATTACGACAGACACTGGCTTGCATGTCTAAGTGTACCGTTTCTGGAACGGGTGCAGATAGCACAGTGGAAGTGATTGGAAAAGAATGCGACTAAGGGGATGAACAAGAGTGAATAGAAGGAACCAATGTGACATTGCAATGAAATTCTTTACATTATATTTGCTTCAACTTAAGAATTGGAAAAATAATTGCTGTGTATTTGTGCCTGTTCTGGTGGAGTACTGTGCCACTCTTAAATCATGCTCAGCACTCTAAAGTGTGGAGATCATGGATCATGATTGTTAATCTGGAAGTTGTTGTTCACTAAGTGCTTATGTCATGATTGCACTTTAGTGGTGGCTCTGGCTTTAGCGTGTCCTGCTTCACTTTGGTAAATTGTGGTGGAAATCTGTAGTCTGCTTAGTGCACCTTTGTGACTTGCCTTAGCTAGATACATCTGTGCTTACAAACACAGGAGAGACTGTACTGCTGAAAGTCATGAAGTGCTTCATTCAGGAGAACAAAAATCGTTTCAGCAAATTTTTTTTTCTTTCTCTCCCTCTCCATAGCCTCTAGGACAGCACCACATGTTGCTCCACCACCAGGAATAGTAGAAATAGACAGCGAGAAATTTGCATGTCAGTGGTAAGTGTGTAGTTCTATTCAAATACTTTAATGAAGAAGAAAAACAAAGAAAAATGCCTGTATTCATGTGTCACAGAATTTTCTAGCTTGCTTCTATTTGCTGTTAGACTCATTTTTCTGAAAAGTATAAACCAAAACCATTCTGTCATTGCTTTGAAGTATGAAAGAAAAAACTCAACCAGAATATTCATCTTCAACAATTGATACTTGAAATTAGTTGTTTTCTGTTTTCGAATAGAATTTAAATAAAATGAAGATCAGAGTTAAAAATCAAATTATTTCTTAAATTATCAAGCAGCATTATCTGTTTCATGAGTGTTTTCATCTGGTAATGTGTTGCTATATTACTGTACCAATGTAAAAGTAATTATTGAATTAGGAAGCTAGGCCCTGCAAAACTCTCGTGTGATCATTGTGAAGCTCAAGCAAGTTAAGGAAGATCAAAGCCTTTTCCATCCAAATTCTCTTGCTTTCAACTAATATTGTTGTTGTCAGATATTTAGAGAAAAAACTATTCTACCTGTGCTTCTCAAGTGGACTGAGGGTGATCTTTCTGAACTATTTGACTTATGTAAATCTACTCACATTCTAAATCTTTGTATGAATCAGTTCGTGGTGGACCCTTCCAGCTCTACTGCTTCACAACTTACATGTTCATCTGTTGTCTTCCTGATCAGACAAGGGCTTTCAAGATAAAGTGGGTAGAAGTTGTCAAAGCTTAGTGCTTTAGGTCATAATTTAGTTTTACTTATGCTTGCAGCAAAGCTGTGATTGTATGGGGGAAATGTAGATTCTTGTTGGTCAACTGACATTGTTCCCATGCTTCTGTTTGCACACTGCAAAGTATTATTAATGTGCGCTGCTGAAAGACTGAGAAATTTCACATTTAGGCATTTAAACAGGGATACCTGGAGCTGGACTTGCCACAGCTCAATTTAGTGATCTGCAAGTTGGTCCCCAAACTAGTTTTCTAGTCTGCCTTTTTAATTAATGCAGTGGGAGATACCCCAAATAGTAAAATAAATTGCCTTCACCTGCCTAGTGAGATGAGATCACCTGATGAGATTACAAATTACCTTCTGGTGCCACCTTCTCTCTATTGATTATAGAGAGCATTAGACATCTAGCTTTCAGTAGTAAAGTTGTAGGCAAGGTGAATTTTGCACTCTGTATAAAATATAAAATAGAAGTTTCAACTGCTAAAATAAGTATGGGTAGGTATCATGCTGCAACTGTGTAATACCAATGAATAGATTATTAGCCAGGTTAGCCTGAGTAGGAGTTCTTGTAAGGTAAGTGCGTGTGACAGTAAAGTGCTTATCACAGATCCCATTTCACCATTATAAGTCTGGAGTATCTTCAGTTTGCTGGTACAAGTGATAGTGTGTCAGCCTAATATGACATACCCAACTGGATAGTCATTTGTCTGATATGCCAAATTTAATTAATACCTAGACTTTCTGTTACACAGTGTGATCTCAATTTTTGTAATAATGAAATTGTAACTCAACTGCAGGAGAAATGGCATTATACTTGCTCTTTACTGGTTATGAGAGAACACAATTTAAAGAATGCAATCATTTGCTCTTTCTCTTTTGAAGCATCTAGTTATATTGGACGTGTAGGACTCTGCAAAGGAGAATGCAGTGTAGTTTTCCAGAGTGTTAGCACCATATAGTAAAAGCTGACAATTTAAAAATATTTTTATTCTGTCTGAGCCTATATACTGGTACTGGTATTTGTACATTACGCGAGAGTTGTTACCTATCTCCATTTGCTGCTGGGGATGAACCGTTGCCATGTCTGTGGGTTGGAATAATGGATCTGGAAGAAATAAAATCAAACTGATAGAAAATGCTTCCTTCTCTCACAGCTTCCTGGTTGGGGTTGGATGGTCTGTGTGCTTGCGGAGAGTCTGTAGGAGATACAAATACTTTCTTTCTCTGGAAATTGAATGTTAGGCAGAACAGGTTGTTCCGGGATTTTATTGATGTCTATGTAATGCGGGACTCCAGGAATGAGAGAGAGTGTGTGTGTGCATGCGCGCGCACGTACTCTCTTAGAATCCCAGTCCCCTCTCTCCTGCCTTCCCACCTCTATAAGAATGAGTGTTGAGATTGTTACTCTATCTCTGGTTTTACTTGTATTTTAAAGTAAGACTGCATTAGCAGATCAGTTAACAAAATCTTGGTTTTGATACAAATGTTGACTTCTGATAGAAATTTCTGACGAAGAATTAGCTAGCATTCAGTACATCTTTTGCAAAAACAGAATCATTAAGAAATAAGAATAGAGCTGTGGGGAGGAGATGTCACCAAACAATGCATTCTTTTTTGGTTTTGTTTCTGAATATACAAATAAAAAAGGCATACATAGAGACTATTTTGCATATTACGTAAGTAAATAAGATGTGGGCTAAAAACTGACTGCGTATGTTAGGGGTCCTGTGTGTTGAGAATGACAAAGTATGGAACACATTTGACAAGACAATATACTAAAATGCTATTTTCCATGTTGTTATCAGGTCTCAGAAGTCTCTGTGTTACAGACAGAAGTGTTTTAACAACCCTTTTAAAAGTCCTCTCTCTATATTTTGCTTCATAGTGTATTTTTTCATCTTCAGGTTGAATGCCCATTTTGAGGTGAATCTTGATTGCTCAGTCTCTCGAGCAGAAATGTACTCGGAATACCTCTCTACCTGTAGTAAATTAGCTCGAGGTGGAATCCTAACATCAACTGGATTTTATAAATGTCTGCGGTAAGACAAAAATTCATGCAACAACAAAGAAGCAATTGTATGTGCTCAGTACTAACCTGTAGCTTTAGACTTCTTTAAGAAAGTTCTACCAAGTTAAGTTTGAAAGATGTCCCGTTTGCAAATTTTAATTGAAACAAATGTTCAGAGTTTGTTTAATTTTATTTTATTCTATTTCAGGATCATTGGTAGGGTTCCTTCTCTGCTTATAGTCCTTTTTATTCTTTTCAAAGTAGTTTTTGGAGGTATTGTAGTTTTCACTTAGCTTGTATGAGATCTTGGCCAGCCATTTGGTGGACCTGCTAGTCCTCAATGATGAGTACTCAGGTGCTATTGGAGAATCCTGCTGTATTGCAAAGATGCAGGCACTAGTGCAGTTACTCTGCACACAAGAGCAGTTAGTTAAAAACATTGTAAGAGGGTTGAGTTATTGTGTTCATTAACATAAATTTACGTTGTGTTTGGCAGAACTGTCTTTCCAAATCATACAGTGAAGAGAGTAGAAGATCCAAGTAACAATGGTCAAGCACATATACATGTGGTAGGAGTAAAAAGGAGAGCTATACCACTTCCCATTCAGATGTACTATCAGCAGCAACCAACTTCGTCTACCCCAGTTGTCCGGGTTGATTCAATTCCTGATGTGTCTTCGTCTCCTTCGCCAGCAGGTTTTTAAATTAATTAAATATCAAGTATTT
Organism: Buteo buteo; assembly: GCF_964188355.1. NCBI lineage: Eukaryota > Metazoa > Chordata > Aves > Accipitriformes > Accipitridae > Buteo > Buteo buteo. Next base: position 3,065,441 of record NC_134198.1, on the reverse strand, counting down.
TGCATTGATTCTGAAATGACAGAGACAAAAGTTTCTGAAAATAGTTTGAAAGTGTTGGAAGTCAGGGCCACATGTTTTGATTGATTTTTTTCAATAATGTTAGGAATAGTATTGCAGTATGTACTTGCATGCCATTCTAGTATTTGATGTGTAACCCATAAACTTGCCAGTCAGCAGACAAGCCATTGTTGCTGCATCATTAATTCAGATGCAGCATAGCTGAGAAGAGACACTGCTTCATATAGAATTACAAATTCAAGCCTTGGATTTTTAAAAACTTGTTAAGTTAATGTGTTTTGAAATAATTTTTGCTTCCAAATTTTTACTGCGTTTATTTCAACAGGAATCCCACATGGGCTACCAAGCGTAGGAAATCACTATCAGAGGACGCCTATTAACCAGTCTTCAACTTTGACAGCAACACAGATGTCTTTTCCAATTCAAGGTGTTCATACTGTGGCACAGACTGTTTCTAGAATTCCACAAAATCCTTCTATTCATACACAGCAGCAACAAAATGCTCCAGTGACTGTTATACAGAATAAAGGTCCAATATCTTGTGAAGTAGTGAAGGCCACAGTAATACAGAGCTCTGTTCCCCAGTCTGCAGTTCCTGTTACTATTGCTGTAGGAGGAGCACCACAAGCTTCTAATCAAAATCACAGCACTACAGGACAACAGCCGTCTGTTACCGTTGTTAGTTCTCAGACGTTGCTTCACCACCAACCTGTAATTCAACAACAGTCTCCACTGCATGCAGTGGTACCAGGACAGATACCTTCAGGCACTCCTGTCACGGTAATTCAGCAAGCTGTACCTCAGGGTCATATATTTGGCAGAGTACAAAACATACCAGCATGCAGTTCAGCAGTTTCACAGGGTCAACAGCTAATCAACACATCATCACAACCTGGGCAGACATCATCTCAGCAGTCCTCTGCTGGTAACCAGCAACAAGATACAGTCATCATAGCACCACAGCAGTATGTCACAACCTCTGCATCTAACATTGTTTCTGCCACCACAGTTCAGAATTTCCAAGTAGCAGCTGGGCAGGTGGTTACAATTGCAGGTGTCCAAAACCCACCGACATCTAGGGTAGGGTTTCAGAATATTGCACCAAAGCCTCTGCCATCTCAGCAGGTTCCACCTGCCGTGGTACAGCAGCCGATGCAGCCACAGCAGCAGCCTCCACCGCCATCCCAGCAAAGTGTAGTGATTGTAAGCCAGCCAGCTCAGCAAGGTCAAACGTACGCACCAGCCATTCATCAGATAGTGCTTGCTAATCCAGCTTCTATTCCCGCTGGTCAAACTGTCCAGTTGACTGGACAGCCAAGCATTACTCCATCTTCTTCACCATCCCCAGGTCCGGTTACAAATAATCAAGTCCCTACAGTTATGTCATCTTCATCTACCACTCCTCAGTCACAAGGACCCCCTCCTACTGTCAGCCAGATGCTTTCTGTAAAGAGGCAGCAGCAGCAGCAACATTCACCAGCATCATCGCAGCAGCAGGTACAGGTACAACAACCGATACAAATGCAAGTTCAGTCACAACAAGCTAATACAGGAGTTGGCCAGCCTAACTCTGGTGAGTCTAGTCTGATAAAACAACTGCTTCTTCCAAAAAGAGGCCCCTCAACTCCAGGGGGGAAGCTTATACTCCCAGCTCCACAGATTCCTCCACCTAACAATGCAAGAGCTCCTAGCCCTCAGGTGGTTTATCAGATGGCCAATAACCAGGCACCAGGTTTTGGAGTTCAAGGACAGTCTCCAGCTCAGCAGCTGCTAGTTGGACAACAAAATGTTCAGCTGGTCCCGAGTGCAATCCAGCCCCAAGGGGCAGTACAAACAGTACCCATTTCTAATTTACAGATATTGCCTGGCCAGTTGATCTCAAACAGCCCAGCAACTATTTTCCAAGGGACTACTGGCAACCAGGTTACGATAACAGTTGTGCCAAATACGAGTTTTGCTACTGCAACTGTGAGTCAGGGAAATGCAACTCAAATCATTGCTCCAGCAGGAATTGCAGTAAGTGGAGCACAGACAGGAGTTGGGCTACAGGTGCAAACACTTCCAGCTACTCAAGCACCTTCAGCTGGACAATCACCATGTACTGCTGCTCCCCCATTCAAAGGTGATAAAATAATTTGCCAAAAGGAGGAAGAAGCAAAGGAAGCAACAGGTTTACACATTCATGAACGTAAAATTGAAGTTATGGAGAATCCTTCCTGCCGAAGAGGAGCTGCAAACACCAGCAATGGGGATGCAAAAGAAAATGAAATGCAGGTGGGAAGTCTTTTAAATGGGAGAAAGTATAGTGACTCCAGTCTACCTCCTTCTAACTCAGGGAAAACTCAGAATGAGGCCAATCAGTGCTCACAAGTCAGTAATGGGCCATCATTAGAAATGGGTGAGAATGGAGCTCCTGGAAAGCAGAACTTTGAACAAATGGACACACAGGAAATTAAAAGTGATTTGAAGAAGCCCCTAGTTAATGGAATCTGTGATTTTGATAAAGCAGATGGTTCTCATTTGAGCAAAAACATTCCAAATCACAAAACTTCCAATCATGTAGGAAATGGTGAGATATCTTCAGTGGAACAACAAGGGAATTTGGATGCCACGCAGCAAGATACTGCCAAAGGTGATCAAGGGGAAAGAATTTCTAATGGGCCTGTATTAACTTTGAGTAGTTCACCTGTTGTAAGCGGTACACAGGAGGCTGCAAAACTGTTAACCCAGCAACTTAGTGGTACCAACACTGATTTACCTAATGGACCTCTAGCTTCAAGTTTGAATTCAGATGTGCCTCAGCAACGCCCAAGTGTAGTTGTCTCACCACAATCTACAGCCTCTGTTATACAGGGGCATCAAATCATAGCAGTTCCACACTCAGGACCTAGAGTGTCCCAGTCTACCCTGTCATCCGAAGTTCGGTCTACTAATGGCACAGCAGAATGCAAAACTGTAAAGAGGCCAGCAGAGGATAATGACAGGGAAACTGTTCCAGGAATTCCAAATAAAGTAGGAGTTAGAATTGTTACAATCAGTGACCCCAACAATGCTGGTTGCAGTGCAACTATGGTTGCTGTGCCAGCTGGAGCGGATCCAAGCACTGTAGCGAAAGTAGCAATAGAAAGTGCTGTTCAACAAAAGCAGCAGCATCCAACCACGTATATACAAAGCATGGTCACACAGGTATGTTGCAGTGTTCTTTTTATTTTTATTCTAACTGTGATTCTGACCAATAATGTGAAATAACACGGGTGAAAATGTGAACTCAGTCGATATCTCTTGCACAGTATTCAAAATATTCAGAAAATGGTGCTTTCTGTTCTTTCACGGACTAAAGTTCTAATAGTTTGCATACTTCTTCAATGTCAGTGACAATAGTGGAATTTAAAATAGTTTGTAGCTTGATAATAACGCAGTAAGGAAAGAACTTCTGCTCACTGATTTCTTCCTTAAAGGATTAACTGTTCTGAAGACAACAACGATTTGTTGTATGGTCTTGTAAAAATGTCAGTATTGTTCTGCATTTTATTCTTGGTCATTATTGCTTATGGAGGGGTGAATATGTTTTTTTGCAAGTTAATCACCGCAGCTGCATCTGGCTTGCTGAAATGAGTTGGAGTTCTTGCATTTAAAAGTGGTCTTCAAAGGCTTCCTTCAGGGGTTCACTACAGTCAGGAGAAAGTATTGTTTTGTAAATTTGTTTAAATATTTGTTTGTTTATTACAAAATATTTGTAATGTTTGTTTTATCGATAAAATAAGCATTGTTTGTTTTTTCTGTCTGACAAACTTTGGAGAGGGCTTCCCCCACCTCAATCAACTTTTTTTTAACCATTTGAAAGTGGTTACTCCCTAACACTTTACTAGAAATGAGGTATGGCCATCATTTGTATGAGTATTAATAAGTACAAATAATCATGTTTGAGATTATTCCAGTCTCTAGAATTTATTTTAGTTTTGTACATGGACAGAAAATCCCTCTCCAAAATTGTTCCTAACCTGAATAGAAGCAAAAAGAGTAGAATAGTAGGTCTGGCAATCAAGAGTTCTGACAGACCAGAGGGAAGAAATGAAGTCTTGAGTTGTACATTAGTGCATTTTGACCTCAAGGTCTTTTATTTCTTATCTTCCTTTTTTGTTTGGTTCATTGGGGTTTTGTTTGTTTGTTTTTGATGAGGTAGCAGGTATAGACCCTACAGACTTAAATAGAGCTAGAACTCAAATTTCAACAAGTGGTGGCTAGTGCTACTTCTTTTTCTGTGTCAAGTTAGGTTTCTATTGAAAGCTCTTTTGTCTTTCCTTCATCTAGTTGTCAGAAATCAGAACTAACACTTAACAAGTTTTCTTTCTTTTTTCTGTCTTTACTTTTTTCTTTTAACTGCCACACCGCACAGAGTTATGTTCTTAAAATGTCTTTGAACTCACTCATAAATTTTCACTTGGTTTTATCAGAGAGAGATCTGTATTTTTCTGATACGTTATTTATCTTTGTTCTTACTAGAAATGATTTGACCAAAATGAAAGTGTCTGTTGGCAGCGTAGGGACAATGCACTAGATTTTCTGTAGTGTGGATATATTAGCTATGCCTTGGTTTTTACAGTGAGTGTCTTTAGCTGTTACACAGTTTGAATTTCTGTTATAGCTTTGCTAAGGATTTGGCTGAAATAGAAATGGTATGGCTCTGTCTCTGGAATGGAATAAATATTATCTGTGGTTATTTATTCCCTGGACTTGTGTCTGACAAGAATTTTCAGTTGTCTCAAACAGCTATTAAACTATTAGACTTCCAGATTTTTGAGAAGAGGGGAGTAATGCAGTTAACTGTTTCATTTGTATTAGATAATGTGTATCGTGATAATAGAGGGGAAAAAAAGAAAAAAAAATATTTTCTGTGCTGATAGTTTCTTTTTTACACTGTCACTAATATCACTATCATTAATAGTTCCTACATTTTCCATTACCTGTACAAACAGAAGTGCTGCCAGCTGGGCTTGCCATTCAGTACAAATTTGCAGATTAAAATAACTTGGTTTAATGTCTGCTTCTGTGGAAGTTAGCTCATTCTTGTGTCTGTAGGATGCCCTTTCTTTCTTCAAAATTACAGGAATGTGGGAGAAAAGCAGTTAATTAGTTTTGATCTTGAACAATCTGACTCATTAGCTAATTGCCTTAACCATTATGTATGGCTATTTATGAATCATGTCTATCATGATAATGCTAAGTACTGACTTATAATAGAACCCACTTTATAGTACTCTGTTCAGACATAGCGAACATCATAGTCTGGCTTAAGACTTTTAAGGATCTTTAAAATTAATGTGTTGGACTATAAACAGTACCAAAATCATCCTGGCCAGCTCTTTTTTTTTCCAAAGCTGCTGAGCAGCTGGAATAGCAATTGTTTTTCTGGAAAAGCAGATGGTAAGTATTTCCAATATTGAGTCTGCTTTTAGGAGTATCTTTAAGACATCCAGAAATACTAAGATGTAGCCAAATTCTCATGAACTCAGCGTGAATTTTACTGATGACTTCTTTTGAGGCTAGGCCCTGTATAATCTATTTTTCTCCCTCCCATTTTGAGAGTCTTCCTTGTATGATAAGCAGCTTCCTTGTCCCTGACTTTTTGAAAGGCAGCAGCTAAGGAACACTTTTTTCACTTGAGCATCTGCATTGTTTTATGCTCTCTGCAGTACCTAATGTGTACTGGCTGTCTTGCAGAAGAAATAGAACATGGTTCTTTCTGCAAACAGTGTGAAATTTATTATAAATACAACCCAATGGAGAAAAACAGTGAGGGACAGGGAATAAAGGGGTATTAGCTGTGGCAAAATTGCATAGCTGCTGAAGGTGTTAGTGTGTGATTTCCTGTTTGCTTGTCATTTTAAAATTTTATTTTAAACTAGAGCTTGTATTTCAGAGAAGTGAGGAAAGGATAGAAGAAGAAAATTTGTAATAAAATTACAACCCAACAGGAAGGCTAGAAAAGGAGATGTAGAGGACAGAAGAGGGAGGAGAGTATTGCTTATGCAACTACAGCAGGATTAGTTGTCACGAACTACAGAGAGAAGGGGAAGATGCTTGAACTGAAGATAAGGAAGGGCAAACAAATAGCGGAGGAAGTGAACAGCAACATGAAAACTAAGGAAAGCAAGAAAAAGAGCTAAATAATCCTTAATGGAATGTAAAAGTTAAGATTTGTTTCATGATATGAATGGTAGTTTGAAATGGGCTGGTACTATATGCTTGGGAGGAAAAAATGTTGATTTAAATGGCCTACTAAAATAATGAAAATTATATACTTGTTATTTATGGGACTGCCCATGTAGTGCTGTTGAAATGCAGTTACACAAGTACAGGTATTGTCTGTGTATAACCTGTGATTATTCATGTTAATTGTACACCTCAGCAGAACTCATTGAAAAGTAACTACATATATACTGACTTAAAAGATTTTTCTTTTTATTTTTTGCATTTTTATAAAAAAACTGGGCTATGGGTTATGTCAGAAGAGGAACATGTGATACAGTGTTGCAGTTTTTTTATTATATCTCCAGCTGTATTTTGTAAGCTCATGAAATGTAGTCTGAGAGGAGACAGAACTGGCACTTTATTTCCTTGGCTTCCTTTTATTTTGGTGTTCCCTGTTCCTGGATTATTGCTTTCCTGAGGCACTGTGCTAGACCTGTGGATGAAAAAGAAATGAGCAATTACCTACCTGTACCCTTTCTTTTCTACTTTTTCTTACTCCTCTTCAAACGCCTCCAAAACATCTGTTGAACATAACCATGTTGGTTTGTCCCAACTGGTGTGTGTTTTGAAGGAATGCTCTGATACCACGCCAAGTTCCTAGAAGTGAGCAAATCTGATTTAAATTGCCTTATCTGGCTTTTAAAGTAATCACTTCCCTGCTCGTCACTGTCGTCCCCTCATAAACAGTGCATGCCCATTTCTCTTAAGGCCACACACTTGAAACATACTTGTGTGGAAATTTAGGTGGCAAAAACTGTGTGAGCATTGCCATAACTATTTGCTCCTGCTCTCTGTTGATTGGAAAGCTGAGAATTACCATGCACCAGAAAGCAGGTGTGTAGCTCCAGGAGGTGTAATTCATTCCTAGCCACAGAGCAAATGAGTTTCTCAGCTGGAAGTACTGAACTACAGAATCTCTGTGCTTTTATTGCTCTTCACTTGTGAAGCACACTGTTGCAAGGAGACTTAAACTTCTGTAATCTAACAAGAAAAGAACATTTATTTTAGTGCCTACCCATCCACCTGACCCTTTCCTCACACTCAAATCCTTCTATATTCATTTTCAGCTTATAGGTTACCTTTTTTGATATATGTTCATTATCATGAAGAAGCTAAACATAAAATTTTGTAGTACAAAACGGTAAATCTTATGATATTTTAAAAATATTTTTGCTAATAATTGTTTATTGTTGAGTTAAATGTATTTACTATGGGTATGCACATACTAATGGTGGGAGAAAAAATGCAGCCTAACGCTTTTAAGCTGCACATGGCTCTATATGTCAACAAGACCCCCATCACACCGGGATGCAGTGTGTTCTCTTGCTGATGGCACAGTAGGCCTTTTAATAAAATGGGCAGGTATCGTGCTGAAATAAGAGTTATCCACTAATACGTAAAGGGAATGGCATCACTGGTTCCGTGAAATGGAAGTGCAGGCCATTTCTGGCCCCAAGCCATAGAGTTTGTTATTCCTACCACATAGGGAGCTCGTGTGCATGAAAATAAATTAGTATCTTTAGTAAACAGTCCATTCTAGTTAGCAGAAAGCTCTTAGCTTTACTCTTAGTTTTCATGCCTGTGCTGGACTTCCCCCACCCCACCCCATATCCCATTCTAAAGGGACCCAGTCTAGGTATAAAATCACCTTCTGCTTATTAAAAGTAGGCTGTAGTATCTGTTCTGCAAGTAGACTCTACAAGTATTAAGGATTTGTATTTATGTGGTTTTAAGAGTTCAGGGCAAACGATACTGAGATAGTGATGCTGCTAGAGGTACGTTTCAGTCCTATGATCCAGTGAGATCTGATTTGCAAAAGTGCTAGGTGGTGGCAGTGGCAAATCATGCCATGGAGGGGTCTAACCTGATTATAAAAAGATGCCATGAAGTGCTTTCAAGTGTACTAGAGTACTGGGCGTTAGACTTCTGGAGGAACCTGGAATCGTTAAATGTTTCTGCTAGAGTAGGAAGGTTTGTGAAATCTTTATGCCGTGGGGAAATTTTTTTTTTTCAATACTACTTCTCCCAGAAATACTGCATTAGGAAAAATTAAATGTCTGTCATAGTTCCATATGTTAAAGAAGTAAGTGCGTTTACATAATAATTGCAGATCAGTACTGTAAACTAGGTAGCACATAGCAAGTATTTCTAGGTACGTTTCTGGAAAAAAGGAGTTTAATTTCTGACTATACCTAATTTTAGTAATGTCCCGTGTATCATGCATTACTAAATCAATACATGAAAATAGAGGAGGGAAAACCCCCCCGAATGACCAGTATTTCTGATCTCTTGAACGAAGTGAGGAAAACTTTGAGATATTCGAACATAGAACTTATGTTTCTGAAATAAAACCTAGGAAAACAAATGTAACTGTGCTTTATCTGTTGATTTTAAAATATAATCAGCACAGTTGATAGGCAAGCAATAGATTTGACTTAAAAATACATGGAAGTTGTAACTGCCTAATGCTACAAGTTTGAGTGAAACTACTCTACTTTGCAGTACAGCAGTAATAAGAGAATTCTAAACAACAACAATTACTTTACACGTTTCTTTTAAATTTGTCAGCTTTTTTTTCACCTCACTGAAAAAAAAGTGTAGAAAGGACTTGGAGGGGGAACTGAATTTTAACTTTTTTCCTGAAAATTTGTTTCCCTTTCTGTACTTTTTCATTTTCAGCATGTAACATTTTGTGTTGTATATCTCAGATCTCCTTGTTTAAAATCAACAATTTTTTAATGAGATGGTATTAAAACCTTTGAATACCACTAGGAGAGCTTGCCAGAAAAACCCTTGAGAAAATTCATAATTCTGGATTAATTGCAGGGTTTGCTTAGAATGGAGTAAATAATACATGAAGCACACATTGAATGATGAGAATTAAATGAAATACTGAATACATTCAGTAAGCTCACTCTCCCTCCAGCACATTAAATGAGACAGGGACTATTCTATAGGGATAAAAAGTCATATAAAGACCATCATAATGTATTGATACCAGGATGCCAAGTGAAGATTGCAAAACAAGCTGTACTGCTGACACTCAATTTTACTTTCAGCTTCACTTTAAAAATGCCTTGTTATAGGGTTGTTGATCTTAAAAGGCCCCACTTGTGTTTACCTTTTGTTGAAAGATACATTGTGAAGATTCTTTACCCAATCTGTAAAGTAGCTTTGAGATCTTTAGATGGAAATCATTGTTGAGTTCAAAATGATTTGTAGTTATGACTAATGGACTCAAGAGTCCTTTCTTACAACTTTTCACACATGCAGATCACAGGCATCATACAATAGTGCTGTGTTCAGGAGTTTTGCTGAGTTTTGCCTTATTTTTATCAGGATTTATGCTTGGATATGAGAAGTGGTTTGGGTCTGAGGCTTTTTTGCTGTCCTTTTGGTCATCTCATTAGCCTTGTATGATCTGTGATATTATTAACTCGTTACCTTGTGTGACTTGTCCACAATGCCAATAGAGAACAGCAGGAAGAAAATGTAAGATCAATATGCAAATGAAATGTTAGAAGTTGCATTTAACTGTTTGTTTCCATACAGTTCAAGTCTAAAGCTATTCAGTAACAGAGCTGTAAAGATATAAAGAGTATTGTGTGCACCATTTGAAAGTGCTTCTTTTATAATATTCTTAAATGCAGACTTGAAAGTAGTTTTGTTTGGTTTCTTTAACAGAGTGTTACATTCCTTTTTTTTAACAGTAGAAAAGCAAAGGATGTTAGGTCTGCATTCCTAGATAATATTCAAAAGCTCAATTTTTTTTATTGTCATCATCTTTATAAACGTCTTGCTGGCCAGAGCCTTCCAGGAAAAAAGAAAGAAGAGAAACAGTATTCTGACATAAACACTGTTCTGAAATGGAAAGTCCAGCGTTCAGTATCTATTATTCAGAAAAAGAAATAAAATTGACATATTTTGGCTTTTTAAAAATCTTTTTTAGGTCACCTTTAAGATAATTTTTATCCACTGTTAAAACTAAGTGTCTTGTTCCTCTTGCTCCCGTGCAATATTAAATCTTTTTCCTTTCTGAAATGTTTATATTTCACTGTATAGAAGTTGTACGGCATGTTTAGGCATTCTGGGCATGTGGTGTTGTGTGTAAAGGTACATGTGCTGGCTGGTTTTACAAGAGCTTGAAGAATTATACAATTGCCAAGTTTTATAGAGAAAATGGTATGTCATAGTTTGAGTCTGCTGGTCTTTGATAGTGTTTCTTCAGCATTGTTCAATTTACCTTTTCTTACGCACTCTGTAACACAGGCTGTTGTGTACTAATGCGGCAGTTCAAGAATTCCACAGATGCAGCACAGAAAAACCATTTCATCAAAGAATATAAAGCAGTTTTATGTGTATCAGTGCTCATTTTACTTCTTTTAGCAATATTTTCTCCTACGTTTACATAGGAAAGAAAACTACTGTCTGTGCTGATGATATTGCAACCTCTTGAGTTTGCATGTTTTTTTCTTTTCTTTAAAGAACAAATAAAGCTTTTGCAAAATAATGCTAACCTTTGCTCCACTAGTGCCCTTGAGAAATTCCTTTGCAGTCATAATTCTGTATTTGAATTTGGGTATAAGGCTTAGTAATTTGAATATTGGAAACTCCTGTATAAATACTACAGTGTAAAAGATATATGTCCATCATGTCATTGTGTCTATTAATGCTTATTCAAAGTGTTAAAATCTGAAAACTTGTTGTGGATTAAAGTGTAGAACAAGAGATCTTTGAACAAACAGTAAATTGTATGTGAAGTCTTGAAATAAGCCCTGTTTAAAACTGTGTTTTAACTTCTTCTACAGAGCACACCTGCAACATCGATACCAACAGTGCAAGTACAGGGCCAGCAGATCAATTTGCAGCCGCCTTCATACACTGCAGCAAGTCAGCATGCAGAGCAAATGAAAAAACCTGGACAGAACTTCATGTGTCTGTGGCAATCTTGTAAAAAGTAAATGCTCCTTTATTTAACTACCTTTTACTAATATGTAACAGATGCTTGCATATAGAAAGTGATTCTACAAGTTCTATCCATTCTGTTTCCTTAAGTTACCTTATACTTTTGTCCGTGGGGAAAAGAGAAGGTGAAAAGTGTTGAGGAAGCTGAAGCTGAGATGGTGAGGTGCAAGACATTTTAACTGCTCTCAGTTATACTTCAGAGCATAAAATGATTTATTGTGTGGCTTTCTTGCAATATCTTGATTCTTCAGTAATAAATAAAATATTGTCATGTAGTTAAGTTAAAAAGAAGAAAAAATCTGAGCTCTGAAGCTTGTTCTCTGTGTTGCAAATACAAAAATAGTTACATACTCCAGTTAAAAATCATGTCTTGACATTTTCTTGTGTTGCCAGCTTTTAATCTTCCTTGTGTTTCCAGTTTTGCAAGAGCAGGGTGTTGCACTTCTATGTCCTGGTCAAAGTCTTATTTAGATTATGACTAATTTTAGTAATTACAATACCGTTTGTGTGCCACAGGACTTCATTGTCACAAAAGGAAATAAAAAGGAACTTAGCCTTAAGACTAGACAGCAGTGATTAGATTTATTTTGATTTGTTTTTGTTGTCCCTAAAAGAGAGAGGAGTGAGCTAGCAGACTTTTGGATGTAGGCTTATAAAAACCACAGTACTACCCTTGTTATCAGTATGTATATCTTGACACTGATTTTTAAAATAACATAGGTTTGTGAATATGCTTAGTTTTCAGCTTAGTGAAGGGAGCAGATCGGTGAAACAAAGGTAGTTGTCAAATAGCCACTCTGAAAACAGTGAGAAAAATTGCATAACGTATAGGATGGGCATGAAAAAGGCGTGAGACACTTCATCATTGTAGGATGAGACAAAGGGAGCATAAAGATGAGCTGATTTGGTAGAAAGCTGGTGTGTAGGCATTCAGAAAGTTGGGATGAAACAATGGAGAAGTTTGAATGTTAGGAACCAATGGTGAAAATGAGGCATTTGAACAGAATTAGAGGAATACTGAAGGACAGTTAATCTGTAGACCCCTGAAGCTGTAGTTTCTGTTTCTTACATTTCTTACATTAAGTCAATGCAAGACATAGGGATTTTAGATAAGACTCACACTGGTACTGTAGAGATCTGGTGCTTTTTTAAATCATGGCCGTGTTTTCACCTTAAAAGTGATTTGATTTTTTTTTTTCCTTTGGTAGGTGACACTTCTCTATGTAAGAAGTACATGTAAGGCTTTACTTACTTTTTACTTTACTTTTTCATGCCTAGTAAATATAACTGTAGAGCCATACTCTACTGGCTGCACAATAGATGCATGAACACCTGTGTTGGTATAAGAGTGGGTTGTACTGAGGTGGAAATGAAAAGCTGGGGTGGCTTCTTAGCAGAAGCCTCGCTGATTTATACCATCTTGAGGAGTTTGCTGAACTACAGTTTTGAAGTGAAAGTTATTCACCAACTTTATTCTATGATGAGTTGTGTAGAGTTAAGGTGACATGTAACCATGGAACAAGCTGATACCACATGTGAACTAGTATATGAATATGTGCAGACAAATTCTTGGGAAGGAGGAGCAACAATGCAATTATGATTACCTTACATTATCAGTCTTTTTGTAAGTCTGTCTTAATGTTATTCCAGTAAGTTTTCTTGAGACTGAAGTTAAGGGCTGTGAGGCCCATATTTTACAAGTTGATCTCTACATTTTAATTCAAAGATTATTATTTCTGTTGCTTTAGTTTCTTCTGTCATTACTAACCATACTAGATTTTGTTCATGCTTAATGTTCATGTTTAAGTTTAATTATGTTCAAAAGCCTTCAGAGATTTTTGCATTGATAGATTGCAGCCCATGTGACACACAGCTCTTGTTCTTATGTTGTTTCTCACTTTTAAAATATTTATTTCAGTCCCAGCCTAAAACAGTTTAGATAAACATTACACTCAGTGTTTACTGTGGTGAAGAGAGAACCAAAATGTTGTTAGCATCTTCCTCAAATGTGTATTGTTTATTCATATTTCTTCAACAGCCTGATTAAAAACAGGAGTATCAAATCTCCTGTAGGCTTCCTGCTTGTAACAGACATTAAAAAAAAATGGGGAATTACCACCTGTTATTGTAACTGTTTTATTTATAGCTCTCAGTCTTAGCTGTTTTTGTTTAATAGAAAACAAGAAGATTCTTTTGACTGGGTCATTAGCCTATGTAAACTTTATATCCAGTACTTGGTTTCATTCATGATTGCTTAGCAATTTTTTCCTAGGTATTAAGTGGACAGGTTCATCATAGTAGAATGATAGAACAGTGTTTCTTTCATGGTGTTCATAATTAACCGGAAAGATATGACAGGAGACAAATTTGATACACTCATTTCCACCTGTTCCTCTGTACATGTTCTTTAGTTTAATTCTCACAACGTATTAGCATTAAGTTTCCCTTCCAGGATGTATTGCAGAAGGCAGTGAAGGCCGTCAAAACCATTTTATTAAAAATCAGAATAAATACAAATAAATAAAATAGTATGTTCTTTTCCTACCCACTAACTTGGCTGCTGCAGTCAGCACCATTACTGTGGCATGGGTGTGGGTTCTGCTGTCTTGTTTTTTAAAACTGAATTAGGAAACATTATACCAAGATTTTGAAATAAAATGCAACAGATTTAGTAGTGTCTGAAGACTACAACCAGATCAGGCCCAGTTATGCAAATAGTTGTAATGATTGGCCTCTTACAGACTATTCAGGTTTAGTATCTTCAGAAGTAAAATTCTAAAAGGTGTCAGTCAGCCACACTACTTTGCACTGAGGATGTAACAGAAAGTAGGTGTTTTCCTGTGAAGTTCAGCTGTCTGCAAGTACTGCTAATTGTATTCAGTGTAATTTAAAAGCTGCTATTTTGTTTCACAGGTAGGCAGGAGATGTCTCCTCTTGAATTGCTTTGTATTTAAAAAGTAAATTGGCAATGCTATTGAATCTCCACTGCCTGTCAAGTCAGCTATTAGTTTAATGTTCTGTTCAGCAGGTGAACAGAATGATAGAGAAATTAAGTGGGGAAACAAGAGTCTAGACTCAACTGACCGTATTCTCAGTACTTAAGCTTTTTTTTATTACTATGTTTAGGTGTTTCTTTAAGGAAAAAAAGTTTTTCTCCACAAAATGGTAGTAAATTTGAATCTTCTTAGATCAGTGATTGAAGTATAAAACTGAATGTCTTATACAATGAATGAACCAACATAGCTGAAATAGCTTTTTTTTCTTTTTTTTTTCTTTTTTTCTCCCCTTAAAGACTTGCCATGTTGAATAAAATGTTTTAAACTACATTTTGGGGTTTGCTTATGCCATGAACTTTGTTTCATCCATGCCAGGAATTATTCATAAATAGGTTTGTGCCAGCCTTAAGTTTACATACTGACTTCCCCTTTATTGTGGAAAGAAATTTTTTTGTCCTCTGAAACATCAGTTTTCGCTGTTGAGCCAATGTAGATGTAAAACATTTTGTTTTAATTTCCTACTATGAGCTATGCAGACCAACAGCAAGAGGCAGGTATTTCTCCTTCTTCCCAACTTCCCTTCAGTAAGAGCTGACTGGCATGGAAAAGATGAATGCTTTTTAAGAGAGTAGTATTTATTGCCTACGCAGAAGGTAATTGCTGTATTACAGGTGGTTATTGCAGTAGGATTCAGTTTATAACTAAGACTTGTCTCTGGGTGAAATTAGCTCTTTGACACCTTTATGGGGTTCAGTATCTGTACATTTAAGCCTACGTATCAATTGCAAGTATGTTTGCATAATAGACACTATTCAAATGAGTAGTAGGATGTGGAAGGAGGTGGCTGGATCAAAGCACCTACTGATCTGCAATTCATACGCTGAGAGTTCTGACTTGAACTTGTCCATACATAACTGCTGTAGGTTTAAGATGTTGCTTCATCCTTGGCTGGTTGCTGATTTGAGGTCATCTCCCTCTTGGCACTGTTCAGCCCAGTGAGTTTAGTCAAACATCTTAATGCAAATACTTTTCTTGTCAACTGAAACTAAAATATTGGTATGTGAACTGGAGCGGCCGAGGTGGGGTATGTGTTTCCTTTCGGTAAGACTGCTGCACTGGTGGCATCTGTCCGGCAAGTGTGTGAAGACGGCTGGTGGCAATGACTTCCCAAATGGCAGCAACTAGCTTTCCAGACCTCTTCTGTCCAAGCCTTAAGTGGGTGTTGATGAGTTGGGTTAGTTGTATTGAAATGAATCACGAGCAGCTAAGTCTTTTGTTTATTTTGGCCATGAATTTGCTGAAATACCTCATGTCCTGTGCTTTGGGGCTGTCTGCTGGCAAAGTGCTTAGTTTGAGGTTTTGAAAAGTCATTTTCATTTGGTGAAACACTGGCACAGGTTTCCCAGAGAGGTGGTAGATGCCCCATCCCTGGAAACATTCAAGGTCAGGCTGGACAGGACTCTGAGCAACCTGGTCTAGTTGAAGATGTCTCTGCTCATTGCAGATCTTTGGAGGTCTCTTCCAACCCAAACTATTCTATGATTCTATGACTTAAAAATTGAGATTTAATTGAAGATGTTAAAAGGGTCACATAAGTGACATTTTTTTGACTGCTGTGTACATCAGGAAATGATACTTAGCCATTTTCCCAGTATTTAGAATTCAGGTGCTAAAGAACACTAATTTTAGATTGATCTTTTCCTCCATCAGTTTTAAGAAGCATGCGGTATTGAGAGCAAATAGGATGAATGGTGTGCATCTCTTTTTCCCAATTAAAGTTTAAATAAGGTCTGAGTACGACTGCCAGTAAAGAAGGAAAACAGGAAAAGGAATACATGAAACTCAACTTTTTTAGCTCTTTATTACTGTATTTTATTTGTATTGTGGAGAATGGATCTGTTGGAATTAATAAATATTATTTCTTTGGGAAAGTATAACTAAAAAAGCAGAACCATGATATTTCAATTGGATTTGGCAAAATCATACTGCCATTTGTTGGTAGCTCACTGGTAATATATGTACATATTTTTCCTTTTAAAATTTTATGACTTCTCATTTATCAATTCATGTCTTGTTTCAGAAAATAAAAATGTTTAGCCAGTATGGGTTTATGTTTGTGATAGTTGCGCTTTACCATTAACTGGGAAAACCCCAAAAACTTAAATTCCCCTCCCCCTCTTTTTGTAGGTGGTTTCAGACACCATCACAGGTTTTCTATCATGCAGCAACTGAACATGGAGGAAAAGATGTCTACCCAGGGCAGTGCTTATGGGAGGGATGTGAACCTTTCCAGCGGCAGAGGTTTTCCTTCATTACCCACTTACAGGTGCAGATTTTCTTTCACATATTACTTCAGAAAATAGTGGGAATTTCATGGTAAATTTTCACACACCTTTCTCACTGTCTTTCTCTTTTCCCCAAACAGGATAAGCACTGTTCCAGAGATGCTTTGCTTGCAGGATTAAAGCAAGATGAACATGGACAAGCAGGAAATCAGAAGCCTTCCAATAAGTAAGAGACCTGACCCTCATTAGCAATAGAGAAAATAAGAGAATTAGAAATTATTGGAAGAATTTGTGTATTTATAACTTGGCTTATTAGTTGAAACTCTGCATATGTAGAGTCTATAACAGTAATCAAATTTGAGGTCCATTATAGTAAGACAAAATGGGCAAAAGAGGGAATAGATTCTTCTGTGGGAGATGTGGTTGCAGTTACCATAGAACAGGTAATTCTTTAAGGTATATGGGTCAGTACTCTGTGATGAATGTTGTTCTCAACATATTATCCTGATTTTTCCCAACTGGAGAGCATTTTATAACTTCTATTGTAACAGGAAAGCGCTTGTAATCCAAACGGAAAGTTATTTGTTGTGTGCAGTTCAGCTGTTTCGTACAGCTGAAATGGATTGTCTTGTAACTTGCTGTATTCCTTCCGGTTTTGTGGTCTAAATTTGGGCTGACTTGATCCAGGGACTCTTGTAATAAACTTTCCTTTAAACAAGCAAACAAGATAAATACCCACTCCTCTGAGTCTTCTAATTTTGTGCTGCTACCTGGAATCAGTTTTGGCTCTCCTCCTTCCCAAAATGATTTCAACCATCTGGAATTAATACTGGAGAGCACAACCTCATTGCCGTGGGGTTGTGGGGATGGTTATGTTAATATTGGAGTTATTCAGGGTTCAGTTACTTGTATTAAGTGTATTAAGACTAGGTCTTTGTTAGTAACTAACTGGAATCTCTTTGTTGCAAGCTAAAGATGTAATTTCATGGTCCCAGGCAGATTTTTGCAGTCTGTTCTGTGGCTAGTTAAATTGCTACCAAGCTGCTGGAGGCAACAGAGATAGTTGAGTGTGGAAGCTAAGAAATTTAGTTTGGGAGTCCTTCTATTTTTTAATATAAACAAACTTCTTAACATAGACTTACGATTGCTTTATGGTGCCTTATTTCATTACACTGACAACATTCAGACCTCTGAAAACCACAAAATGAAGAATGATGGTAATGTAGTCTTAATACTTGGTAAGTAGGAAGCGTAGGGCTGATACCATCTACTAGCATGATGTGATCTCAACTCTGCCTTTTCAAAAATGTTCCATCACACAGATAACATATCCAGTAGCTCTGTGTCCTCACAGGCTTCTTTAAAATTGGCACAGGTACTCATATTAGAAAAAAATGTTCATATATCCCATCTTCTGAGGCAGAATTCCCTAATTAGGTCAGATTCAGAAAGTAGGAATTTATATGCGTAACCAGTTCTCACTGAAATATTGAGACTGCAATATCACAAGGTACTAAGGATGCAGTTTCAGAATACAAGTTGAAATAAGAGCATTCCACTACTCAAAGTAAGATGTTTTGACTCTCCTTGCCATCCCTTGTTCCTCCTCTTGGCTACACACTGCTTGCAGTGAGAGAACTGGCTTTAGTTTTTGTCTGATTGCATGGTAAATCAATTCTGTTTTTTTAAAAAAACTAATCAATCAAAAAAGTGGGTTTGCTAGATGAGTGGTATGCACTTGCCTTAGAGTCAGTTGAACACCAGTAGAGGAGGTGAGCTGAAACAAAAGGAAGGGATGAGACCTTTGTCAGCACTCACAACAGTGAATACACTCAGCCGTTTTATGAAATCATACAGGTTCCTTGTCTGTCACTGTTCCTCTCTTCCCTCACCTCTCCATTACTATTCTTTTGCCAAAGAAGAAATCAACAAATGGGAATATTTTGGTTATATGTAATGTGTAACCCACATAATCTTGTAGTGCTGCTACAGAGTTACGTTCTCGCAACTGAAAAGAGCATCTAGCTACATGAGGAAGAGAAGACTTGATCATTTGCTTTCCAGAATCAGTGACTTGTCAAACAAAACCCTAAGCTTGTTCCAACAGGTTACCTTAAGTTGGCTTACATAGTCATGTCTAAAAGCTGACTTACAAAGTTTTGGCTTAATTTACTTTTTGTTGAGTCCTAAAAACTTCTCAGACTTATCAGCACACCATTGATCGTCCATATGACTAAACTCTTGTATGGAGCTGAAACAACTTAAAAAACTGGTGCCGAGATGAAGCATATAGGCATTAATTAGGCCAACTCTCTTCACTTAATCCCTCACCATTTAGTAAAACCACACCTACGTCGGAGAGTGCAGATAGTGTGAGTGTTACTGGTGCTGGAAGTAAAATCTGTGGAACACTAACAAACAAGGGCTCATTCCCCTAAACATTTCTGTCTATCGTAACACAATACATACTTGAAAAAATCTGTGATGGCTTCTGCTAGAACCAGGTAGGCAAAGTTAAGCTGTGTTACAGAATTGGTTGTATACCTTAATTCTGTATTTCTTTGCTTTTAAAGTTGTATTATATTAACTCTTCCTTTTCTGGTTTTCAGAGGTAGCTGAATATTACATTCTGGAAGGTCAGGTAGCACTAGCAGTTAACTGTATGTTCACTGTAGCTTTGTGCATTTGAATCTTTTTGGATTCTCGTTAATTTTTTTCCTTGTTGCCACTGAAGCAAAGGTGGTAGCATGAGCTACCAAAAATACTCTTCACGCACCATGGGAGTGGGGCTAGAGATGACTTTAAATCACAAGATGAATGGTATGGTTTGAAGTTAAGTATATAAAATAATTAAATAAATTTAAGGAATATAGATGTTTCCTGAGAGAGATACTTGCCCACAGACACAAGTCAGTCCACTTGATGTCTCAGTAACTTTTTATCAAATTCTTTTTTCCAAAATCAAAAAGAGAAGACAATCTTTTAATATCTTCCTAATTTATTGCAGTTGTCCCTTTTTCAATATTTCAATATGAAGGCAATAGTACTTCAACTTTCTAAAATATAGTATGATAGCTGTTGAAGAGAGACAGTCAGAATAGCCTCCATTGATGAATCCTTGTTCTTCTCAATATAAGGAGAACAAAAATGTTCTAGAAATTAAAAATGAAGATGATAATTCCTTTACTGTGGTACTCGGTCTCCTATAAACATATGTCATTGCCCAACAGCTTCTTAATTTAGCTCCTACCCTTCTGCCTTTACTTCATAAAGGTTTTCAAATTCTTATTTCCATTCAGGGGAGGATGACTGTGATTATGAGCTAAGTTTTTAGGGAGGAGTCTGTTTGTTGCTACTTCTTAATTTTCTGGTTTGTGGTTTAAAACCATTCATATGAACCCTTTTTTCTAATTTTTAACTAGGTTTCCTTGTTGTTAGAATTTTAGATTATGAAGAAAATCTGTCTGAATAGAGAATTCAAGTTTTATTCTTAGACTATTCACTTACAGTGAAAGATGCCTAAATAATACTCTTACAGGCTAACTTTCATTTTAAAAAGCAGAACATTCACATTTGATTTATACTACCTTTGCAAGTAAGCACTACTTGCACTTCTAACCACGTTCTGCTAGGGTATTAAAAGACTTCATAATAATATTATATTGTTCAATATATTGAAGTGTGGTGATATTTTTCACCATTGATACTGCAAAACTTTCCTTTGAGATGACATTATGAGTCTTACTCATTAAGTGAAGTTGCATATTTATACATTCTAAACTCTAATTGTATGAGTAATTTCAAAGTTTTACATGAAACAGAGCTTTGACTTCAGTGTTAATAGTGAAAATGGAGAATTTGCTTCCGCTATGTTTGTTATTTGTACCAGCTTTATAAAATACCCTGCTTAATTCATTAATCTCAGTTTGAAAGCTGCAGTAACAGGTAATTGGTTTTACAAATGTTTGATCTAATTTAACAATTAGATGTTTTATGTCTTAGATCGTAACTTAAATCATGTTACTTTATATTACTCCTCACTAACCACAGTTAATAAGTATTTTATATTGTCTTAGTGTCTAATGGTCCCAATGAGCTGTGTCAAGTTTTGAATAGCTATATTTTAAGGACATTCTCTGGCCAAATCTCAGATGACATTTGCATAGCTGCTATCACAGTTCCTGTTAAAGCCTGTCTGATAAAACATTCCTTTAAATAGATACACTTCAGGAAGTGGCTATGTCATTAGTACAATATATTACTTTTCCATCACAAATGTCATGGGTGGTGAGCAGTACTTCTTCAAGAGAAGTGTTTTTTTACGTAAAATAAAGCCCATGACTCTTTTGAAGGCTTTGCAATAAGGTTTATCTCTGTGGAAACAAAAGGCAAATCTCATATCAGCACAAAGTATTAATGGATCTTTGTGTGTCTGTTCAGATAGGTTAAAAAAAATACAAATTTTCAGGGTTGTTAATCTTGTAGAAAGTGGTGCAAAGCTTATTTTTATTAATCCTTTCTTTACTAATGTAGGCAGCCAGCTGCGGGGGGTCCTGCCTCTACTCCCAGAGCACAGAAGGCCATTGTGAATCATCCGAGTGCTGCCCTAATGGCATTAAGGAGGGGATCAAGAAACCTTGTCTTCAGAGATTTCACAGTTAGTATTGTTTGACTCAAGTTTTAGATAGTAATTGTTGCCTGCTACTACGGGGCTTTTACTTTTTTTTTTTTTTTTTTCTCTTTAATTTTGTAGGATGAAAAAGAGGGACCAATAACTAAACACATCCGATTAACAGCTGCCTTAATATTAAAAAATATTGGTAAATATTCAGAATGTGGTCGCAGGTAAGCATTGTATGATTCTTCTAATACCAGTGGGCAATGTTGTTTCTGTTAAGTACCAACCAATAGGTGGGTTTTACCTGTCCTTTAAAAAAAACAATAAGTATATTGACAGTACAATTTTTCTATCAGTTCTGCACTGTTTAGTTCCCCACAGAAGTGCTCAGCAGCATCTTGCCTAAGACAGTGTTTGTGATCCAGACTTTTGGAATCTGTCTGGTAAATTGGGCAGGTTAGACTTTTGGAGACAGATAAGAGAAGCCTTTGCTGTGGGTCTGTCCCTTTTCCTCCTGAAGGCCGTACTGCATGACTCTGAAAACTAGTTCTTCTATAAGCAATTTCCCATTGGCAGTACCCTTTTATCTCAACTTGAAAGAGGGGCAAAT